>NC_061116.1:197052-249623 GCF_002878395.1 Capsicum annuum
TGTAAATCAGCCAAAGAGATTTTACAAAAAGATGTTAAAAATCTCGTTTCAAAACAAATATTTGCTAGATGGCAAGCTCTCCTGTCTAGCTTTGATTTTCAAATTGAATTCATAAAAGGAGAACACAATTCCCTTCCCGATTTTCTGACAAGAGAATTTCTACAGGGCCATGAGACCAACACTGCCGGGCAACAGCCCCAAGACGGAACAACATTCATCCTACAACACGACCGGATCGAGGGCCTTCCCCAGAAACCGTGGGCTATAGTACACCGATTTGGCTCAAAAATGCCCCATTCGTGTTGTTTCGCTCGTTTGTCCACTCAAATGGCCACAAAAATTTAAATGGACTACACTAGGATAATCCCCAACCTCCATGGCATACCTCGATCAATTTTTAGCCCGTAGCACGCCTGAAACCCTGACCCACCCTTGAAACCATGGGCTATAGCACACCGATTTAGCTCAAAAATACCCCGTTCATGCCGTTTCGCTCGTTTGTCCACCCAAATGGCCATGAAAATTTAAACAGACCACACTGGGATGATCCCCAACCTCCCTGACACACCCTAGTCAATTTTTGACCCACAGAACGCCCGAACCCCGGGCCCACCCCCAAAACCGTGGGCTATAGCACACCGATTAGTCCTAAAAATGCCCCGTTCATGCTTTTTTGCCAGTTTGTCCACCCAAAAAGCCATAAAAATTTAAACGGACCACACTGGGATGATGCCCAACCTCCCTGGCACGCCCCGATTGATTTTTGGCCCACAACACGCATGGACCCCGAGACTACCCCGAAAACCGTAGGCTATAGCACAGCGATTTGGCCCATAAACCTCCCATCCATGCCGTTTCGCCCGTTTGTCCACCCAAATGGCCACAAAAATTTAAACGGACCATACTAGGATGATCCTCAATCTCCCTAGCACGCCCTAGTTGATTTCAGCCCACAGTACACTCGGACCTTGGGCCCACTATAAAATTGTGGTCTATACCACACTGATTTGATATGAAAATGCCCGGCTCGCACCGTTTAACCTATTTGTCCACTCAAATGGCCACAAAAATTTAAAAAGACCACACTAAGATGATGCCCAACCTCCTTGGCATGCCCCAGTCAATTTTCAGCCTACAACACACCAAGAACCCAGGCCCACCCCTGAAATCGTGGACTATAGCACATCGATTTGTACCTAAAATGCCCAGCTCGCGCCGTTTCACCCGTTTGTCGACACAAATAGACACGAAAATTTAACCGGACCAAATTGGAACGAATCCAAACTTCCCTGGCATTCCCCAATTAATTTTTGGACCATAGCATGCCCGGACCCCGAGCCCACCTCTGAAACTGTGGGCTATAGCACATCGATTTGGCCTAAAAATGCCCCATTCGCGCCGTTTCAGCCATTTGTCCACCCAAATGGCCATAAAAATTTAAACGGACCACACTGGGATGATCCCCACCCTCCTTGGCATGCCCTAGTAGATTTTTGACCTACAGCACGCTCGAAACCCGGGCCCAACCCTGAAATCGTGGGCTATAGTACACCGATTTTTCCCTAAAATGTCCCATTCATGCTGTTTAGCCCGTTTGTCCACCCAAATGGCCAAAAAATTTAAACGGACCACACTGGGAAGATCCCAAACCTCTCTGGCATACCTCGATAAACTTTTGGCCCACAGCACGCTCGGACCCTAGGCTCACCCCTAAAACCGTGGGCTATAACATATCGATTTAGCTCAAAAATGCTATGTCCACGCTGTTTAGCATGTTTGTCCAACCAAATGGCCACGAAAATTTAAACGGACCACACTGGGATGATTCCCAATCTCCCTGGCATACCTCGATTTATTTTTGGCCCACAGCACGCCCGGACCCCAAGCCCATCCCCAAAACTGTGGGCTATAGCACACCCATTTGACACGAAAATGCCCCGATCGCGCTGTTTTGCCCGTTTGTCCATCCAAATGGCCATAAAAATTTCAACGGACCACACGGGGATGATCCCAAACCTCCCTGGCATACCCCGAAACGCTTGAACCCTAGGTCCAATAGCACACTGATTTAGCTCAAAAATGCCCCATTCGTGCCGTTTCACCTGTTTATCCACCCAAATGGCCACGAAAATTTAAACGGACCACACTGGGATGATACCCAACCTCTCTGGCATGTCCTGATCAATTTTTAGCCCACAGCACGCTCGAAACCCGAGCTTACTCCCGAAACTGTGGGCTATATAGTGCATTGATTTATCCTGAAAATGCCTCGTTCGTGCAGTTTCCCCCGTTTGTCCATCCAAATAGCCATGAAAATTAAAACGGACCATACTGGAATGATCCCTAATTTCCCAGGCATGCCCCGGTCGATTTT
The DNA here is from genome assembly GCF_002878395.1 of Capsicum annuum. NCBI lineage: Eukaryota > Viridiplantae > Streptophyta > Magnoliopsida > Solanales > Solanaceae > Capsicum > Capsicum annuum. The sequence goes on from NC_061116.1 coordinate 199,427, forward strand.
TGGCCCACAGCACGCTCGAACCACTTTCCCACCCCCAAAACTGTGGGTTATAGCACACTGATTTGGCCTCAAAATTTCCTGTTTGAGCTATTTTGCCAAGTTTATCCACCCAAATAGCCACAAAAAATAAACGGACCACACTGGGATGATCCCCAACCTCCCTGGCATACCCCAGTCAATTTTTGACCCACAACACGCCCAGACCCCGAGCCCACCCTTAAAACCGAGGGCTATAGCAGATTGATTTGGCCCAAAAATGCCCTGTTCGTGCCGTTTTGCCCGTTTGTCCACCGAAATGGCCATGAAAATTTAAACAAACTATACTGGGATGATCCTCAACCTCCCTGGCATGCCTCGGTCAACTTTCGGCCCAAAGAACGCCCGGACCCTGGGCCCACCCCCTAAATTGTGGCCTATAGCACACCGATTTAGCCCGAAAATGCCCTGTTCACGCCGTTTTTCCTGTTTATCTACCCAAATGGCATATTGATTTGTCCCGAAAATACCTCGTTCATACTGTCTCGCCCGTTTGTCCACCCAAATAGCCATGGGATGATCCCCAACCTCCCCAGCACGCCTCGGTCGATTTTTGACCCACAGCACACCCGAACCCCGGGCCACCCCCGAAACCGTGGGCTATAGCACACTGATTTGGTTCAAATATGCCCCATTTTGCCCATTTGTCCACCTAAATGGCCACAAAAAATTAAACGGACCACACTCGGACGATCCCCAACCTCCCTGGTACGCCCCGATCTATTTAAGGCCCACAGCACACCTGGACCCCGGGCCCATCCTTAAAACCGTGGGCTAAAGCACACTAATTTGGCACGAAAATTCCCCGTTCGCGCTGTTTCACACATTTCTCCACCCAAATGGCCACGAAAAATTAAATGAACCAAACTGGGATGATCCCCAACCTCCTTGGCACGCTCCGATGCATTTTCATCCCACAGCACGCCCGGACCTCGAGCCCACCCCAAAACCATGGGCTATAGCACACTGATTTGGCCCAAAAATGCCCCATTCGCCCCGTTTCACCCGTTCCTCCACCCAAATGGCAACGAAAAATTAAAAGAACCACACTGGGATGATCCCCAACCTCTCTGGCATGTCGGATCAATTTTTAGCCCACAGGAGGCCCATACCCCGGGCCTACCCCAGAAACCGTGGGCTATAGCTCAGCGATTTGGCCTAAAAACTCCCCGTTCGCGCCATTTTGCTCGTTTTTCCACCCAAATGGCAACGAAAAAATAAATAGACCATAATGGATGATCCCCAACCTCCCTGGCATGCCCCAGCCAATTTTAGGCCCACAGCACGCTCGAACCCCGAGCCCACCCCCGAAATCGTAGGCTATAGCACACCGATTTGGCCCGAGAATGCCCTATTCGCGCTGTTTCACCCATTTCACCACCCTAATGGCCCTGAAAAATTAAACGAACCTCACAGGGACGATCCTCAACCTCCCTAGCACTTCCCGATCGATTTTCAGCCCACAGCACGCCCGGCCCCCGGACCCACCTCCAAAATTTTGGTCTATAGAACACCTATTTGGCCTCGAAAATACCCCATTCGCGCCTTTTCCCCACTTTGTCCACCCAAATGGCCACAAAAAATTAAAAGGACCACACTGGGATGATCCCCAACCTCCCCGGGATGCCTCAATCGATTTTTGACCCACAACACACCCGAACCCCGGGCCACCCCTGAAACCATGGGCTATAGCACACCGATTTGGGTAGAAAATGCCCCGTTTCGCCCGTTTGTCCACCCAAATGGCCATGAAAAATTAAACGGACCACACTCGAACAATCCCAACCTCCCTGGCATGCCCTGATCTATTTAAGGCCCACAGCACGCCCAGACCCCGGGCCCATCCTTGAAACCGTGGGCTATAGCACACCGATTTGGCACAAAAATTCCCTGTTCACGCTGTTTCTCCCATTCCTCCACCCAAATGGCCATGAAAAATTAAATGAACCAAACTGGGACGATCCCCAACCTCCCTGACATGCTCCGATGGATTTTCGTCCGACAGCACGCCCTGACCTCAGGCCCACCCCAAAACCATGGGCTATAGCACATTGATTTGGCCCGAAAATTCCCCATTCCCGTCGTTTCTCCCGTTCGTCCACCCAAATAGCAACGAAACATTAAAAGGACCACACTGGAATGATCCCCAACCTCTCTGGCATGTCGGATCAATTTTTAGCCCACAGCAGGCTCGGACCCCGGGCCTACCCCTGAAACCGTGGGCTATAGCTCAGCGATTTGGCCCAAAAACTCCCTGTTCTTGCCATTTTGCCCGCTTTTCCACCCAAATGGCCACAAAAAATTAAATAGACCAAACAGGACGATCCCCAACCTCCCTAGCACGCCCCGATCAATTTTTGACCGATAGCACGCCCAAACCCCGAGCCCACCCTAAAAATCGTAGGCTATAGCAAACCGATTTGGGTCGAGAATGCCCCGTTCTTTCCGTTTCGCCTGTTTGTCCACCCAAATGGCCCCAAAAAATTAAACGAACCACACTAGGATGATCCCCAACCTCCCAGGCACATCCCAGTCAATTTTCGGCCCACAGCACACCTAGACCCTGGGCCGATCCCTAAAAACGTGGACTATAGCACACCGATTTGGCCCAAAAATGCCACGTTCGTGTCGTTTCGCCTATTTGTCCACTCGAATGACCATGAAAAATTAAACGGACCATGCTGGGATGATCTCCAACCTCCCTGGCATGCCCCGATTGATTTTTAGCCCACAGCACGCCCAGACCGCGAGCCCAACCCCGAAACTGTGAACTATAGCACACCAACTTTGCTCGAAAATGCCTCATTCACGCTGTTTCGTCAGTTTGTTCACCCAAATGGCCATAAAAAATTAAATGGAGCACACTGGGATGATCCCCAACATCCCTGGTATGACCCGGTTGATTTTTAGCCCACAGCACACCCGGCCCCCGGAACCACCTCCAAAACTATGGTCTACAGAACACCGATTTGGCCCCGAAAATACCCCATTCGCGCCTTTGCGCCAGTTTGTCCACTCAAATGGCCACAAAAAATTAAACGGACCACACTGGGACGATCCCCAACCTCCCTGGTATGCCTCAGTTGATTTTCGGCCCACAGAACCCCCGAAGGCTAGGCCCACCTCGAAACCGTGGGCTATTGCACAACGATTTGGCCCGAAAATGCCCCGTTCGCACTGTTTTGCCCGATTGTCCACCCAAATGGCCACGAAAAATTAAACGGACAACACTGGATGATCCCCAACCTCCCTGGCACGCCCCGATCAATTTTTGGCCCATAGCATGCCCGAACCCCGAGCCCAACCCTAAAACCGTGGGCTATAGCACATCGATTTGGCCTAAAAATGCCCCGTTCGTGCCGTTTTGCCCGTTTGTCCACCCAAATGGCCACGAAAAAATAAACATACCACACTGGGATGATCCCCAACCACCCTGGCACGCCCCAGTTGATTTTTGGCCCACAGCACGCCCAAACCCCGGGCCAACCCCAGAAATCATGGGGTATAGCACACCGACTAACCCCAAAATGCCCCGTTCGTGCTGCTTCGCCCGTTTGTCCAACAAAATGGCCACGAAAACTTAAAAAACCACACTGGGACGATCCCCAACCTCTCTGTCATGCCCCGATCAATTTTTGACCAACAACACGCACGGACCTGGGTCCACCCCAGAAACCGTAGGCTATAGAACACCGATTTAGATCGAAAATACCCCGTTCACCCTGGGATGATCCCCGACCTCCCTGGCATGCTCCAATCAATTTTTGGCTCACAGCATGCCCGAACCCTGAGCCCACCCCCGAAACCGTGGGATACAACACAAAAATTTAGCCCAAAAATACCCCATTAACCCCGTTTCGCTAGTTTATACATCCAAATGTCCACGAAAAATTAAACGGACCACACTGGACGATCCCCAACCTCCCTGGTACACCCAGGTCAATTTTTGGCCCACAGCACGCCCGGACCCCAGGTCCACCCCCAAAACCGTAGCCTATAATACCCTGAATTGGCCCAAAAATGACACGTTCGCGCTATTTTGCCCGTTTGTCCACTCAAATGTCCACTAAAAATTAAACAGGCCACACTGGGATGATCCCCAACCTCTCTGGCATGCCCCGGTCGATTTTTCACCCAGAGCAAGCCCGGACCCCAGAACCACCTCAAAACCGTGGGCTATAGCACAATGATTTGGCCAGAAAATGCCCCGTTTGTACCCTTTCGTCCGATTGTCCACCCAAATGGCCACGAAAAATTAAATAGACAAAATTGGGAGGATCCCCAACCTCCCTAGCACACCCCAGTCGATTTTTGTCCCACAGCACGCCCGAACCCCGGGCCCAACCCTAAAACCGTGGGCTATGCACTGCAATTTGGCTCGAAAATGCCCTATTCGCTGTTTCGCCCGTTTGTCCACCCAAATGGCCACTAAAAATTAAACGAACCACACTAGGATGATTTCCAACCTCCCTCGCACACCCTTGTCGATTTTTGGCCCAATGCATACCCGAACCCCGAGCCCACCCCTAAAATCGTAGGCTATAACACACTGATTTAGCCCGAAAATGCCCCGTTCACGCCGTTTTGCCCGATTGTCCACCCAAATGGCCACGAAAAATTAAACGGACCACACTGTGACGATCCCTAACCTCCCTGGCACGCCTCGATTAATTTTTTGCCCACATCAGACCCGAACCATGGGCCCACCCCCAAAACTGTAGGCTATAGCACACCGATTTGGCTCGAAAATACCCCGTTTGTGCTATTTTTCCCATTTGTCCACCCAAATGGCCACAAAAAATTAAACGAACTACACTAGGACCATCCCCAACCTCCCTGGCAAGCCTCGATTGATTTTCGACCTGCGGCATGCCCGAACCCCAGGCCCACCCTCAAAATTGTGGGCTATAGCACACCGTCTTGGCCCAAAATGCCTCTTTTACATCGTTTCGCCTGTTTGTCCACCTAAATGGTCACAAAAAACTAAACGGACCACACTAGTACGATCCCCAACCTCCCTGGCACGCCCCAATCGATTTTTGGCGTACAGCACGCCCGGATCCTGAGCCCACCTCAAAACCGTGCGCTATAGCACACCGATTTGGCCTAAAAATGCCCCATTCGCGCCATTTTGCCCGTTTGTCCACCCAAAAAGCAACAAAAAAACAAATGAACCACATTGGGATGATCCCCAACCTCCCTAGCATGCCCCGATCAATTTTTGGCCCACAGCATGCCCAGACCCCAGACCTACCCCTGAAATTGTGGGCTATAGCTCATCGATTTGGCACGAAAATGCCCCGTTCGCACCATTTTGCCCGTTTGTCCACCCAAATGGCCATGAAAATTAAACGGACCATACTAGGACGATCCCCAACGTCCCTAGGATGTCCCGATTGATTTTTGGCCCACAGCACACTCGGACCCCAGGCCCACCCCCAAAACCGTGGGTTATAGCAAACCGATTTGGCCCAAAAATGCCCTGATCGCCCCATTTCGACCGTTTGTCCACACAAATCACCACGAAAAATTAAACGGACAACACTGGGATGATCCCCAACCTCCCTGGAATGCCCCGATTGATTTTGGCCCACAGCACGCCCAGAGCCTAGGCCCGCCCCCAAAACCGTACGCTATAGCACATCGATTTGACTCAAAAATGACCCATTTCGCCCCTTTGTCCATCTAAATGGCAATGAAAAATTAAACGAACCACACTGGTATGATCCTTAACTTCCCTGGCACACCTCGGACGATTTTCGGCCCACTGCATACCCGAACCCTGGGCCCACCCCTGAAACCGTAGCCTGTAGCACACCGATTTGGCCCAAAGATGCCCCATTCGCACCGTTTCGCCCATGTGTCTACCCAAATAGCCACAAAAAATTAAACGGACCACACAGGGACAATCCCCGACCTCCCTAGCACGCCCCGATCGATTTTTATCCCACAGCACGCTCGGACCTGGGGTTCACCCCCAAAACCGTAAGCTGTAGCACACCGATTTGGCCCAAAAATGCCCCGTTCGCGCCGTTATGCCTGTTTGTCCACCCGAACAGCAACAAAAAAATTAAACGGACCATACTGGGATGATCCCCAACCTCCCTGGCATACCTCGGTCGATTTACAACCCATTCCACTCTCAGACCCCGAGCCCACCCCCTAAACTGTGGGCTATAGAACACCGAGTTGGCCCGAAAATGCATTGTTTCTCCCGTTGGTCCACTCGAATGGCCACGGAAATTTAAACGGACCACACTGGAATGATCCCCAACCTCCCTGGTCAATTTTTGGCCCACAGTATGCCCCGACCCCAGACCCACCCCTAAAATCATGGGCAATAGCACGCCGATTTGGCCCAAAAATGCGGCGTTCACACCGTTTTGCCAGTTTGTCCACCCAAATGGCCACGAAAAATTAAACGGACCAGACTGGGACGATCCCCAACCTCCCTAGCATACCCCGATCTATTTTCGGCCCACAGCACGCCCGGACCTGGGGTTCACCCCCAAAATCGTAAGCTATAGCACACCGATTTGGCCCAAAAATGCCTCATTCGTGCAGGCTCACCCATTTGTCCACCCAAATAGCCACGAAACTTTAAACAGACTACACTGGGACGATCCCCAACCTCCCTGGCACGCCTCGATCAATTTTTAACCCACAGCACGCCTGGACCCTAGGCCCACACCTAAAACCATGGGCTATAGCATACCGATTTGGCCCAAAAATGCCTTGTTTCTCTCGTTAGTCCACTCAAATGGCCAAGAAAATTTAAACGAACCACACTAGAACGATCCCCAACCTCCCTGGTTAATTTTTAGCCCACAGCACGCCCCGACTCCAAACCCACCCCAAAAACCATGTGCTATAGCACACCGATTTGGCCCAAAAATGTCGCGTTCACACCGTTTTGCCCATTTGTCCACCCAAATGGCCACGAAAAATTAAACGGACCAGATTGGGATGATCCCCAACCTCCCTGGCACGTCCCGGTTGATTTTTGGCCCACAGCATGCCCGGACCCAGGGCCCACCCCTGAAACCGTGGGCCATAGCACACCGATTTGGTTAAAAAATGCCCCGTTCGTGCCGTTTCACCCGTTTGTCCACCCAAATGGCCACAAAATATTAAATATGCCACACTGGGATAAACCCCATCCTCCCTGGCACACCCCGGTCGATTTTTTACCCACAGCACGCTCGGACCCCTGCCCACCCCCAAAACCGTGGGCTGTAGCATACCAATTTGGCCCAAAAATGCCCCATTTCGCCCATTTGTCCATCCTAATGGCCAAGAAAAATTAAACGGACCACACTGGGATAATCCCCAACTTCCCTGGCACGCCCCGGTTGATTTTCGACCCCCAACATGCCCGAACCTCAATCCCACCCCCTGAACCGTGGGCTATAGCACACCAATTTGGCCCAAAAATGCCTCGTTTGTGCCGTTTTGCCCGTTTGTCCTCCCAAATGGCCAAGAAAAATTAAACGAACCACACTAGGATAATTCCCAACTTCCCTTGCACGCTCTGATCGATTTTCGACCCACAGCATGCTCGAACCCCAGGCTCACCCCCAAAATCATGAGCTATAGCACACCGATTTGGCCCAAAAATGCCCCGTTCACGCCGTTTTGCCTGTTTGTCCACCCAAATGGCCAAGAAAATTTAAATGGATCATACTGGGAAGATCCCCAACCTCTCTGGCACACTCCAGTCAGTTTTCAACCCACTACACGCCCGAACACCGGGCCCCATCCCCAAAATTATGGGCTACAGCTAACCAATTCACCCCAAAAATACCCCGTTCGCACCGTTTTGCCTGTTTGTCCATCCAAATGGACTTGAAAAATTAAACGGACCACACAGGGATGATCCCCAACCTCTCTGGCACGCCCCAATTGATTTTTGACCAATAGCACGCCTAGACACCGAGCCCACCCCTGAAACCGTAGGCTATAGCACACTGATTTGGCCTGAAAATGCCTCATTCGCGTCGTTTCCCCCGTTTGTCCACCCAAGGGACATTAGGATTATCCCATTATGGTTTGTTTAAATTGTTGTGGCCCTTTGGATGGATAAACAGGTGAAACGGCATAAACGGGGCATTTTAGAGCCAAATCGATATGCTATAGCCCACGATTTCGGGGGTGGGCTCAGGATCCAGGTATGTTGTGGGCTGAAAATTGATCGGGGAATGCCAAGGAGGTTGGGGATTGTCCCAGTGTGGTTCATTTAAATTTTTGTGGCCATTTGGGTTGACAAACGGGCGAAACAGCGCGAACGAGGTATTTTCAGGCCAAATCAGTTTGTTATAGCCTACGGTTTCAGGGGTGGGCCTGGAGTATGGCATGCTGTCGGTCAAAAATTGATCGGGTCATGCCAGGGAGGTTAGAGATCATCCCAGAGTCATTCGTTAAAATTTTTGTGGCCATTTGGGTGGACAAACAGGCAAAACAACGCGAATGGGGCATTTTCGGGCCAAATTGGTGTGCTAAGCCCATGATTTTAGGGGTGGGCTGGGGTTCAGGCGTTCTATGGGCCAAAAATCGATCGTAGCATGCCAGGGAGGTTGGGAATCATCCCAGTATGGTTCGTTTAAATTTTCATGGCCATTTGGGTGGACAAACGGGCAAAACAGAGCGAATGGGGCATTTTCGGGCCAAATCAGTGTGTTGTAGCCCATGGTTTTAGAGGTGGGCCCAAGGTTCGGGTGTGCTGTGAGCTGAAAATCAACCGTAGTATGTCAGGGAGGTTGGGATCGTCACAGAATGGTCCGTTTAAATTTTTATGGCTATTTGGGTGGATAAATGGGCGAAACGACGTGAACAAGGCATTTTTGGGCCAAATCGGTGTGCTATAGCCTACGGTTTCAGGGTTGGGCCCGGGTTCTGGATATGCTGTGGGCCCAAAATCAACTTGGGCATGCCAGGGAAGTTGGGGATCATCCCAGTGTGGTCCGTTTGAATTTTTGTGGCCATTTGGGTGGATAAACGGGCGAAACGACACAAACAGGGAATTTTCGGACCAAATCGGTCTGCTATAGCCCACGCTTTTTGGGGTGTGTTCGGTGGTCGGGCATTGTTTTGGCCAAAAATCCACTGGGCTGCCCCAAACAAGCTGGGGAGCAGCCTAGTATGGGCCTTTATATTTTTTTGGACGGTTTGGATGGTCAAATGGGAGAAACGGCGTGAACGGGCCAAATTGGTTTGCTATAAGCCTACGCATTTTGGGGTGGGTCCAGGGTTCGGGCGTGATTTTGGCCATTAATTGATCGGCATGCCCCAAACTGGCTGAGGAGCGGCTTAGTGTGGGTCTTTATGGTTTTTTGTGCGGTTTGGGTGGTCAAACAAGTGAAACGACGCGAACGGGCCATTTTTAGGCCAAATCGATGTACTATAGCCCACGGTTTTTGGGATGGTCCCGGGGTCCAAATATGATTTTGGACAAAAATCAACTTGGTTGCCCCAAACAGGCTGGGGATCGACATGAATAGGTCATTTTTGGGCCAAATTAGTGTGCTATAAGCCCACGGTTTTTGGGGTGGTCCCGGGGATCGGGCGTGATTTTGTCAGAAAATCCACCGGGCTATCCTAAAAAGACTGAGGACTGGCCTAGTGTGGGCCTTTGTGATTTTTTGGGCTATTTGGGTGATTAAACGGGCAAAACAGTGCGAACAGGCTATTTTTGGGCCAAATCGGTGTGCTATAGCCAATGGTTTTTGGGGTGGGCCCGGGGGACGGGCATGATTTAGGCAAAAAATTGATCGAGCTACCCAAACAAGATGGGGAGCGGCCTTGTTTGGGCGTTTGTGATTTTTTTTGGCAGTTTAGGTGGTCAAACGGGCGAAATAGCGCGAACGGACCATTTTTAGGTCAAACCGGTGTGCTATAGCCCACGATCTTTGGGTTGCATCCGAGGCCAGACGTGATTTAACAAAAAATAACCGGGCTGCCCAAACAAGCTAGGGAGCGGCCTGGTGTGGGCATTTGTGATTTTTTGGGTGGTTTGGGTGGTCAAACGGGCAAAACTAAAAAAAGGTACCATTTTTTAGCCAATTCGGTGTGCTATAATAGCCCACAATTTTTGGGGTGGGCCGGGGGTCGGGCATGATTTTAGCCAAAAAGTGATCGGGCTGCCCCAAACAGGCTAAAGAGCGGCCTAGTGTGGGACTTTGTGGATTTTTTGGCGGTTTGGCTGATCAAACAGGCGAAAAGGCGCGAACGGCCGAATTTCAAACTAAATCGATGTGCTATATCTCATGGTTTTTAAGTTGGATCGGGGAGCCGAATGTGATTTTGGCCAAAAATCAATCGGGCAGCACAAACAGGCTAGGGAGCGGCCTAGTGTGGGCCTTTGTAGTTTTTTGGGTGGTTTGGGTGGTCAAATAGGCAAAGCGGCACGAAAAGACTATTTTCGAGCCAAATCGGTGTGCTACAGCCAATATTTTTTGGGGTGGCCTCGAGGATCAGGGGTGATTTTGGCCAAAAATTGACCAGGCTGCCCCAAACAGGCTGAGAAACGGCCTAGTGTGGGCCTTTATGGTTTGTTAGATGATTTGGGTGGTAAACGGGTGAAACGGCGCGAACGGGCCATTTTTGGGCTAAATCAGTATGCTATAGCCCATGTTTTTTGGGTGGGCTCGAGGTCCGAGCATGATTTTAGCTAAAAATCGATCGGGCTTCCCCAAACAGGCTGGGGAGTGGCCTAGTGTGGGCCTTTATGGTTTTTTAGCGGTTTGGGTGGTCAAATAGGCTGTATTCGGGCTAAATTAGTGTGTTATAGCCTACGTTTTTTGGGGTGGGCTAGGGAGTCGAGCATGTTTTTGGCTGAAAATCGACCAGGCTGCCCCAGATAGGCTGGAGAGTGGTCTAGTGTGGACCCTTGGGGTGGGATAGACATTTTGGGTGGTCAAACGAGTGAAACGGCACGAACGTTCTATTTTTGGGTCAAATCGGTGTGCTAGCCCACGATTTTTAGGGTGGGCCTGGAATCGGGCATGTTTTTGGACAAAAATTGATCGAGCTACCCCGAGTAGGCTAGAGAGCGGCTTAGTGTGGGCCCTTAGGGTGATAGGCTATTTGGGTGGTCAAATGGACAAAATGGCGTGAACGAGTCATTTTCAAACAAAATCGACGTGCTATAGCTCATGATTTGTGGGGTAGGCCCAGGGATCGGGCGTGTTGTTGGATGAAAATTGACCGGGTTATTTGAAGCAGGCTGGGGAGCGGCCTAGTGTGTGCCCTTGGGGTGGGATAGGCTATTTGGATCGTCAAACGGATGAAATGGCGCGAACGGGCCATTTTTGGGCCAAATTGGTGTGTCATAGCCCATGATTCTTAGGGTGGGCCCAAGCATGTTTTTGGTCGAAAATCAATCGAGCTGCCCCAGGCAGGCTGAAGAGCGGCCTAGTATGGGCGCTTGGGGTGGGATAGGCTATTTTGGTGGTCAAACGGGCAAAACAGCATGAATGGGCCATTTTATGGCCAAACCGGTATGTTATAACCTATGATTTCTGGGGTAGGCCCGGGGATCGGGCGTATTTTTGGCTGGGGAGCTGCCTAGTTTGGGCCCTTAGGGTGGGATAGGCTATTTGGGTGGTCAAACATGCAAAACAGCTAGAACGGGCCATTTTCGGGCCAAATCGGTGTGAGCCTACGATTTTCGGGGTGGGCCTAGCGTGTTTTTTGCCAAAAATTGATCAAATTGCCCCAGGTAGGCTGGGGAGAGGCCTAGTGTGGGCCCTTGGGGTGGGATAGGCTATTTGGGTGGTCAAACGGGCGAAACAGCGTGAACAGACTATTTTCCAGCCAAAACGGTGTGCTATTATCCACGATTTTCGAGGTGGTCCCGGAGTCGTATGTGTTTTTGGCTAAGAATTGATCAGGCTACCCCAGACAGGCTAGGGAGCGGTCTAGAGTAGGCCCTTGGGGTGGGATAGGCTATTTGGGTGGTCAAACGGGCGAAATGGCGCAAACAGGCCATTTTCAAAGAAAATCGGTGTGCTATAGCCCATGGTTTTTGGGGTGGGCTCGGGGGTCGGGCATTTTTTTGGCCGAAAATTAATTGAGCTGCCCCAGGCAGGTTGGGGAGTGGCCTAGTGTGGGACCTTGGGGTGGGATAGGCTATTTGGGTGGACAAACAGGCGTAACGGCGTAAACGGGCTAGTTTTAGGCCAAATCAATGTGTTATAGCCCACAGTTTTTGGGGTGGGCTAGGGGGTCGAGCATTTTTTTAGCCGAAAATCGATTAGGTTGCCCTAGGCAGGCTGGGGAGCCGCATAGTGTAGGCCCTTGGGTGGGATAGGCTTTTTGGGTGGTCAAACGGGCGAAATGGCATGAACGGGCCATTTTCAAGCAAAATCGATGTGTTATGTCCACAGTTTTTGAGGTGGGCCCGGATTGGGTGTGTTTTTGGCCAAAAATTGATCGGGCTGCCCCAGGCAGGTTGGGGAGCGGCCTAGTGTGGACCCTTAGGGTAGGATAGGCTATTTGGATGGTCTAACAAGAGAAACAGCAAACGGGTTATTTTTGTGCCAAATTGGTGTGCTATAGACCATGGTGTTCGGGATTAGCTCGGGGGACGGGCGAGTTGTTGGCTGAAAACCGACCGGACTGCCCCAGACAGGCTTGGAAGTGGCCTAGTGTGGGCTTTTGGGTGGGATAGGCTATTTGGGTGGTCAAATAGGCAAAAAGGCATGAACGGGCCATTTTTTAGGCAAATCAATGTGCTTATAGCCCACGATCTTTGGGGTGGGCCCGAGGGCCGGGCGTGTTTTTTGGCAAAAATCGTCTGGGCTGCCCCAAGCAGGCTGGGGAGCAACCTAGTATGGGCCCTTGGGGTAGGATAGGCTATTTGGGTGGTCAAACGGGCAAAACGGCGCGAACGGGCTATTTTTGGGCCAAATTGGTGTGTTATAGCCTACGATTTTTTGAGCTGGTCCTAGGGACCGGCGTGTTTTTGTCCAAAAATCAATCGGGCTGCCCCAGGCAGGCTAGGGAGTGGCCTAGTGTGGGCCCTTGGGGTGGGATAGGCTATTTAGGAGGTCAAACGGGCGAAACGGCGCGAACGTGTCATTTTTGGGCCAAATTTGTGTGCTATAGCCAACAATTTTTGGGGTGAACCTGGGGACCGAGCGTGTTTTTAGCTGAAAATCGACCAGGTTGCCCCAGGAAGGCTAGAGAGTGGCCTAGTATGGGTCCTTGAAGTGGGATAGGCTATTTGGGTGGTCAAAAGAGCGAAATAGCGTGAATGTGCCATTTTTAGGCCAAATTGGTATGCTATTACCCATGATTTTTAGGGTGGGCTCGAGGCTCGTGCGTGTTTTTGGCTAAAAATTGATCGGGCTGCCCCAAGCAGGCTGGGGAGCGGCCTAATATGGGCCCTTAGGGTAGGATAGGCTATTTGAATGGTCAAATGGGCGAAACGGTGCAAACAGGCCATTTTTGGGCTAAATCGGTATGCTATAGACCACGGTTTTTGGGGTGGGCTCGAGGCCCGAGCGTGTTTTTGGTTAAAAATTGATTGAACTGCCCCAGGCAGGCTGGGGAACGTCCTAGTATGGGCCCTTGGGGTGGGATAGGCTATTTAGGTGGTCAAACGAGCGAAATGATGTGAACGAGCTATTTTCGGACCAAATCGATGTGCATCATTTTTCGCGGTGGGTTCGAGTGTCGGGCGTGTTTTTTGCCAAAAATCGATCGGGCTGCACCAGGCAGGCTGGGGAGCGGTCTAGTTTGAGCCCTTGTGGTGGGATAGACCATTAGGTGGTCAAACGGCGTGAATGAGCTATTTTTGAGCCAAATCGGTGTGCTATAGCCCACAGTTTTAGGGGTGGGCCCGACGGCCGAGCGTGTTTTTAACCGAAAATCGATCGGGCTGCCCTAGAAAAGCTGAAGAGTGGCCTAGTGTGGACCCTTGGGGTGGGATAGGCTATTTGAGTAGTTAATCGGGAAAAATGACACGAATGGGCTATTTTTTAGTCAAATCGGTGTGCTATAGTCCATGGTTTTAGGGGTGTGCTCGGGGTCCCGACGTGTTTTTGGCCGAAAATTGATCGACTTCCCCAGGCAGGCTAGGTAGCGGTCTAGTATGGGGCCTTAGGGTGGTATAGGCTATTTGGGTGGTCAAACGGGCAAAACGGCATGAACAGGCCATTTTTAGGCCAAATCGATGTACTATAGCCCACGATTTTGGGGTGGGCCTGAGGGTCGGGAGTATTTTTGGCCAAAATCTGACCAAGCTTTCCCAGGCAGGCTGGGGAGCAGCCTAGTGTGGGCTTTGTGGGTAGGATAGGCTATTTGGGTGGTCAAACGGGCAAAACAGCGTGAACGGTTCATTTTTAGGCCAAATCAGTGTGTTATTGCCCATGGTTTTTGGTGTGGGCCCCATAGGCTGGGCGTGTTTTTGGCCAAAAATTGATCGGGCTGCCTCAGGCAGTATGGAGCGGCCTATTGCGGGCCCTTGAGTGGGATAGGCTATTTGGGTGGTTAAACGGGCGAAACAGCGCGAACGGACCATTTTCAAGTCAAATTGATGTGCTATAGCCCATGATTTTTGGGGTGGGCCCGAGAGTCGGGCGTGTTTTTTGCTGAAAATCAACCGAGTTGCCCTAGTGGGCTGGGGAGTGGCCTAGTATATGCCCTTGGGTGGGATAGTCCATTTGGGTGGTCAAATGGGCAAAACGGCGGGAACAAGCCATTTTAGGGCCAAATCGGTGTGCTATATAGCCCATAATTTTTAGGGTGGGCCCAGGGGTCGAGAGTGTTTTTGGCCGAAAATCAACTTGCGGCTCCCAGGCAGGCTTAGAAGAGGGGGTGTGGGGGACTTTGGAGTGGGCGAGGCCGTTTGGGAGGTCAAACAGGTGAAACGGCGTGAACGGATAATTTTTAGGCCAAATCGGTATACTATAGCCCACAATTCTGGGGGTGTGCTGGGGTGTCGGGGCTCGGTAGATTTTTGGGCCAAAAATCAACTTGTGGCCTCTTGACTGGCTGAGAAGTGGGAAAGGGTAGGTCGGCGGAGCCATTTGGGTGGTCAAACGGGAGAAACAAAGTGAACGGGTTATTCTCGAGCCAAATTGGTGAGTGTTAGCCACGATATTGGCGGTGGGTCCAGGGTTCGGAGGAGGTTTGGGTCAAAAATTGATCGGCGACCCCTCGATTGGTTGAAGAGCGAGTGAGGATAGGCCGGCGGGGCCATTTGGGTGGACAAAAGGTGCAACCAGGCCATTTTCGGGCCAAATCAATGTTAGTCCACTATTTTGGGGGTGGCCTGGGGATCCGCAAAATTTTGGGGCAAAAATCGACTGACAGCCCCTCAGAGGGTTGGTCGAAGATGTCATTTGGGTGGTCAAACGAGTGAAACAGTGCGAATGGGATATTTTTCGACCAAATCTGTGGGTGTTAGCACATGGTTCAGGGGTTGGGCTCAGGGACCGATAGAATTTTAGGTCGAAAATTAACCAGCGGATCGTCGGCGGGATGAGAAACATGTGAGGGTGGGCTGACGGGGTCGGCGAGGCTATTTGGGTGGTCAACGGGCGAAACGGTGCGAACAAGCCATTTTCAGGCCAAATTAGTGGGTGTTAGCCTACGATTCTGGTGGGTGGGCCTAGAGTCTGACAGAGTTTTAGGCAAAAAATCTATCAACAAACCCCTAGTTGGCTGAGGAGCAGGTGAGTGTGGGTCAGCGAAGTCAAATAAGCTATTCAGGTGGTCAAACGGGTGAACAGCACGAACAGGCCATTTTCGGGCCAAATCGATAGGTACACGCTTCCAGGGGTGGGCTTGGGCCTCAAACCCTATTTCGGTCGAAAATGGTTGGCCAGTCCCCCAACTACTTATTGAGTGGATCTGGTTGGTTTGGCGAGGCTGGTGGAGTCATTTTGCAAGTCCAACCAGCGAAACAACAGGAATTGCTGGTCTTTTGTGGCTTTCAATGGTTGTTAGCCCACGATTCGTGGGTTGGTCCCAAACCTTGGGCCTGGTTTTGGGCGAAAATCATCGAACGATCCCACGATGATCTATTAAGTGGATCACGTTGGTTTGGCGTGGCTTGAAAAGCCGTTTTCCAAGTCAAACAGGTGAAACAACAAGAATTATGGGTTTTTTTCTACTTTCAATACGTGTTAGCCCATAATTCGAGGGTGGTTTTGGGTGAAAATCCTCAGGTCGTCCCCAGGCAGCCTATTGAATGGATCTGGTTGGTTCGGCGGTGCCAGTGGAGCCATTTTCCAATGCAAACAGGCAAAACGGCAACAATTGTGAGTTTTTAGTGACTTTCGATAGGTGTTAACCCACGGTTCTGAGGGTTGACCCAGGCCTCGAGCTCAATTTTGGGCAAATTCATCGATCGATCCCCAGACAGCCTATTAAGTGGATCTGATTAGTTTGGCTGGGTCGGTGGAGTCATTTTTCAAGTCAAACGAGCAACACAGCCAAATTGCGGGTTTTTTCAACTTTCAAAGGATGTTAGCCCAGGCTTCGGGGGTGAGCCTGGGTTCCATCCCCAATATTGGGCAAAACTTCTCAGGGGGTCCCCCGACGGTCTATTGAGTGGATCTGGTTGGTTTGGCAGGACCAGTGGAGCCACTTTCTAAGTCAAATGGGCGAAACAAAAGAAATTGTGTCTTTTGCAACTTCCAGTGGGTGTTAACCTATGGTTCGAGGGGTGGACCTGGGTTTCGAGCTCGATTTTGAGTGGCATCCTATTGAGTGAATCTGGTAGTTTCGATAGTGTAATATCTCAAACCACAAGGGAAATCAATGTTATCAAGGCAAACCTGGAGGGAGGTTTTTGAAATTACCCTTGCTATTTTTACTGCCAAAATAAATGAAATCACTTTTAAGCTTCAAACTTTCATAACAATGGTGGCAATGAAAAATGGACAGCAGCATTAGATGGGATTTTTTTTTATTTTTTTTTTGCCTTAATTCTTCGTGCTTTCCATTTTGGAAGAGTTAACATAACTTTTATGATTTGACAATTAACTTCCAATTAAACAATTAATTTTAAGTCATTAAAGAATTCTTATTAGAAAAAAAAGAAAAAGTCAAAGTCAAATCTATTGCAAAGCCAATTGGCTATTGATACTGTTAAAGTTGTGTTATAGATTTTAATGGTTAGCTAGGAAATACATATTCATATCATCCAACAGATATGTACTCAATACAGATCCAGAGATAACATTACCCAATCAAGGACCCCTTGCAGAAGCAAAGCTGCTTCTTGAGGCTGAGGATTTCAAGACCACTTGAAGCTAACTGATCTTTCAGCTTCGATGAAGCCGCCTCGAATTTCTTGTTCATAAAGTCTATCTCATCCAACGCCTCTTTGTACCTTACCCGAAATGCATCTAATTTTGCTTGTGCCCCTCGAAGTCTCATTCTCAGCTTAGCTTTATCATTGTTGAGGTTGACTTCACCCTGTTTAGATGTATCAGATAGTAAGCTTGAAATGAACCACCCACTCGACTCAAGATTTCTCTTTTAGAAGTCATACATGCAACTAATCACAAAAATATGCTGTGTTCATGAACATGCAAACACTTTCAGCAGATATCTATGCACAAATTATGCAAATGCAAAAACAACATATAGAAGCAGATGCAGAAGCTATTCTTAACAGTACAAACTTATTTCCTTTCTTTAACCTCAATAATCACATATAGCAATATAGTATATAGTATATACTCGAAACCAAGAAATAAGAGAGGATAATTAATACAAATATAGCCACAAAAAGGTAACCTGTCATCTCATCATAATCAAGTATAGTGTGTGATTGACCATGTGAATGATTGCTTACATTATGCATTTTAGCCTCCAAAGCTGAAAGCTTCTCACTAAGCTGCTCGACTTCGGGATTTGAATTTGACAGCTGATGACCAAAAATATAGTGTTATCCTCGATCAAAGTAGAGAAAGTATATTACATTTGTAATAATCTGTCTCAGATAAACGAGAATCACATCTACTATACTTGTTCTGAGAGAAGATTCATCAATAAGCATTTCATGGCATTCAAGAGGCGAACCTGAAAGTCATCTCTCTGAATTGGCTCTGTCTCTGATTCTCTACTACGGGCTAACAGATCAACTCTTTCTTTGCTAAGCATGCTTAACTCCACCTGAAGTCTTTCTACTTCCTTACACAGACCCTGATTCTCCATTGTCAGCATCTGAAGTTGAAAATTTAACATTTCATTAGAAAAGATCAGTTATGTATAATGATGCTGGAAACTTGGAAAAGAAAAGGATATCAAGTGAAATAAGCGATGTTCCAAAATAAGCAATCTCGATGCAAAAAAATTGTTCCAACTTCCAATTTTCCTTGGCTCCAATTTATTCATTTATTAATTCTTTGGAGGGGAGTGCTTCTGAAAGAGTGGGTAAAGCCAATGCTGAAGAACACAAGCACTTGCTCACTTTCCAAGTCAAATAAGCACAAAAACAAAGTTATGTACGAGGAGTTTACGGGGCATAATTATTCAACTGAAGTATATCTAGCTTAGCCTAACCCCAGAATACTTTGCTAGGCTGAACCACTAATGTTGCACTTAATATAAATTCTAAATGCTTGAAAATGTACAAATAAATTACCTCTTGGGATCTTCTACATTGTTCCTCGGCATCTCTCAGGCGTAGTCTGAGTTGATCAATCTCTAGTAATTTCTCTTCACTGTGAAACAATGAAAAAGGCAATACATTTATATCATCAGGCAGATCAATTTAAAGGTTCAAAGGTATACAATACTGAAGGCACCTCGAATACTCCCAACTTTTGATGAGAGTAGTAGCAGCTGTAGAATCAAAGTTTATCATTTGATCACCTACCCACCTCACGAAAAACTTAAGAAATAGATGAACAAACTATTAAATGCTCTATCGTCCTAGCACCCAAGGGTGTGGACTAGCATTCAGTGAAGTGGGTGAAGCCCGGAGGAGACCAGGTTCAAATCCCAGCAGAAGCAATGATTTCTTTATATTAGTTCTGGTGAGAGGAGCAGGTCCACTGTGGAATAGTCTAGATGTGCAAGCTAGCCCGAACATCACCACTATATAAATACACTAACACACCCCATGGTCCCAATTTACTAGACACTTTTTGCTTATCGAGTACCTATTTACAAGAGCTAAAGATAGTATCCTCATTTTGAAATTAATTTAGATTTTCAGAAAGAATGAGTGCAGTACATGTGATCTTTTCTGCATCAGAACACATTTTAAAAAAGCCAACAGATTAGTCACAGGTTACTTCGCTTAACTATTGACAACCAATTTGAACAAGCGGAGTAGCAACATATCAGAGTGATAGGGGAGCAAAGGACAGTCAAACCTGAAACTTTTGTCCAACAACACATTATTTTCTGAGATGACCAATCTCTCCTCAAGGAGTTTGCACTGTCTTCTACAACTCTCAAGTTCATTTGTCACCTGTAGTTTAAAGTCAAGATGATAAACCGAGATTCAGATGTGCAAGACGTGTACACAGATGTGCAACATATTTTGCTAAGTTCATCACCCCAATGGATGTCTTTGATTTCTTTAATTTAGCTATGTGCTTTTCTAGTGAGGAAGCTCTATAGTACCCAGACCTCACAAACAATTCTCTTAATCTGTTTAAAAAAGAAAGATTATAAGTGAACAAGCTTTGAATTAACAAGGCATCTCAGAAATACAATTTCCACAATATCATGTTCCCTCTAGACCACCATAGAGAATAGTATGCAAGTACGGATTCCTTGAAAAGATCCTCAATATCAGAAAGAGCCACTGCAGTGCTTCTAGAATATGCTTAAATTGTTCAGCTACATCATGTGTAAATCTGACGATAACCTCTGTCATTTTCTGTGATAAATTGGCAATTTCAGCACTATAAGATTTTGCTTTTTCATTGATTGCTTCAACTGTAGCTTTCTCCCTTGCAAACCATATGGCCTTTTCCTCCTCCATTTCCAAAAGGGCATCAGTGAGTTGCTGCCAAAAAAAAAAGGCACTCATAAATAACGTCATGGAAACAGTTGAATGGAGCCTCAGAATACATGCTACCAAAGCAACTTAGTTATTACCATAGCTAAATCTTCCTTTTCTTCTGCCAAAATGTTGACAGAAGTTTCCAACCTCTGACATCGTGATTCAGATTCTCCCGAACATAATCTCTGCAATACCATAGAAACAAATAATGATCAGAAAATACAAATAAGTTAACATTTCATATTTCAGAAGAAACAATAGCAGAAAACGTTAACTTATGATAGTCAAAAGATTCATGCTCGACAGACGAATATGATAGTCAGAAGAAAAAAGAGGGAATTTCAGAGGAACAATTAACAAACATAAACTTACAACGCATGACAGCTCTTCCTTCAACATACTTAGTTCCGTATTTGACATATTCAACTCGTCAGATAAAGCTTGCAATTCACATGCCAAATTTTCTGCTCTAGAATTGGCTTCTTCTTTTTCTGCATGAGAAATTGTTAATTCCTCTTCCAAAGAAGCAATAGTTGTCTCCATCTCAAATGCCAGCACTTCCAACTTCCTGTACTCCTCCTTCACATCAGAAAGGGAAAAGTAGCTTAAGACTAAGCAATAAGATAACTAATTTCCCCTCTTGCGTGAAATGCAGGCAATCAATTACTTATTTAATTTTTATGTCATACGGATTACTATTTTGTAATATTGATGGAGAAAGTACATATAATGACAGAATGTCAAATGGGCATTAAATGACCAGCCTGCTGTCTAAAATTAGTGCTAACAAATAAACGTTATAGTGATTCCTAGATCTAACTTGGGTGAGCAATATCCCAATAATGAAATGAACACTCTATGTGGAGTTTTCTAAATCAGCATATTCTAAGACTAGACTTCATGGTGCATGCCAATAAGGTTTTTCTTTTATTAAGGGTGCCGTAAATATAGCCTGTTTATACCAAGTTTAGTGATGCTTAATTTGGTGGTAAAATTTAAACACTAGAAAATTTAACAGAACCGAAATGCCTAGATATTGAAGTGAAAGCACAAATGTCACACTCCAAGCCCCGACTTGTACAGCCATTTGTTAATTTGTGGGCTTGTCCTATTTTACTAGTCAAGAGTTATTTTAATGGCGGGGTAATATTCTACAATCAATAGTTTATTGAACAATATTACATTACAAAGACATCAACTTTTGGTCCGCCTTCTTGTTTTGCCACCAAGGAGTTATTGATATTCCCGCATGGATTGACTATGGGCTACAAAAGTTGTATATAAGGTCTAGGGCCACCGCACCATTGCCTTAAGGTTTTCGACTAACTACTCAGATTCTTCACAAGGTATTAGAATCAACCTTCTGTAAGCCTATTCTCACACCCATAAAGCTCAGGTGTATACCACCAAAATTGGTTTAAGTGTGCAGGAGTGTGTTAAGTTACTAAATGTCCCACATAGGTTGTGTAAGAGCTTTCAAAGGATTTTACAGAAGGCGTTGAACCACTCCAGTCATGACCTAAGTTTTTGCGATGGATGTTCGACTTCCTTCAGCGCCATAAAGTTAGGCTCAATCTACATGTGTAACACTAATTTCAAAACTTGACCAACAGAGAATGGGGAAAGTGTTTTTTGCTGTTCCAGTATAGATTTAACTAACATAGAAACACTTCTTGAAATTATTTTACACTAGTTTGAGCACACCATACCTACCTGCACAACATTTTCAACACAAACAGAGGAATTCTTGGCTCTTTTGGAGTCGAGCACATTAGAGCTCCTATCAACAACTGAATCACGCCTTTTTCCAATGTTTGTGTCTCGTTTATTGATGTCACGCTCAAGAATAGCCCTCTGGCCATTTAAGCGTTTGATTTCCCTCTCAGCACAAGCTCTTTCACCCTAACAATGTGATACCATCAGAAAATATAGAAATGCCTTAGATGGCACAAGAAAATCAACATTCAAAACAATTTGCAAGAAACCTCAAGTTTTGTCTTCTCCTGGATGGCATTCCTAAGTTTGGATTCTGTGTCTCTCAACTTTGCTTTTGTTTTCTCCAAATCTTTTCTTATGTTTTCCTTCTCTCTGACTAAGGAACCAGAAGATAAGCATGACAGTTCCTTTTGAAGACTTTGAATTTGAGAAAGGTGTTCAGATTTTTCTGCTTCATACTTTTCAGAGATTTCCTGGAAAAGAACCTGATTCTGTCAGCAAGAGCAGAGAAATGAAAAAGGATCAATATAGGAGAAAGTGAAGCAACTTACTGTTAATGCATTTCTAGAATCTTCAATAGCTCTTTTCAGTTCTTCTATCTGATTATGCAGATCAAAAGACTGATGGTCCAGTAGAATCTACATTTTGATTAGCATGCTTTAAAAAGTAATTTCAGCAGAAACTCAAATAACAGAAGTGTGAGAATACTTGGTTGTTAAAATTCTAATTATAAAGACACGAAAAGAAAAAGCAGTCAATTCACAACCTTTTCATCCTGAACTACATTGATCTTTTGCTGCAAGAATGATAGTAGTTTCTCATGATTTCTAATTACGGATCTTATTTGGTTGGAATTGTCAAGTGCTGCAGACTTTAAATCCTGAAAGTGGGAAACCAGATCAGGCTGTAGAACCACATAGAAAATAAACTATAATACTAGAATTAATGTATGGAAGCATAGCAGATAAAACCGTGTGTGGTTAAAGAACATATTGCATGCATGCCATAAATAAATGAAAAGAATGGCCAAATCTAAAATGTATTATGCAATGGTCTACAGGAGATACTCACAGGAACTAGTTTGGATATGGCAGAGAAAGACATGACAAGTTCCTCTACCACTGGAATGAATGAATCAATTAAGGTTCGTGAATTTTCAAATTCTGAAATCAAATCTTGAACCTCCCTCATCAGCTCGGTTTCAGAGTTCATGTTATCCTCCTGAAAGAAGTATATCCATTAATGCCCCAGGAGGCCTATGAAAATGGGTTTATTAAATGCTTAAAGTGGAACCATAAGAATGTCGGTCACAATATATCATCAAGCACTATTAGGGTGGAAATGAACTTACGACAAGCACTACTGCAGATTGCATTGATGCAAGCTGTTCACGAGCCCCTTGTGCCTCAAGTTTTGCACTCAAAAGCTCTTGGTAAAGCTAAAGCATTAAAATATAAGTCATTGCACTGTAGTACTTACAGGAAAGGTATAATGGATATCAAATGTAAAGGTCAAATGTAAAAATAGATCCTAGTAGTCAAAGAATAGGCTTGAAAACATGCTCATAACAATGCAGAATAACACCAATTTCTTTGGCTTATTTGACTGGCAGGATCATTTGAGTATGTATCCAATAGAGACATGCTATACCCACTCAACTCGAAAGCTGTGACCAACATAATGTATTTTATGAATCACTTACGGAGTAATGCCTTGTACTGTATGGAATATGGTACAAGGAACAGGACATCACAGGCAAACTCAACAAACAAAACAAAAGGCCAAAACTTGATTCTCACTCTGAGATGTGGCACGTGCAGAGGAAACAGATGTGATAAGATGTGAGGTAAGAAAGAGGGGAATGAGAGACATATCTGTGCCTAAATTGTAGAAGGAAAGCAAAATACCATTTAAAGCTTCATTTAATAAATGAAACTAATAACTATTGAATAAATAAAATCACCATCAGTTACGTCATTCTAATTGTAGTCACTACAAAAGTTTTTGAGAATGTATCTTGGGACTAAGTTTAAGAATATGATCTTCGACCACCAAGGCTTATATCCTAGGGGTACCACTGTGGATCTCCTACACATAAGGTTTGGAATCAAATCTTTCTATCCTCTTCCCCTTCCCCTTCCCTTGTCCCTCTATGTAACAAATGAAATTAAAAGAATGAAAAAGTGTGACTAAGGCATAACGGAAGCATAGGAATTAATTAATCAAAACAAATATGGATCTTCAAATTCAGATTCAGCATTGGCATGTTTTGGCATTTGAGCTCTTTAGGTGGCTTCTCCTCTTCATTACTAGTTAGATTTTGAAAGCAGTACTTAGTAATGACATGCCTACTTCATTTATAAACTGGAAAATTACTAATCACGCAACACTTATTACTATATCTATAAAGAATACCGCATGTTTCATATTTCCTGGTGCATTCATCATGCAAGTGGGAGAGAAACAGAACTTTATTAGTATTCTATCAGTTAGAAATAGCAGATTTTCTAGTAACAGCTCTCACTAGCTGCTTGGTTGTGAGAATACAATGATAGGGATAGATATATACAGTCACAATATTTATGCTACCATTAGAGAAATTCTGAAGTGACCAAGTGTATATCACCACTTTGTTTGCTCTCTTGATATAAGGAGATAAATTATCATAATTGCAACTTTCAATGCATAAAATGTGAAAGACTGATTACCTCTTCATGCTTCTCTCTTGCAGATATGGTCTGCTCAGTTGCTATCTCAACAACTGAGTCCAAATTCTGTTGGCTTGAGGATCTCTCCATTTCTAACATAGTGACCTGCACAAAAGCTCCACATTTCCGAGAAACACTTAAAAAGCAGAAAAGTGACAAGGCAATCAATCTTATTCATATAGATGCCAGGAAAATGAGAAAAGAAAGAAATGAGGACACCTTCTCTTGGAGCTGCTTAATCACCAAAATAGCTTTTGCTTCTCTCAAAGGTTTGCTCCCACACAAGTGCATCAAAGAGTTATCCTCTTGCTCAGAACCATCGACCAGATGAATGTCAGCCTCAAAAAGCTTCCTTGTGAGATAGTCAATCTTTACCTCACTCACGGTTTTCTAGCAAAAGCAAGGATTAAACTAAGAAATCAAACTGAATCAGAAATAACAGAAGGAAGCAAAAGACTGTTACATGTGATTCATATTTTAAAAGCAACTCTTCATACACCCTTTGAAGTTCCAGGAAATCACTGTCTTCCTGCCAAAATTAAAAAAATAATAACACAACAGTGGTATAATACAATTTTGAAAGAAAGCTGAAATAGCAGCGCGAAGTGTGAACCATTGAGAAGCTTTTTTTCCTAGAGGCTCCTTTTCTCCTGCTAGTGACATGCAACAAAGCCCGCGGGTCAGGGAGAGTACAGTCTTCAGCTTGATTACTCCTTGCATTGTCTTCTTGCTTGCCAGAGTCTAAATTGATGTCAACATCTAATAGTTCTTCAAAAGGAAGTAAGGGTCCAATGTCACGTTCAAGCCTTTTGGCTTTGACTGCAGAAATCTTCCCTTTTCCTGAAGAGCTCAACTGAAGCAGCAGAGAACAATATATTTAATTTCTGTTGGCATAGGTAAAGCAGCTTTCCCAGGGTTCTAGATTGGAGTCATAATTGTCAATTTAAGAGGGCA
The DNA here is from genome assembly GCF_002878395.1 of Capsicum annuum. Taxonomy (NCBI): domain Eukaryota; kingdom Viridiplantae; phylum Streptophyta; class Magnoliopsida; order Solanales; family Solanaceae; genus Capsicum; species Capsicum annuum. The sequence continues at coordinate 224,816 of NC_061116.1, forward strand.
TATCATTAATGTATGGAGAAAATCTGGAACCAATGTTTGCAGAAAAGATTGGGGTGGAAGAGGGAGAAGAATTTGGAACCAATGTTTGCAAAGAAAAGGACTTCCAAGCCAATGAATCAAGCTTTTTGTTATTAAAGAGTTTGAAGAAGATTTTTAGATAAAATTAACTAATTAGGAGAGTTTAATATTAGAAAAGGGCTAATTAGTCATTGTAATTATTTTACATTAATGATAACTATATCAAAGAATGGATACAAGAATCAAACAAGACTAGTAAGCAGAATATAGTAAACTACAAGAGATGTTAGTGTTGTGAAGCAAAACCTGGAAGGAGGTCTCTGAAAGAATAGAGTGTCCGCAGACCTTACCTCTACCCCGTGGGGTAGAGAGGTTGTTTCCAAAAGACCCTCAGCTCAAGTAACTATCACAGTCAATTACTATAGATGTATAATACATCATAGTTGGCTAACTTTTTCATTATCTTGAATCTCATTCACTTGTATGCTCAAGTAGCTTTAATTGAGACTAGTATAGATTCAAGCTTGCTTTGTGGAATAAACACTGCAGTGCATAGAATATAAAACATCCCTGTGCAAATGAGTGTTAACCATCCTTAATGAGTTTATGTGGTTTCCTAACAACACGATGACCATTAAAAACCAACAATTTATCTAACTGATGTGCTTACACACAAATTAGCAACTAATTTCTCAAGTAGCCTAAGGCAGTCGAATCATACACCAAATAACACCATTGATGCAGACTCATAGCACTAGTATAATGCAGCTTTGTGATGCAGGTGGGAGAACACAAGGTCAATAATCACATATCCATAAAATAACTAAAGTGAAGTCCATACTGCCTCAGTATACTGCCTCAAGAACCTACTGCTCCCATGTAATCTTCAAAGAAATTGACACAGCAAAAGATAATATATGGTACTACTAACAGAAATTAAATCTCACCTCCTTCAAAGCCTCCCTTGAAAGGTTACCCGGGCACCATGTATATCGCCGTTTTTCCTACAATGCAGAAGGTAAAACATCAACTTAACCACAAGAGAACTTTTCCCACTCTTCATTTCTTTCATTCTTAGGAAAAAAAATTTAATCACCAGAGAATAGCAGTAAAAGAAAGCTAAGGGTAGAAGACCAATCAAATGCTAATGATGGCACAAAGTGTTAGATGTATGTGGTATTGCCTTCATTGACTAATATTAATAAACAGTTTCTCTAAAAATGTAAAATTAGAGGCCTATTTTAGAAAGTGGTTGCAGATTTCAAATTTTTCTTCAAACACAAAATTCAATAAGCCTCTGGGTGTTCTTCCAACCAAGGACATGAATTCTTAAGATTTCATTGCATGAACGAAATGTGATCCTTCAATTAAAAGATAATAAATTTATTAATGATGGAAAAAACTTCCCACATACAAGAAGTATACCAAAATAGAGTGGCTGAGTATATTCAGTTGTCTTCATGTACGCAGAAGGTAAGGGTTATGGCAAACAGTTGGTCTAGGATTCAAGGCAAGCAGTTGGTTTAGGATTCAAGGGATCATAGAAGGAGAAAAAAAAAAAGAAGTACGGAACCAGCTACCTCATAAAAGAGATGGAAAAAGTACTTCTGCATTGAAAAATAATCTATTTGCCTTTACAAGTCTTTGCTCTGCAGTAATTAGGTGGAGGCCCGCATTTATGTTAAAAATTCAATCGGACTTGTCAACTTCAGTGTAAAGTATTAAAAGCTTGTTGAAATCACTAGTAGTACTTCTTGGAGGGATTCAAAAGAAAATAAAGCAATGAAAATATAGAAATCGACTAACTCACTTTTTTATAGGTATCACGACCCTCAACCCTATTTGAGCATAGCACCATAGAACTCAAGTTCTCAATTTTCTTGGCTTGCTCTTGTAGCCTCTTCTCCCTTTCAGCTTGAGCTTTCTTTTCCTCCTCCAATTCTAATGTAATTCGTTCCCGCTCCAATTCGCTCTATTAAAATTTTACACCTTTGAGAGTCACAAAATTGCAAATGCTACTATAAAGTAATCATCACAAACCTTCAGTAGAGTATTCCGAAGATTCAAAATTTCTTCATCGAGATGTTCCGAATGTGATGCCTTCAATGGTTTCAAAAGTATAGGTTGGTCAACATGTCAATGATACCACTTCAAAATAACAAACGACGTGACTGCTTGCACAACCTGCAATTTAGCTCGCAGCTCCTCAATCTCCTTCTTTTGACGCTTGAGCAATGCAGCATCAGTCAGTATCTGGAATGAAATATAGATAGTTTAAGAGGCAAACAAAAGCGGGAGCATGTAAAGATAAAAAGGAAGTACGAACCAGAAGCAACTCAAACTAAAAACAGACATGAGTAAGAGGCATAAAGAAAGCTGAGTGATGGACTTGCTTTCTGGTGCAAGAATTAGGCATGCACTTTGTGGATTCCATATGAAAATTGCCTGAAGTAATGCAAAGATATCATTGAGAGCAGAATGCAGTGAAATATCCAACCTCATTCACATGAACACAGTTTGTAACCCGCAATGCCCTGCTTGCAAATTGAAGACTACTTTTAGTCTCGTCGGCATGAATCTGGCATCAAGGAAAAAACACATTATTAAAATAGAGCAAAGAAAACTGTCAGCATGAACCTAGCATCAATCATGAAACCCCATAAAAAACTAAAGGCGTAGAGAAAGATGAAAGAAAGAAGAATCACAAACACATCTCACCAAAACATAATTCAATAAAATATGATGAAAAGAAAGTTCTGCATGTGACAAAGGTGGTCCCATTTCATATTTACCATGGTTAGGCTAATTGAAAGGTACTTGAGCCCTTCACGTTGAAAAATGAGAGAGGACTGAATCAACCGGAGACCTTCTCGAGCTAATGTAGCATTATGTGAAAAACAGAAGGGCAATTCATTCATAGTAAACTTGTGTGTTCATTACATAATCATTTTGTTGAATAAATGCTGAAAAATGATATCACGGTAGCACTATACTGACTTGGAAATCTTCAAAGGAAAATACGGAGAACTACAGTGATGGTACACTACGTTGTAAGTCTAAAGGGAAAACACTCAGACACAATCATATAATTTTGGATACGAATAGACATGATTCGGAGGCAGACATGCCTATCATTGTATATAAAGATTAGCATAGCAAGATAAGTATAGCAATAGTTTCCATCAGTGGCAGATTGCATTGTCATGAATTTTTTTCGTGATAAAAGGCACCCCAAAAAAGTTTTGACATGATAGACATTGAAATAGTTTAGTCTTTAAGTTCTCTAAGGAACTGAAAATAAAAATTATGAAATAGAAGACTCAATAGAGAATGTTGTGCACCAATACAAGGACTGATGTATTTGATAAGGCATTTTTCAGCCTACCATGAATTTATTAAGGTCAGATAAATTTACCTGGGCAAGAGTGATATTACATATAATGGCAGTGTTTGCATTTCCACCCAGTGCAGGTTGCAAGATACGCGTAAGTTTGCTGTCTCGGTATGGAACGTGACCCCTGCAAGATTGCATGAAACATTAGTACAAGTAGGAGAACAACTTTACGGAACAAACTTCGACACATAACAAGCTTACCCTTGACTCTCAGCACCTTCACTCAGTTTTTTAATCACAGTTCCTAAAGTCATCAAGCTTTTGTTGATGTGGGAGCCTTCTTTTAGACGAACACCTTCTGCTCCGGTTTTGGCAGCACGTTCAGAACCAGCAAGGTCCACCAGGTTCTGGGAAAATTTTGAGGGTAAAGAGTATCTTCGTAGGCGTTTTTTACATTAAAGATAGAATCTTAGGAAAGAATGTAAAAACTTCCCACTGCATACCAGAACAGATACACGGACTGCATCACAAGAATTGTCTGTTTTTGTATCTTCAGCCTTCTCCCTACTCTCAATTATCTATTAAGTATAAATATAAATTTTAGGGAGTGAATGTACTTTTCATATCTTAGAATAGTCATTCAAGCATATCTTACCATCCGGAAAATTGTGTGTGATCTACTGCTGTATAGATTCATATTAGTTTCTCCAATATGTCGATGAGCTGCAAAAAAAATTGTGGCAACTATTACTCTTGCTGAAGCTTTGACATAGGAATATTAGTTTGAAAATAGAGTAGCTAATATTAATGCAGAAGGATAATGGGATAAGGGATGCAGCAACCCTCTCATGATTAAAACCAAATCCTTAGGGCACACAAATATTTGGCAGTTTTCTCTCAGGACCAATACTTACATTGGAGACTTTGTTATTAGAGAAACTTGAACCTATAAGACGGTTTCAAAAAATAATAATTACTGAGATGACATTCAAATTGATGATACTTTAACTTACATTCTCCGAAATCCATGAGTTCAAGCACTTGATCAGGAGAGGCAACAATTTCCTCCCTTAAGCCAGCAACAAATATTCCCCGCTTAATGCCAGATTATCAAATAGGATGAAAGCCGAATTATGATGACAGTCCAATTGCAACTATAAAACAATGATATGAAACATAAAATAATACAATACCTCTATACTTTCATGGATTTGCAATTTCCGGTGCTCAGGGGCCAACAAATCATTTATCTCCTCATTATAGATTTCCATATACGACATCCGTAGAAGAAACTCTCTATCCATTTCCTAAAATTTCAGGAGACTAAATCATACATGGCTACTTATACAAATTTTCAAAAAGTAGAACCGATGTCATGTACTAAAGAAGTTTTTAAGGAATGAGCATATTAAACAAATGCAACATAATTTTAAAGAGAGCGGTTTATCAGTCATTAAAGAAAGATATTTCATTAGTTGCTTAAGCTATTGAAAAAGCCCCTAGGAAGTTAAACCAGCACAGACAGAAAAGGCTCGTCATTTCCCTTATTAATTAGGGCAGCACCTTATCTATCAAGAAGTCACTCTTGGGCTCTTTCCAACATGGCAATAAATCTAACAATCAAACTTTCCCTAAATTGAGAGGTTTCATTTCAGGTTAAGCAGGGATCATGACTCTAAGGTTTAGCTTCAAATAGGTGAATGCTCATTTCCTATCTTTCTTTCGCCAGGTTTTTTCCTGGCTTGATTCGATAGTTGGAACTGGAACTCTTTGTGAATAAGATTAGGGATTACAACTATGATAAGACTATTGGAGACATAAGGAATGAAAAGGAGGAACTTGGTTTACAATAAAGTCTTAGATAGCAAGTGTATAAACTCATATTTTGAGGATTCCCTAGTGTACTAAGCTAAAGCATCAAAATCTAATATTTTGTGGTACACATTGATGTAGTTGGGGAGAATTTCTCTTCCTTGGCATCCGTTGAAGACCTATTCACCAACTTTATACCCATAAGTCCTAAAAGATAGAGCCAAAAAAAAACAGAAAATAGCAACTGCAAGAACTGCAAAATGACCTTAAGACTTGAGAAATGACCCTGACGCGCTTTTATAGGGAGTTGCTTTCCAGTAGGAGAACTTATTTCTTTTCAATCAATTTGAAGTTGTAGATACAGTTATCATTTGAAGAGTCAAAAATATGAAGGCGACATAAATGCCATTAATGGTTGAAGGAGTACAAATTTATATAATGGCAATTTCAAACAAATTTATATAATGGCAATTTCAAACCTCTTCAATGAAATTAAACAGATCTTGCACGGCCATAGGGATGACTCCAGGTTCAGTTTTCGATCCTCTCATAGTATGTGTTTTTCCACTACTTGTCTGACCATATGCAAAAACAGTCCCTGCCAAAGAAAGATAAGTAGGCTGATCAGTATCTAAAAAGACACATTTGCTTTTTATAAAATTAGGTAATATTATTAAAGCTAGTACCAAGAAGGCACTGTAAGAGGTTCAGAAAAGGACATTACAATGACACCATTTCATCCTCAACACAATAGAGCTCAAAAAAGTCTAACAAAAATATGGCATGTTTCTTCTATCATTTGCTCCTTTTCCAGAAGAATAGACTGTATGCATTTATATTTAGAAAATCTGGGTGTTTTCTTATCCTCAAAACATCTTTTATTCCTTTCAGGCCAACTAGAGCACATGATGCCGACTGGAACAGTCTTCAAGATCTGTCTCGCTCTTCTCCAACTCTCTGTCCAACTCAACATAGCAGCAAACTCTTCACATCCTTAGGAATCACCAATTGCACTCCAAAAATGTTTGAAAATCATTATCCAAGTCTGCCAGGACAGTCACAGTGTAGTAGTAGGAGGAGGAGGAGGAGAAGGACGAGGAGGAGATGACCTAAAATAATGCAAACCCCACTTTTTAAGAGTGTCTTGGTAAGGCAACCATCCTTAGCAGCAATTCATCCAACACAAGCAACTTTACAAGGAGCTTCAGTTCTCCAAAATCCAAATACACCTCCATGGCCAGTTTGCTTCCCATTTCTTCATACATACGTAGCATATGCAAATGCACAAAAATTGGGAGAATATCAAATGAACTTCTATCAACACATAGCAACAGAGCCTCTAGTTACAAGCATGCAGTGCCATTCAAGTGCTCTACTCCTCTCTCCAGCAACTATTGTTGCTACTTCTAACGACCATTCATGCATTTTGCTTCTTTTAGGAAACCACCTAGCCACTGCTCCTCTCTATAGAATCCTTCAGCCAACGTTCATCTCTTGGATGACCGCTCCATTGCCACTATCTCTCCGTCAGTCATCACTCCTATTTTCTACCTGACCAATCCCCTTTTTGAACATTTGACTTATTTTGTTACTGTTCTTGACAAGTTATTCTTGATAATATCTTGAAGAATAGCAACATCATAACTCTTTTAGGAGATCAAAAAAAATAGATATTTTTATTTTTGTGTGCGCACGTATAAACTATGTAATTACCATTTACCAGCTACTTTTTGAAGGACAGAATTGCAGCAAGGGCTTTCTTTTTCGTTAGATAAACACATAAAACATAAGTACGTTGCTTTCAATTGAAGTTCATTAAGTTAACACTGCTATAAAAAATATGTCAACTGAGGTGTAAAAATTAAAATAATAATACCATTAAATCCTTGAATAGCAGCAGCTACAATGTTTTTAGTTCGAGCTTTGTAGACTTCAATTGTTGTGCATTCGTCCTCAAAAATTCTATCTGCATTCACAAAATTCAACATAGTTGAAGCAACTGGAGTAGCAATTATTCACAAAATTCAACATAGCAATTTATTCACAAAATTCAACATAGTAGAAGCAAATGTAGTAGCAATTTATTCACAAAAATTTGTATATATATATATATACCAAATTCAAATTTTGCCGGCTGATTGGGAATGAAGATAGAGTTGCCGGAGATTCGCCAGGGACTGGAGTTGGCATCTTCCGGTGAGAGTGGTCTCGCTCGAACTGACACGTGGATTCTCTCCATCGGATTTCTGCACTTTCCCGCCTGGAGTTCAATTGGGGTTTTTTACAACGGAAGAAATTGCTCTTTTAGTCCCTTAATTATCACGTTATTCAAATTTTAGTACTTGTGGTATCTGACTAAGCATTTTTAACCTTTAATTAAATAAGTAATCTTATTTTGACTCTTTGCTAACGAATACCATTAAATTAAATGGAATAATAACTATTAATTTATTCATTACTTGACATGTTTATTTTTTACATAATCAGAACAAATTAATAAGGCGTGTAAATTGATTAATATAATCCTATTAAATTCACATTAAATATCATCATACCTATTGAAATTAATTACTTTCATTAAATTCCTAGGGATTAAGTTGGAAAAGGTGTTCAATTAACTCTTGATTCTTTAAACATGCAAATTATTTTGAGACGGTTTTTTTGACAAATATATCAAGTAATATGAGACGGGTGGAGTAGTAAGGGCACTATGTATCTGCTCTGTCCACGCTGGCAGCTTGTGTGGACGGATTAGATGGAGTTTTCTCTCCACGTGGGACTTAATGAAGTATGTTGGACAATTTCATCAAAACCACATTCAAACATAACAACAGAAGTAATGTTAGATCACATAGTTGTCAATTAGACATGTATAGTTAGTTATGTGACAGGCTATGTTGCTCGGACTCTTCAAAAATGTCTAACAGGTGTCTGTCGGATTCATCAAAATTAGTGTATTTTTGGAGAAATCCGACACAAGCGCAGCATCCAAAGTGAAGAGTCCGCTCAACTTAGCAGACAAGCCGCAACATTGAGGATGGTAATATTTCTGGTAGTGCACCTTGGTACGCTGGTTAAAGCCATGGCTTCTGTCCACGCGACCAGGGATCGATGGGCGTCTTTTTGTTCAAGCCTTGGAAACAGCCTCTGGCAGAAATGCAAGATAAGGCTGCGTACGATACACCCTTATTTTACTATGTACTCTCTTCCTGTACTAAATTGAGGAAGAAACGGTGCCTGGATGTTTAAACAAACTCAACTGAAATCAAGCGGCACGCGTGTTGGATCAGTCGGCGTGTTGTTGCACAACTAATATTGTAGAATTACTTTCGGAATCTCCTAAAGCAAACATGTCTCCTACTGAGCCTAGTTCTTCAGACTCTTCAACCCAATCAGAAAGACCAAGTAGTAGAGGAGATTGTGTGTCATGACGTCTGCCAAGGATGATTAGTTCATACTCGTCCTCCATGGATCGCATTACAGCAGCTGTACCTGTTCCGTCCCTTATCATCTTCTCCACATACTTGACTCGATAATTTCCTGCCATATCGCTCCTTGCTTTACCTACCATTTCGTTGTCCATCATCTGCTCTATCGTGTCATAATCACTACTACTTGTGTTGTTGTTGTTGGTATAGTTACCGGTGGGGTTTTCCTGAATCAGTCGGATTATTGTGAGGCTGATGTTTTGTTTTTCAGCCATGCGCTGTCCAAGAGCGAGTGCTTCCCTATCATCTGCTCCTCCCAAGAAAAAGACAGCAACACGGTACAATGACCAGGCATCTAGTATGGGCCTTGATGTGTCGACAAGTGACCGGTCTACTATCACTGCAACCGAACAAGGGGTTGTCTGCATGATCTTCTCATTCATATTCTTACTGCCCAACTTGGATACCGTCTTCTGGCAATTGATGGAAGAGGCGATTAACCTCTTGTGGTAAGGAATCGTTATGAGAGATGTCCTCTTTTCAAGCGCCATCGTGCATCATTACATAAGGACAAATAGCCGTAAAGGGATGCATGGTTACTGTCTCCCGGAAGTTCTGTTCAAACACTTTAAAGGCATTGATGATTCTTTTTGAAGCTGAGGCCTCGCTTGCGTAGTTCATCACTAATGGGAGTTTGTGGTTTATGAGAAGCGGATGTGCACGACCAACCATCTCTGTTAAATGGAGCATGGTGATATCCATGTAGCTTTGGTTCGAGGCGTGAAGTGCTTCCAGCAAGTTGATTGTGGCTGGAACATTTTCTTGTTCATGTATGCATGCAAGCACCCGAAGCTCAGAATGAGGCTTCATATGCTGGATAGTCCTGTCCTTATGAGCTGCATATCTGTTATGTGGATCATACAGCGACTTCAGTATTGGTGTGACGATTGCAGTTGCAGTCAACAGCGATATGCACAAGACAGCAAAAGCTTCATCGGCTATTGCCTGTGACAATCCATGCATGAAAATCATGAGCTAGCTAGCGATCGAGTTAAATATATGAGAAAGATACATTTTCTTGCAACAAATTAACCGTATACTCCTAACAATTAATTACCGCGTTTTGCTTCATCATTTTAAACATGCCTAGCTCTAGAACACCTTGGACGTTAGCTACAAGGCCAATTGAGACTGCATCTCGTGGGGAAACTTGGTTGTAGATCGAAGAGATAAGTGCTCCGAGGAATTTCCCCAAAGAAGCAATGAGAATAACCGATTGCAGAACCAAATAACTCCTGAGTTTGACAGAAAATATGTCAGTAACCAAACCAGTTTTGACAAAGTAGATAGGCATAAAGATCCATGAAACGATGAAATGAAGCTTCTCCACAAGGGCAGACCCTAATGGTGGTCCGGCAGGTAAGGCTAGACCGTAAAGTAAAGGCCCGAAGAAGATGTGTAGGCCTAAAGCCTTGCTGCAAAATCCAGACAGCAAGACCCCAACAAATACCATACAAATGAAACTTTGCTTTAATGGCTCTCCCGGAGGATTTCTTCGCGTGCTCCATATGATTACAGGTCTCACACACAAAAATACAACCATGATAAAGCCAATACCAGATGTGAAGTTTTGCAGAATAGTGAATTTCTGTCCAGAGGGCTGACTCGACAGGCTGGTGATCGCTATGATTACAAACCCAAACATGTTGCTGACGAGTGAACAAGACAGTGCCATCTTTCCAAAATCAGAATTGACCATCTTAAGCTCGGTGAGATAGTGAGCAATGACTGGAAACCCAAGTACCGAAGACATAGTAGCTACTACCGGGAGCGAGTTAGACACTAAAGGATCAACGCTTAATTTAAATCTGAGCAGAATAAAAGAGGTGCTAATGCTTAGCACAAGCGCAGCCGCCACAGTTGATACGCCAACGATGAACTCCTTCTCAACTCTCTTGAGGATCCAAGGATCGATCTGCACCCCAATCAAGAAGAAGTAGAACATATACCCAAATAGAGAAACCGCGTCCAGCATTACCAGACTTCTGTAAGGATAGAAAAGCTCTACGAATCCATCAATTCGTCCTAGAAATGACGGACCTAGTAGTAGCCCACGCTGCATGCATGCATCACAACATGATTAACAAAAGTTGCATACCCATATATATGATCATAGCTAGTCTAAATAGCAAAACGTACAAAAATTTGAGTGACATTGGTAGGTTGACCGAGCGGTTTGAGGAGGGTAGAAGCTAAGAGAATGAAAAGCGAAGCCAAGGAGATCTGAGCCAACAAGAGAGGAACTGAGTAATCTAAAGGGCTCTCATTGTGAAAGAAAACAGACCCTTTGGATTGAATCTTGCCAACTGACATGCAAATCGATGAACCATTTTCGCCATGCCTAAATATTTTACCATACGTAGATATGTCATCCGGCTCCATCACACGCGAACCCATTTCAACATATCCCCCCCCCCCCCACCCCCACCCGGCTTGATCTCGAATACTCTTCTTTCTTCCTCCCCTTCTAGAGAGGAACAACAAATCATCATGTTCATGATCAAGATTTTTTAAAAAAAATGGTCAATATGGAATATCAACCTCTTATATCTTCCTGTTTTTACGCCAAGGAACCTATTTTAAACATACACAATAAGTAATATGTTATTTACATTTTAAACTATTGTTATACTTTGTGTGATACCTAATCCTCCATATATAAGATGTTACATATAATATATGTATAGAATTTTCTTTCTATTTCTTGGCACAATAAAAGACAATTCTTTCTATATCTTAATTTCTCTTTTAACTTCTATAAATTAACAAATCTACTATTTCAACTATACAAACTCTTAATTTAATTTCTAGTACTAACTAACATTTAGTTGAAGGTTGAAGATTCTTGTAAATTAAAACACGCCATGTAGGATTTTGGTTGCAACTAAGATTCGGTTTCTTTTCATGTTAGTTACTACTTTTTCTATTTTATGGTATTTTTTTATCGGTTAAATCAAAAATCGAACCGTTAATAACTAAAAACCGATAAACCGAAAATCGAACGTTAATGACTAAAAACCGATAAATCGAAAATCGAACCGTTAATTACTAAAAAATGATAAACTGAAAATCGATAAAAACTATCTTATTGGTTTAGCATATTTTAAAACCAAAAATCGATAATCCGAACCGATAATACTGAAAATCAAACCAAACCGATCGATGCACACCTCTAACGCAAAAGCTTTTAGAGAGGGTGAAGTGAGTGATTTTTGATATAGGGTAACTATGAAAGAGGGTCAGATATTATCTATCCACGTGGACATACACATAAGTCATTATTTCACCGTATACGTGCATGTTTACACGATTGTGGTCTTTGAAACACGAGGAGGTACTCGACGTATTGAAATAACAAGTTAAATATACACACATATTACAAAATAAAAAGCAAAGTAGTTCCATCATGCATACATATTTGCCTTATCCTCAGCTTTATTAATTGTTCCCCTTCTAATCAGACACTTGAGGATATGTTGAAAGCTTTATTAAAACTGCCACTTTGACAAAAAACTACAAAATGTGTAAAGCAAAGGCAAAAAGGACTGCATTAATGTTCAATTATTGGAAACTTGTACACTAAGAAAAATCACTACGTTTGCTTTAAATCTCCTACTACTACTCACTTGCAATCACCAGAAGAAAATATCAAAGCAAGAGAGAAAACAGAAATGGTAGTAGACTGGGGGCCAGTAGTGGTCGCAGTGGCGATGTTCATCTTATTGTCACCAGGACTACTATGTCAGCTTCCAGCAAGAACGAGGTTCATCGAGTTTGGGAACATGTACACCAGCGGAATTGCCATTCTGGTCCATGCCATCGTATACTTTTGTATGTATACCATCTTGATAGTCGCCATTGGTGTCCATATACGATCTGGTTGATACCTTTCCTCCGTCTACATCATGTATACTATCTGTCACGACACCCACTAGTGATATTGTCCGTTCTGGGCTCAGGTGCTGGGTATATAAGTAAGCAAGCCTTACTCCCTAGTGACGCGTTTTAAAGCCGTGCGAGCCTGGGCCCAGAGCAGACAATATCACTAGTGGGTTGGGCCGTTACAGGGGTCTCTCGGACCTTCGTGGTTCGGAATGCCCGTCGCGGCCAGCGCCTCAGCTCGGGCCGTGACACTATATATCCCCTAGTTGAAAGTCATAATTTCGTGTTCCATCAACCATTCCTTGTGTTTCGTATACGTTTGCACTATTTCTCATGCATGGAGTACTCTGATAAATGTGCTTGACGTTAATGTTCATCGCAATCATGATAATCATGAAATGAAACATATTATCCAGCCACCCTATCACAGTGTTCGAGACATGCTCATATTGGAATATATTAAAGTTTGTTCATAGTGCAAAATTAGTATTTTCAATCTTTGCATTTTAGTACTAGAATTATTAGTTCGTTGAAACTGCAACACCAAATTAGGACAAAAACTTAATTTATTTATTTGATAACCGTGGTGTCCAAGCCAGCTTTCGCGCAGCTCGACTAAATTCATGGGATACGTATCATCTCCCACCAGCAACAGATATCAGGTTACTCTGTCCACCAAGGCTCGGAGGATGGGAAGAATCACCTAGTGATGTTTGTCTCTGTTGATGTAGATTCAAATCTGAGATCTCAAGCTCTCAACCCACTTCGTTGACCACTAGGCCACACTTTAATCGTGGAAATGAGAACAGTAATCAATTTAATAGTGGGATATACTGTGGTATTGGATAAGCACACTGAAAATAAAATAAAATTCGTTTGCCAATGAAGCACTCAAAGCCAATTAGCCAAAGGCAATAAGAGTCACATGGTGTTCATAAAGGAAGCACTTTGGTGCTCCTTCAACTTTTTGGCCATTAGACATAATGAGGTTTCACTGAAATGATAGGATACATGTGTATGTGTTGGTTCAAATTATTGAAAATTCTCATTACTTTAAACCCTTATCCAATCAGTCATATGATCATATTGTTTCTCTTCTTCATCTTCTTCTTTTTCTGCTTTAATGGAGGAAAATAGACGCCATAGAAGTCATAACTCCGTCATCATAACCACAAAAAGTTGATCGGAATGCACAGCTTTTTCATTTTCTTAGTGTTTTTTATGACAAGGAGAAAAGCAGGAGTCAACATCACATAGTGAGTATCATTGTTGGTTTAAGTTTCATCAATCATACATCTCACACAAGTGAAAAAAACAAAAGGCAATTAGTAATAACAGTTGACCTCTCAAAATAGATGATGCATCAGATCACATCATAATATAGTACAGAAGCACCAAGCAAAAAGTTTAATAAGACTAGATAATGGCTTACTAGGAACCCATATACATATGGACTCCAATGGCTAATAAGAAAATGCACATGAGGGCGAAGTAGACAACTGAGTGAACCAGTATGGACACCCCACTGGTTTGAAAGTTGCCAAACTCAACAAATCGGTTACGACCTGGTGCTTGAATCAGCAATCCTGGTGTTAACAGCACAAACAGCACCACCGCCACAAACACCGGACCCCAATCCGACATCTTCTTTCTCTATTAGTTAATGTTATCAACCTGTTTTTCGTCTGTCTAATTGAATTCTTTGCTTCTATACTCAAGAAAAATGGTATGTAGAGAATGGTATTTATAAAGGATGGATTTCAGCAACAAGCGAAGGTGATCTAAATAGCTGGAGATGAATCATGAATGGAATGGCTGTGAAGAAACAGAAGTTTACCAAATGAAGCTATTCTGTTTCACACTTTATGGCTGGTTGCTTGTGAGATCAACATTCTGATTCTCTCAACCTAATTGGCCACCAACGGACTGGTGAACAATTCTCACAATCCGTCTTTTCAGCATTTCAGGGTCATGAAACACGAATTCATGATTAGTGTGTGTCGGGGTAAAAAGGATTTGTTTCAATATCATGGAAAAATCACACTATAATGTTTATGTAACTCATTTTTGCTACATAATCAGGACACTATAATATACATATTGTACGTACATAGACCGACAAGCAACAGTGTTGTGACCTAATTTGTTCTGAATATAATGGTGGATAAAATGCTTTACACAACTAGGTGCGCGAAAGCTAGCCCAGACACCATGGTTATCAAAAAAGGAAAAGGACAATAAAATTCTACTTCCCGTTGACCATGAGAGACTGAAATGGTACCCTCTTAATTTCAACGAAGGTTGAATATTCTTTGTTAATTGGTTGTTTCCATGGCTCACCGTCCATTTGCATATAAACTTGATCCCACTCTCCTGCACGCAACTCAAATCTAATTGCTGAAGCCTAGAAAGTAGAAAAAGAAGTATTCAATTAAACCTCATTCAACAATGTCCATCAAGTCCACCTAGGAATAGCTAGAACAATCTCATTAAGAACAAATGTGATCCCACCAAAAAGATGAGAAACATGCACATAATACAAGCATAGAGATAGAGTAGATAACCCCTCCCCGCTTTGTTTTTCGCTGAAAAGTCTATGAAGCAATGCATGTAATGTTTACCATGATCATAAGGTTATGATTATCACGATTAAAATGAAATAAAGACGGTTCCTATCTGTGATTAACACGTACACATCTAAATTTAATTGCCTCTAAGCAGCACTAATTCTTTTTTACCAAATTTTGAGAAATACCTGGGCCATGTGTTTTGCAGAGATGAGCTCAACCATAACCATAGAAGCATGCCATCCTTGCTTTAGGCCAAAAATTTCAATGTAACCATCGTCTGGATGGGCTTCCACAAAACCCCTCTTCGATTTCATAGAAAAACAAAAAGAATCCATTGTTACTTTTGATGATGTATAACAGTTGATAGTATCTTCTATGTTGACTTTTCATCTTCAAATCAGATGTGAAAAGGCTACAACTTTTCATCTTTACATTTTAGTTACTGTCTACTGATAAAGTTTGAAAAATTGAGAATGTGTGATATACTGCACTAACACATCAATTAAATCTTGTTAGGTTTAAAAATTACAGGTTGAAAAACCTTGGGAAAAAGCACTACAAGGAGCCTTGGGATTTTCGCTCAAATCATTTGTTGCTAATAGGGGAATACACAATATGCAGAACCTAAAACCTGAAATGACTAGAAGCTCAATCATTTTCTCTAATTAAAGAACTATACAATAAGCGGAACCTAAAACATAAAGCTGACTAGAAGCTAAAAATAGTTATTCTGAATACTGACCATATTCCAAACTTTTGCAAACTGAAATTTTATAGAAAGATATTTGTCTGACAACATAATCAGAACAGCTATTACATTCTATTTGAACTGTTCACCAATTTCCAACCAAATAACCTTAGTTTATCATCGGTTTCAGAAATGGTAAATTTATTTTTGAAGAGAAAAGAATTTTTCATGAGATATTCAATGCCAAAATCAGCTAAATTAGTTATACACCAAGGCCACTGAATCCTACACAGCTAACACAAAAAAATACCTTCTCCAAGTACTCTGGCTTCAAATGTCCCCATGGATTCCGTCCACCGCCATAGCTAGGGAGATTCAGGGTGACTATAGACCGAACACTACAACAAGACAGAACTACATAAAATGAACTATTTCACATTAAGAAAAAAATTCAAACCATATCAAAAATTCAACCCAATAGACCCACGACTCAAGCAATGCATAGCAAAAAAAATAAGTACGTAAAGCAAATACAGTAGCAAAAAAGTCATGCTAAAAACAATAAAGAAGAGAGAAATAACAACAAATAATATCATAACTCATGCAAAAGAAACAATGAGACATTTGTGGATTAGAAGCTTGATACCCCTAAAGTTGTCAAATAATCAGAACAAAGAGACATATAATAGTGAGTTATCCAAGCAACTCTGCATGACAGGCATAAAATACAACACCATAACAAACACTGCAGGACAAAAATCAACCTTGAAGGAACAGAGACTTGCTCCCACTTTGAGCTGTTGGCCTTCTTAACATATAGTCGCAAAATATTATTCAATCCCCTGCCATCAATAAAAGAAAGCATAGAATCTTCAATAAAATATACAGAATCTTGAAAAGAAGATATCAAAGATGAAAAGCATGACTGGGTGCAACTTTAAAAATAATCAATTCTCTGAAGAAACAATCACAATAACAATAAAAAGAATATATTTCCTGAAATCAAAAGAGAAAACTTGAAGTTACACCAAAAACAAGCAAATTGTTCAGCCAGTTTATGTGCTGGAAGTAATAGGAGGGGACACAAATTATACATTAATCTAACACTAGAATCAAATATTATCAGTCACACCTTTTATTTTCAAGCCTAAGAATATTTGTTGTCCTGCATGCAAGGGTATACATACTTTTACTACTAGCTTTCAAAAGCAATCTATGATATACTGGACAAGAGAGAGGAAGGAAAAATTGTCATAATTAACATAAGAAGGTACACAAGAAACATCTTTCGATAAAGCATGTTGCAACTACCCTAGTGCGATGAATTAAAAGTTATCAGGAATCAATGGGTGTTGAGTGAGTCATTCAAACCTCAAACAAGGGTCACTGCTACATGGTGTAAAGAACCAGCCTTGCATGCAACTATAACCTGAGTAAATCAACTGCAATAAAGGCTTTGTCAATACCTAGAATTTCTGTTCCAAGAAATTGAAGTAGCACTATGGTAAAGTTAAAATATCAGTTAGAAATATGAAATGCAAAAAGAAAAACAAAGAAACTATATATGTAGGTCCAAAGTAACAAACATAAACGAAAAGTGGCTACAATACATCCTAGGATGACAATACACTTTCAGTGAAGGAGTAATAGAACAGAAAGAAGCACTAACCTTATTTGATATGGGACCTTGTGCAAGGTATGGTTTTTCATTCCGTAAATGATGGAAGCCATAGGCTACCTGTGCATCCATTCCTGCATAGAAATTTATAGACACAAGTTATTGCAGACTTAATTTAAATTCTTGCCAACCAAATGGGGGGAAATAATTGTAAAAGAACATATAACTCAAGCCCACCTGCAATTTGGTGGACAATGTGGACAAAAAGAATACAGAATTTGAATGGACAAAAGGAATACAGAATTTGAAGGCAAAATATAATTAGCCTTAAACATAGGTCTATCCTTTTGGTGCAGACTGGTAGTTGTAGATGATGTAAATGCTACTCTACATCAAATTGCTGATCCGAACTATCTGCAACATTACCTTGACCCTTTTTTTTTGGGTAAGATAAAGGTTAGAATCTTACTTTACTGGTCAAAAAACAAAAACAAAAAAGAAAAATTCTTTTTGCAGATTGAAAGAAGTAACAGAGTTCAGACAAGTCGTACTTAAATTAAGAAAATCAAAAGAAATCTGTTGGGGTCTTTTGGTTGAAAAAAAGTTACCCCAGGATCAATTATCCCAGGATTAGTGAGGGTGGGATAAAAATAACACTACAATCAAAATACAGCTTACATAAATCAGACTACAAAGGAGACTATACTATGGGAACTATTCACAGCGAAACCATTTCAGGTAGATATTTGTAGATGCATCATCGAGTAAGAGCAGTTATGTCAGTGTGAACATTACTAATTGATAAAGATGGAAAAGAGACATGAGTACGTAGATCGCTATGAAGCATATGGACTAAATTTATAGATTAAGATCTCAAAAGTTCACATCAATGCTAGTGATATAGACCATTTACATGGAATTTCCAAGATAGATGTACACAATTGATCAGGTCTTACGCTCTTTACCATCTAAGTTAACATTAATGTGAAATGAGTCTTGATAGTTAATTACTTCTATGATCTATTTATCATCATACCTATGCTAAAGTAATTGTAGTATACTCCTTGATAGTTGGACAACTTCTTAGGCAACTCACCATCAATATCCAATCCCTGCACAACAAAATCATAAAACAAATCGGTAAAACAGAAAACAAACATTGGATATGGTTATCATGTGCCTGTTGGCATGTTGATTCTAGTAGCTGTACATATCTATATAACTCTAAATACTTGTGTAGTTATGGAGTCAATTGCTTTCCATATATAGGAGATATCAGGGATTAACATAGCATATTTTCAGAGCTGTTAAAATTAGGAATAGCAGATTTTTAGGCACGTAAATCAGAATTCTTTCGATTTACTGGAAGAACTCTACATTTGAGAGCACTCATTCAGCAAACTTGACCAGTGTCATATTAAGGAAAAAAGTAAAAGCGTAATATAAAAAAAAAAAAAAATTAAATCATTACAGCAATTCGTTGACTGAATGACCATTTGGCAAGTGTATTTAATGGAAGATAAAGATTAAATAACAAAGAAAGAAATCAGAGTAGCAGCAAACAAATAAGACCCTAGATAAGCTCAATGGAGGAAACATATGTAATCACCCACAAAATAGTGGAACAGTGCTTATTTCAGTTGAGCATCTAACACCAAGGTAATTAGAAAGCAAAAGTAATTAGGCATGTCCATATATCAGTTAACAAATTTGTAAAAATGGATGTAGAATGACCTGATCAAGAGATACATCCCCAGTAGGTTTCATAGAATGAGGTGTTTCCAGTTTTTCCCCGGACGGCATTGATAGTAAAAGATTCCAACTGCAAATGAAAGCTGTTGTTTCATGAAGTAGCTCATAGTTCAAACAAGCCACAAATTATTGAGATAGAAATTGAAGAAGAAAGAGAAATGAAATATTTCCTAAAGTTAATATTTCCTGCCAGTGATGGAAATTTATCATTAAGTTTGCGAAAAGAAAATGTTCATCAGAGCATATGGACATCCTACTAGCATTTTGATGTAGAAATGTTACTTCTACAAGGAAAAGGAGAAAAAAGGAAACATTGTCAAGGAATAAATCGAAGAAAAAGACCCATTTTTGTGCACCATTGAGCAAATACAAGGCAAATATTAGGCTTTAATAAATTTGGTCCCAAATTTCAAATAGTAGATTAACTATCTTTTCTAATAGAGATTTCAAAAAGAAAATCATAATGATGTTCTTCAATCCAAAACAATCTTCACCAATTCAATTGAACATCTTGTAAGTAGAAGCAATATCATTAACATGAAACTTGAAAATATGCTATCAAGAATCAAGAATTATGCAAAAGACGTCACCTATCCAGACGGCTAATTGAACCTGTTGCAACTCTGTCAAGAATACTTTTTGTAGCTGACTTCCAGTTAAAAGGAAATGAGCCCCCCTGAAAAGTAGATTTTAAGGAAGTTCAGAAAGGCAAGATAGAACAGGAGCTGGAAAATTGATACACATTGAAACTTACCCATCCAAAACTCCTGGATAAGTCATTTCCTGTGCCAAGAGGGATTACTCCTGTGGGTGGAACTGGCTCTCGACCCTGTTTCTTAAGCTCTCCAAGGCATCCAAGAACCCATCCAACGGTGCCATCACCTCCTGCTGCCTGCCAAACCAGATTGAATAAATAGCTCCTCAACTCCTATTTCCTTTTTGCAATAGTTTTACGATAACAAATCTAAAGTGCCAGAAAAGTGCACTTGAAAATTTACTACCGAACTACTCAAAAGGGGTCCAAATCACATCAACATCATATCCATACCACGACTCTTATCCTTTCACGAGTCACTTTTGCGCAGCTGTCACCAAGAGCAGCAAACTTCTCCAGGCAACTCAATCCATATTGAACGAACTCATGAGGCTTCACAACTGAAAGGTCAAAAACCTGGCACGGATTAAAGTAAAGACACAAAAAAAGAGAAAATCAATACCATTTGATAAGGCATTAAAAATTCAACATAACTTTTAAACTATACGGTTATCAAACTGGATGTTGTCATGTAAACAATCAAATTATAGAAACCAGCTATTTTTCCTCCTCCCAAGCAGTGTTGGAACAGAAAAGAGTCATCAAAGAAACCAGTAAGCAATCAAAGCCTTGACAAACTATTCAGAAGTATATATCAGTATTATTCAGAATATCAATATCTAAACTATACACAACTCCACTAACTTCCAATGATACATAAGATTTCATGTGCATATCATCCAACTGGTAAGTGATAAACAGCAGATAGAGAATACAGTCAATTCCTGTTTCCTTTTGTCTTAATTTGACACTTTGTCATTTCATTATGCTGTGGACTTCTCACTTCTCCAAGACATAACTGCATCAAATGTGTCTGGTGTGGATATTGGTAGTTTGCTTTTTCTTATTTAATAGGTAGGTTATTAATAGTATGTATTAACCCTTAAAAATATCCTAACCTAATAAAAGCCGGACAAAACCCGTTATTGGATTCATGTACCCAAGCTCATGTAAGACAGGGCAATCCACAAAACTGCACCAGGAGACTTTTAGACCTTGAATGGCTGTGTTCAGGTTCACATTCATAAAGCGAGCAGGACCATTAAGCAAAAGAAGTTTCACGGAAAAGAACGGTTAAAAGGAAGTTTTTACCAGCTATTATTAAATGTTTTCGATTAGTTTTATCATTACACCTCAAGTATATTCCAACCCTTCAAATACTTGCAATGTTGTTCTTTTTTCCTTTTTGGGGGCTTATATCAGGTCCACCAAACTAGAATATCTGACCTGAAAAAAGGACCAACTCTAGTACATAATCAACTTTTACTCTAAATTTGTTCAGGCATATGATGAACAACTTTATCACCTTGCTGTATTTTTTCTGCTCCTTATTTTGAACATAATAAATGATAGACATATATGCTCTGTGAAGAAGTATAACAAGAACTACTATCAAACTAATTCGTATATTGTCGACAAGGTTGTGAAACAATCAAATGTCACTAGTTAATTTCCTGATTTTCAACGTGTAGGCATAAATTTCGATGCACTTACTAGTAGCTGAATTTATAAAATGAGAACCAAATTCTACAAAACAAGTATGTGTTCTTAGTTGCTCAATCTAGCTCATACTTTACAGCATAGCTATGGCAAATCTACAACAGATTCTACCCAAAATGTGCTCTTTAAAACTTTAAACATATCTCAATGATTCAAGCATAAATCAAATATGCAATAAAAGAAACAAAACAGGCACTAAGAAATTAGAGCATACGCGCTAATCGCTATATAGTAAGTAGTGTATAACAAGCAAATAATGTAAAAATCAATTCCCAAAATTGTTGAAACAAAAAAATGGATACATAAAAAGTTCAAAGATTAAAACTTTTGCTCCTCTTGTTAATAAAATTAAAAACCTGTATCACTTATGTAGCTTTACTGAGAACTCCAGTGGATAAATGAATACTCAAGCATTAAAGTCAATTCTTCAATACTCCCTCCGTTCATTTTCACTAGTCACATTTTGCTTTGTCAAAGTAAATTTGTCTCAACTTTGAAACTAAATTGAAGTAGATTAATTTAATATTTTTAAATTTTAAATTTAGATAATCAAAAACTATAGAAAAATATCATAAGTAGCAATACTGCATATCTTTTTGTGGTAACCATGTAAAGTAACATTAACCAACAAAATAATACACCTAGAGAGCCCTTACCCTTTAACCACCTCAAGCAGTTTTAAGGGTAAGCCTCGAGTAAACTATTTATACTTCCATCAGCATCTAATACTGCATATCTTAATATGATGGAAAAAGACATTTTAAAATATTTGTTAAAGTTCATAGAATTTGTCATGAAGCGTATCGTGACAACTAGAGCCCGTTTGGCCATGAGAATTTTTTACTTTTTTTCGAAAAATTATTTCACTTTAGTAACAATTGTAATGTTTGGCCATTTGGAAAAGTGAATAACAATTGAGACTTGTTTTCACTTTTTTCACTTCAATTGATCTCGCAAAAATTCAAAAGAACATCAATTTATTTTCACGGCCAAACACAACTTCAACTCTGGCTCCAAAAAATTTTAGTTTTCATAGCCAAACGCCTACTAAAAATGAACGGTGAATAAAAGAGAAAACTGAAGAAATGATGACCTGTTGTTCACCCATGAGTTCCTGTAACCTAGCTTTAAGTTGCGGTCCGTGTCTTCCACCACTTTTTGAATTAATAAACACGACGATCGGCGCTTCCGGAGGCTGAGGAATCTCTGCTCCGGCGACGACACCGGCATAATTTACAGTGTCGACGTCTTTACTCTGCATAGTTTTAATCATCGCTAGCCTTAAATACTCTGGCATAGTAATCCTCTTCCGTAGATCCTCCTTCGAAATCCTAACTCCGGCTAAAGTAAAACCTTTTATCGACTCTACAACCGATGACCTCGCCGACGCCGTTCTCCGACTCGCCGTCTCCGTCGTCGTCTCCGTCGTATCCATTCGATTACTCAGGGGAATTGCAAAATAGAATTGTGTACAAAAGAAGAAACAGTATAAGAAGAAGAAGAAGAGTATATAAAAAGGAAGGCGCTAAAGAAAAATGCCGAGGGAATTTGTTGACTTTCAAAAAGTGGTTTATACTGTTATACATTTACCCCTTAGAGACGCTTAAATTACCTGAATGCCATCTTCGAATAATAGTAAGGGGTTGTTTGGTTGAGGTATAAACGATAAATAGTTTCGGGATAAAATGAAGAATTATTTTATTTCATATTTGGTGTGAGATATTAATTAGTATCGAAATTATATATCCCACTATAATGATTGAATAAGTTATCTCATATAAATAATGGAATAAATAATTTCGAAATAATTAATATCGAGATTAATTTTTCAATCAGACTACCTTAAGAAACAAGAAATAGATGGATAATTTTACTGCATTACTCTTTGAATATAATATTTTTTTTTGCTTTGAAAAATGCAATGAATGATGCGTTATATTTAATACAAAGGTAAAATGAATTAAAATAGATAAATTATTCATTATTTTTTATAAATTGAATAAATATTGTTACGCATTCAAAATTAGAAAAGTGGTAAGTAAAAATAGACGGGGGAATACCATCTTTTTCCTTAAACGAGAGTCGATTTTGTTGTTGTTACTATTCTTTCTTATTTATACGTATTTCCTTTAAATTGATGCTTGGATATTTAATAAATGAGTATTTATGAAAAATAATTTCTCCATCTTTATATGATAGGAATAAGATGTGTGTATATTTATTTATGAGATTACAGAAAATATATTGTTATTGTACTGTATTAAAGTGCCACTTATCATATACAATAAATGCTTCTTATAACTCTTTAAAGTTTTGCGACCCCATAGCAAAAGCTAATATGTTGAGTAATAATAAGAGCACCGGCAATATTTAGTTGTAGCTGAAAAATTAATATATAAGTAGTTGGAAATTTAACACAAGAGTTCTCCTCTTTTCTTAAGAAGGAAATGCACATTTAATTGATCCAAAAATTAATTAGTTTTTTTCATAAATAATACTCCCTCCGTTTCGGAATAAGTAAATTGTTGGGGTATTTATTGGTATTTCAAAATAAGTGAATCATTGAATTTTTTTTCAAATTTACCCTTATGATTTGACAATCAATTAACTTTTGAAAATGTATTATAAGGCCAGTTTTTTATTTTTTAGGCTTAAAAATGAAAAGTTATGTTAAATTTATGTCTTTAATTTTTTTTCTTAATCTGTGTGCCAAAATTCAACAATTCATTTATTATGAAACGGAAGGAGTATAATGATTTGACAATCAATTAACTTTTGAAAAGGTATTAGAAAGTCAGTTTTTACTTTTTTAGGGGTAAAAATGAAAAGTTATGTTAAATTTATGTCTTTAATGTTTTTTTCTTAATCTGTGTGCCAAAATTCAACAATTCATTTATTATGAAACGGAAGGAGTATAATGATTTGACAATCAATTAACTTTTGAAAAGGTATTAGAAAGTCAGTTTTTACTTTTTTAGGGGTAAAAATGAAAAGTTGTGTTAAATTTATGTCTTTAATGTTTTTTTCTTAATCTGTGTGCCAAAATTCAACAATTCATTTATTATGAAACGGAGGGAGTATAATGATTTGACAATCAATTAACTTTTGAAAAGGTATTAGAAAGTCAGTTTTTACTTTTTTAGGGGTAAAAATGAAAAGTTGTGTTAAATTTATGTCTTTAATGTTTTTTTCTTAATCTGTGTGCCAAAATTCAACAATTCATTTATTATGAAACGGAGGGAGTATAATGATTTGACAATCAATTAACTTTTGAAAAGGTATTAAAAAGTCAGTTTTTACTTTTTTAGGGGTAAAAATAAAAAGTTGTGTTA
>NC_061116.1:252623-279815 GCF_002878395.1 Capsicum annuum
TTTTCCTAAGTTTTAGGATTTCAATTAGCTTAGAATTGTATATTATAAAAATCCGTTCCTTAGTTCAATTAAATACACACCTAAAATACCTCATATTAAATATTTTTACTGCATTCTTTCTCCTTCTTTTTAGTTCTCTATTTTGTCGGATGACTTTTTGTTTTAAAATATGGCTTCATTGGTTTACCTAGATGGTGATGGTGAGCGAAAAGTTGCATAATGTGAGAATTTTTATGAAAGCAAATTATCATATTGTTTTATTATAGTTTATAGATTGTAGATGAATGTTGGTTGACTTTGAGAAATTTTTTATATAAATGTTAATTTTAATTGCATTGTTTTGATATCTTTATTAGTGTATTGTTTTATTTTAATTTGCAGGTAGTCGATTAATGTCGGTCAGCTTTGAAGAATTTTTTTAGGTAAAGATTAGGTTTAACTACATTATTTTAATATCTCTATTAGTGTATTGTTTCGTGGTAGTTTACAGGTCGTAGATGGATGTTGATCAGCTTTGAGGAATTTTTGTGTGTAAATGTTAGTTTAATTGTATTGTTTTGATATGTGTATGATTATAATTAAATAAACACATGTTTATCAATTTAAAGAAATATGTAACATTTGAATTGATTAAAACTAGTTACAAGCATTAGTAGAACTAGGAAGCAGTCATGTGGAGGGCTACTAATGAGGAATAAAAGCCATCTTTGATATTGATAAGCGTATCGTGTTTCCCTTTCTCGACGATAACTCCATTTTTGACGACAGCAATTACATCTGCTCCTTTGATGGTGGATAATCTATGTGCTACAACCACGGTTGTGCGATTTACCACCACTCGATCAAGTGCATCTTGAACTATTCTCTCTGATTCTGCATCCAATGCGCTCGTCGCCTCATCTAATAGTAGGATTTTTGGATTTTTTAGTATGGCTCTTGCTATAGCGATTCGTTGCTTTTGACCACCTGACAGCTGAGTTCCTCGTTCTCCTACTGTCGTTTCATAGCCCTACATACATGCATTTTCGAACTTAAAAGACTGACGATAATAAACAAGAATGGTGAATACTCAAACCAACCTGTTGCAAACCGCTGATGAACTTGTGGGCGTTTGCTAGTTCTGCTGCTGCTAAAATTTCTGCTTCGGTTCCATTTCCTTCCTTTCCATAAGCAATATTGGCTCGGATTGTGTCATTGAACAATACTGGTTCTTGGCTTACAAGCCCCATTTGCTGCCTTAGCCATTTTACCTGCAACTTCTGAATCTCTATTCCGTCCAGCAAAATCTGGCCTGCCTCAGGATCATAAAACCGTTGCAGCAAAGATATTACGGTAGACTTTCCACATCCGCTCTCCCCAACCAAAGCAACCGTCTGAAATATCAACTCAATTAACCAGTAAGGCAAACTTTACATGCCTTAATGATATCGAGATGGAATCAAACAGGAGTAACTCACCTTTCCACTGCGAATGGTCAAGCAAAGATCTCTTAAAATTTGAACATCTGGCCTCGTTGGATACTTGAAGCTTACGTGCTGCAGCTCAATATCTCCCTTCACTGTGTCCAGTGTCATACCAGAATCATCACTTGGATCTATCTTTGATTCCCTGTCTAGAATAGCAAATATGGAAGCAACGGCACTCTTGGCCTTGCTTGAATCTGGAGCCAATGAGCTTGACTGGGAAATTCCTATAGCTGCCATCGTCAGCGCAAAGAAAACCTGCCAGGTTACAAATGCTCCAAATTAGCCTCATTACAGACATTAACTAGAATCCTGAAAAAGGAAAATGTAACAGAAGGCATTGTTCATACACGGAAGACATCTGAGAAAGTGATTTTGCCATCCTGAACAAGTCGAGCTCCCGCATAAAAACTGGTTGCATATACCAAAAACAGCATAGCAAATGATACACCAAACCCTATCCCGCTAATCAAACCTTGCTTTATTCCCGCCTTCAATGGGCCTTCACACTTTCTTCTGTATATTTCCATCACCTTCTCTTCTGCACCAAATGACGCAACAGTTCTTATACCTCCAACAGCATCATTCGCAACTTGACTTGCTTCCTCGTACATCATCTGTGAAAAGTACAATTAATCAGTACATCAACTTCATTCACTATTATATAAGCTATATGATAAAGATTCGAACAAACCTTTGCATCTGCACTGAACCCTGTCATGAACTTGATTTGGATATATCCATTCATTCCAATTAAAGGTATCATAGCAAGGATGATAAGCGCCAACTGCCAACTCGCTTCAAAAGCAATAGCTAAACCTACAATTGCTGTTGCACCATCTTGGACCAATTGAGCAAGTGCATCTCCTACTAAAGCACGCACTTTGGCTGCATCGGCAGAAAGCCTAGCGCCAATCATTCCAGTGGAGTTATCAGATTCATCAAACCATCCTACCTCCATGTGGACCACCTTCTCGAAGCACATTGATCTAATTCTTCTTATCAACTTACAACCAGCTATACTGAAAAGGTATGTCCTTGCAGGAAATGCAATTAAAGTAACACCTCCAATAAGAAGAAACATGAGAGCCCAAAATTTTGAGTCCTTCCTTAGTTCATGTGGTGGCTCATAAAATGTTTTGATCACGCTAGAGAATAAGATGCCGAAAATTGGAAGTATAGAACCATTAATAATTGCAGCCACTGTTCCAATGATGAGCACGGGTAACTCGGGTTTGTTAAGATAGGCTAGGCGACGGATGGGGACCTTTATTGGCTTTGCAGATACTTCCTGGATACCCTTTTCTGTGTCTGCATTAGCTGTTTCAGGTACACTAAGTCCAGAAGGTACACCAAATGATATGGATAGTGAACGACGGCTGCTATTTCCTACGCCAGATGAACTCCGACTGAGAGATCGTAATAGTGATATTCTTTGACTTGACTGTCTACCAGATCCCATAGACTTATTTAAGCTGTCCCTCTCATCTAAGCCTGATTTTTCTGTTTCTTTGTTCACTTCTTGTAAGCATATAAGCTGAGAGTACGCTCCCTCAGGATCCTTGAGTAGTTCGCTATGTGTGCCTGAACAATCCACAACAACGGCATTAAAGGGAATGTTCGTGTCTTTCTTTTAAGAAATTATTACGACGGAAAAGGAATTCTCAGTTGAAGTGGCCTTTAAAGCTCTGCTAGGAAAGCCTTACAGATTAAGGAAACAAGGCTTAGGTTCATAAGAATCTGCAGCGATTGAAACAAAACACACAAATAATAGCTTAATACTAATGACAAAGTTCTTGGTTCTTGTTTGGATGTGTCTGAAACCCAGACAGCATGAATTTGTCATTTAATATGATAACCAGACAACTACAACAGACTCATTAGTGTATGTTGTTGAATAATAGTAAAGTCAATATTGATGATTATCCGGAGGTCAGAGAACAGCATATCTTACTAAGTCCATATTATTTTATTTTGAGTTAAATAGTCTTATATGGTTCAGTACCTTTTTCAACAACTTTTCCCCGATGAATGACTGCAATCATATCAGCATTCCTTACTGTGCTCAATCGATGTGCAACTACGATGGTTGTTCTGTTGATCATAATTCTATCCAATGCTTCTTGTACCACTCTCTCAGATTCTGCATCTAATGCACTTGTTGCTTCATCTAACAGTAATATCCGTGGATCTTTTAAAATTGCTCTTGCGATGGCAATTCTTTGCTTTTGCCCACCAGAAAGTTGAGTCCCATGTTCTCCAACCATGGTGTCTAGACCCTAAACAAAGAAGTTATTTTCATGTAAATGGTAAATGAAACACGGTCATTTTAAGACGATCAGGAGCCAACTAAGTTGATTACAGAAAAAAGCTGAAAGAAGCAACACAGATATCTGAAAGATGACCGGAGAAAGTTCAAAAGAAAACCTGTGGGAGTTTATCGATGAACTTTGCCGCATTTGCTAACTCAGTTGCAACTTTGATCTCTTCAGCAGTAGCGTCGTGCTTGCCGTACAAAATATTTTCCTTAATGCTTGCTGTGAAAAGCACAGGTTCTTGGCTAACGAGACCAATCTTTCCCCTGATCCACTTAAGCTGGAAGTCCTTGAGATTAATTCCATCTATCAGAACTTGACCAGATTGAGGATCATAAAATCTTTCTATCAGACTTACGACTGTTGACTTCCCACTTCCACTTTGCCCAACCAACGCTGCCGTTGTGCCACTTGGTACAAATAGTGAAAATCCACCAAATATTTGTTCATCAGGTCTGGCTGGGTAACTGAAATACACATCATTCAATTCAATATCTCCACGGATGTCGTCCAATATTTTTCCTTTGGTATCATAAGCATCTATCTCCGGTTTTCTCTTTATGGTTTCAAACATCTTGAATGCTGCAGCTTGACCTGCAGCGAATGCAGACATACACGGAGATGCCTGCCCCAGGGACCTGACATAGAAATATTTAACCATAACGCATGAGTTAAAGCTTAGAAAATCACATAAAACAAAGTCATCGTCAATTTAAGGAATTTAGTAGTTCAAAAAATACTCACATGGAAGCCGTTAACACGGCAATAATTACATTGAGAACTTTACCACCAGTATATCCTTTGTCCAAGATGAGCTTCGCACCATACCAGATAGCCAACGCGTAGCTGCAGTATATAATAGAAAAAAGTGAACCAAGACCTAATCCTGTTGCCAGCCCTTCATTTGCACCTGAATGGTAAGCTTTAATTAGGGACTTGTTATAGTCGGCCACAGCTTGCTTCTCTCCTGTAAATGATGCAACCTGAGGAGGAAACAAGATACATATCATACTTCTACCGATGGTGATTTTCAGAGAAGAAAGTGAAACGTAGATTGCTTTACTCCCCTACAAATTTCATCACATCATGGCATCTCAACAATTTAAACTTATGACATACCGTTCTAATGGAGCCAATTGTCTGTTCAACCACCGTTGCAGCCTTGGCATAAGCATCTTGTCCTCTGGACGACATCTTAGCTAGGACAAGGGACATCGCCCCACCAGATATGACAAGTAGAGGAATGACGGATAACATGACAAGCGTGAGAAGCCATCCCTTGGTAAATGAAATGACAAAGCCCCCAATGAATGTTGATATCAGCTGTACAAATTTCCCTACCTGCCGCAGTTAAGGAAGTAACATCAAGTATCGAAAGAGCAATTATATCCTCATAAAGGATTTTTTATGCAGAAAGCAAATTATGCAGTGGTTTCACTAGGAAGGACTTAGTAGAGTTGCTTTACAGCATGAGTACCTTCTCGCCCATTGCGTCTTGTATAAGAACAGTGTCACCAGACATCCGCCCAACCACCTCTCCCGTATTTGTTTCCTTATCATAGAAAGCGATATCTTGTTGCAAAATAGTTTTCAAATAGAGACTCCTTATTCGAGAAGCCTGTCTTTCACCGGAGATCATCCAACACGCAACCTCTGAACAACACTCATATTAATTTAAACTTCAATAATAATTCAAAATTGGCTATGCTTAGTAAAGGCAGAACGCTCATCAGAATGAGAACTTACGAAGAAATGCAGCTACACCACATCCCAAAGCTAAGTACACAAATTTTAGCGATACCTACATGAGATTAGACAATAATTAGAACATCTCATTTTACTATTCAGTTGAAAGGTAAAGTCTATTACCTTGGAGACTACGCGAAGCACATCTTTGTTATTTTGGTTTTGTCCAAAGGAATCGGTCAGTTCTCCAAAAAGAATTGTCATAAGGGGAAGGGACAATCCATTACCGATAGCTCCAATAGTTCCAACGATCATCAAAACTACATCATTAGAATCAGCAAATGAGAAGAGCTTGTAAAAGGGAACCGTCTCCTTTTGTTTGGTCTTGTCTGATTCCTTCTGGCCTGTATTATTTTGCCCTCCTGATGATGATGAGGAAGCTTCATTGAGTCCTGTATTTCCATTCCCTTCAGCCATAGCTGTCCCAATGTTTGTCACAACACAAATTTAGACCTCTGATGACCGGTTAGTAATCAGGCCTGATCAGAGACAAGTAGCATTTTACTAAAAGCATAATAGAAAACACACAAGGGAAGAAAGCATTATAATGATTTTGACAAGGATAGGCATAATGGTAAAAGTGAAGGAAGCCATCATATTTCTGTTGGTGCATGTGACGTAAGTTGCACGGACTCTTCACTTTCGATGCTGCATTCATGTCGGATTCTCCAAAAATACACTACTTTTGGAGAGTCCAACACGCGCTCCTTGATATTTTTGAAGAGTCCGAGCAAAATAGCATGTGACATACAAATGTATCAATCAGAAAAAATAATACTCCCTTCCATTTCAATGCTTTCATTTGTTCAACCATCTTTCCTTTTTAGTCCGTTTCGAAAAGAGTACTCTTTCCCTTTTAGCAACTCTTTAATTCGAACTTTCCACATGACACATTTAAGATGACAAGATTAAAGGACATTATCTTTAATTTTAACACCACTAGATCCAAAGTGTTCCTTATTTTCTTAAAGTTCGTGTCAAATCAAAACAGGTCAATCAATTTGAAACGAATAGAGTGGATCAAAACCAACATAGAGGAAGCTCACCCAAACCCCCACCTTGGGTGTTGAGGGCTAGTGAGGGTGGGAGAAATGAAAAAATATATACTCTAGTAAGAAGGGCAAAGTTACTTCAGACTCTCCAAAAATGTTGCCGCACCCATATTGAATCCTTTGAAAATACACTATTTTTGGAGTATCCGACACACGCCCATCGACATTTTTGAAGAGTCCGAGCAACAGGGGCGGACCTATATACATTTTTTTGGCATTCCGGCACTCATTAAATCCGACGTAAATTAGGTATAATTATGTAAAAAAAAGTACAAAAATTGATACAAGCTTCAAAAAGGCACCCAGTAAATCAAGAAGATTGCTGATTGCTTTAGTTTTCAGGCGGACCTTAAACCTCTGAGCGTCAATACTAGTATTCGAACCTCACGAACACCCACGACCCCTAAATCTTGAGTCCGCCACTGCCGAACAACATAAAAGAAGGGAATAACAACAGTTACTGAGAGGGTGAGAGAGAAATGAAGAAAAAAATTTTAGTAAGAAGGGAATAACAACTAATCATATGAACACACGTAGTAGTAATAGAGACATGTTGAAAGATTGAGACAAGGTGGTGGGTAGTGGATTGTGAGTGGAGAGAAAGGGAACAACAACAACAAAAACCCAGTGTATGTGGGGTGTGGGGTAAGATGTACGCAGTCCATATCACTACCTCCGGAGAAAAAGCAAAGCTATTTTTGATAGACCCCAGCTCAAGACAAAGAATGGTAGCGAATACACAATAAAAGCATAAAACAAGATGACACAACAGAAATAAGAAAAGTAATACCCTACACTAACGTACCAAAGGCATCCCCACCCTAGCCTTCTATACACTATACGCGGTGTCGGGGAAAGCAAAAAAAAAAAAAGAAAACATATAGGAAGAAGGTAGTAAAGAAGGCATAGAAGAGAAAGGAGATGTTTAACACAAACCATTGGAGAGTATACCTGATCTGAGTTTTTCTTGTTCTTCTTCAGACAGTTACTGTCTGACAGACAGTTGTTGAGTTTGATGTAATTGTCAAACTAGGTTGTCTTGTAATGGGGTCTGGCTTACACTTTAAGGTTGTAAAGTGAACTTACACCAAGAAAATGAAGACTCTTTGTATTTGGAAGATATCTCTATAGTCTAAAACTCTCTTTCTATACGGCTGCTGCCCAACTACTGCCGTCTAGTGTACTCCACTTTCTTTTTATTGACCTTATATACTATACTACCAAAAAAAAAATGATGCAATCATATATTCTGTACTATTGTTTATATAACTTGGAATTCAAAATATAACAAAGTAATGGTCTAAGTTTCTTGTATCACAAGGTGTACTTTTATCAAGTATTATATTGAATAACATGCATACGTAGGTGCTTAGCTAAGCTTTTTGCTTGGAGTGGAAATGAAGTTAATAATACTTTTTTTTTTTCATTCGGTGTTCGGTGTTCGCATTGGAGCCCCGACTAATCTGGATCGCGCGTTGCAGGGCCCATTAAGGTGGCAGTGCTCCCACCAGAGTTTTTTTCCATACCCAGAGTCGAATCCTCGACCTCTGGTTAAGGATGAAACAACCTCATCCACTGCACCACAACTTATGTCGATGAAGTTAATAATACTAATACATACACACAACTTACTCAGCAAGTTATAAAGTTTGACATTTGACAAAGAAATGTATTATTATTGCCACTTTCTATAGCTATTGTTGCCAGGAAATTGCCTTATGTATACTGTCTGCCAACTAAAAAGTGTCACACTTAAAAGAATTTATGTTCACATTAAGCGGTTACTTCAAGACAATAAATGCATGTCATGTGTTTGGATTCAGAATTCATTTTATTTAATCATAATTAAGTAACATATATTTCACTTCATTAAATGATCACTTAATCATAGTAAATTATAGTATTAGTTTGGTATAAACACTGGATGTGGATAAAGAGAGAGTTTTGCTATTAATAAAAAGGGCGGAGTCAGCCTTCTATTCGAGGGTTCGGTCGAACCCCCTTCGACGAAAAAATATACTATTTATACATAATTAAAATTATTTTTTATGTGGTTATAGTAGGTGTTGAACCCCTTCGACTAAATTTTCTTTGAATATGGAAATCCCTTAGTTGAAATCCTAAGTTTTCTTTGAATATGGAACCCCTTTCGTTGAAATCCTAGCTCCGCCTCTGATTAATAAGCTTCTTCAAGTTTTCAATTAGCAAAATGGCTTACCTCTATTTTCGCATTTATCGGATTGTTAATTGATTTGTCTATATATAGGTCGAATCGATAATCAATTTGTCGTATTGATAATCAATCTGTCCATATGTAGGTCGGATCGACAATCAATTTGTCGGATCGATAATCAATCTGTTTATATATCGATCGAACAGATAATAGATCTGTCTCAAAAATTGGTCATTTCTAAAAAAAAAAAACAAAAAAAACTTGTAGTCTATTTAATTAAAAAGAAGACTTAAAAAGGTCATTTAACAAAAGATCCCGTGGATAAAATTATACTACTTGTTTTGATTTGACACGAAATTTAAGAAAATTAAGAAAACCTCGAATCCTTATGGTATTGAATTAAAAACATGTCAAATGTACCAAAATGCACTAATCTTGTGATCTTAAATATATCGGAAAATTGAAATTAAAACGTTGTTAAAATAGAAAAAGTTTATTTTTTTAAATAGATTAAAAACAAAAAAAGTCATATAAATTGAATCAAATCTTTTTGGAGTTATAACAAACCCCATGCCAACTACTTCTCCATAAGTCCTACGTCTTCTCCAAGTTTAGAGTTTTTGCTT
This sequence comes from Capsicum annuum, assembly GCF_002878395.1. Taxonomy (NCBI): domain Eukaryota; kingdom Viridiplantae; phylum Streptophyta; class Magnoliopsida; order Solanales; family Solanaceae; genus Capsicum; species Capsicum annuum. The sequence continues at coordinate 261,999 of NC_061116.1, forward strand.
CTTCTAAAAATTAAAAAAAAATAAAAAAAAAAAGTTGGAGGAGTTTAGTCAAACTTTTTGAAAAAAAAAAAAGAAGGTGGTTTTGTATAATAGTCAAAGTTATTTTTCGAAAATTTTAAAAAGTCATTTTTGGTCAAAAAATCACTTTTCGAATCTTGGTCAGGCAAGTTGCTGCTCTAACATCGATAAAAAATATTTTAAAAATTAATTAATCAAACGCAAATTATCTTTCTTCGATAATACTTTTTCGAAAAAAACTTTTAATAAGAAACAATTTTTTTAAAATAAGATCTCGATATGGTGATTGTGGGAATTGGTGGTGATAGATTATGTTATGCATGTGATAACAACTATGTAAGTAATGTAAATAAACATCTTAATAATAGTAATTTTTTATTATAATTATAGATCTTGGTCGTTCAAATCTATTCAGACTATTAAGTAATTAAAGAAAATATACTTAATAATTAAGTTTCGAATTATCAAACGAATTCAGACAAAAAAAAATGAACAAACTTAATGATCGAGAGAGATGTAAATTATTAAGATTGATACATTCATTAAGTGTAAACACAATTTTACTTTTACCTTTATTGATCTCATTCAATTTAAAAAAGAAGAAGATAATAACACATTTTTTGATAAAGGATAATTTGATAAATATTATCAAGTCTTCCCTTATTTCTTAAACTCTGTGTCCGGTCAAAAGACGACACATAAAATGAGACGGAGGAAGTATATTTTTTGTATATGATCTTCAAAAATTGCAATTTTCATTTTTTTCTCAACTAATTTTCTATTTCAATCGCCCAAATGGTCATATGATATTAATAAGGTTTTTATTTAATGCTAAAGAAAACTCCACATAAAAATTTATTTAGATTTTGTTATTTTATTTTTGGAACAATATAACCTGTTTTTTTTAATGCTAATAAAATATTTTAATATAATTATTTTTTTTTATATATAGCATGTGTTATAGTGCTCACGACGATAGGCCCCATGACACCTCGTTATTCGTCATGTCCCCCATGTTATGCAATACAAATATACAATAATCAAAGCAACTTCTAAACAACTTTAAAAATATATATTAAAAAATGATCAGTTAAATTTTCAATTTATGGGTAATAATTTGATTTCCCTGCCCTTTATTTTATTATTTATTTTTTTAATTTTAAGAAAGAAGTATGATTTGGGAAAGTCCCACCAATTATGTTTCATCAAATTATTGATAAAGTGCCACCCGGCCAAGTTTTGTTGATTGTGATTTGCTCAAAAATAAAATTTCTCAATCATATACAAAGTAATATATATTACTTTGTGATGCAACTCGTCCCTAACCCTGCTCATGCTCACAGGGCATAGGAGAGTGTGGAGTAATAAAACGTATAATAGATCTTTGTGATTCAACTCGTTCCTGACCCTGCTCATGTGCATAGGGCATAGGGGAGTGCAGAGAGTAATATTACGTATAATAGATCTCTGTGATTCAACTCGGCCCTTACCTTACTCATGCGCATAGGGCACAGGGGAGTGCAGAGAGTAATATTACGTATAATAAATCTTTGTGATTCAACTAGTCTCTAACCCTACTCATAGGGCATAGGGAGTGCAGAGAGTAATATTACGTATAATAGATCTTTGTGATTCAACTAGTCTCTAACCCTACTCATAGGGCATAGGAGAGTGCAGAGAGTAATATTACGTATAATAGACCTTTGTGATTCAACTCATCCCTTCACCCTGCTCATGCGCATAGTGTATAGTAAGTATAATAGATCTTTGTGGTTCAACTCGTCCCTGACCCTGTTGATTGGGGAGTTTAGTGATATTTTAATCTAATCTAATCGAATCAATACCTAACATTATTTCTGCCTTCAATTAACCTGAGCTCCTATCAATCATCAATGGATGGTCAATCACTAGTTCAAACACATCCTGTAACTGAATCAACTCCGATCAATTTCGCTTCTTCCTCCTCATCCTCGTCCTCCGATTCTGACGATGACTTTTTCGGCTCATCTTCTTGGCCTTCAACTACTTCAGCTGCCTCCAACTTACTGCCTCCTAAGAAGAAACTCCGCAGATCAAGAACAGCTCCTGCATTGGTTTCCGTGAACGATCTCTTTGAAGAATCACAGAACGAATTCGAGCCTACTTCTCTCGTCAGACAGGCCTCTTTTCTGCTTGTTATTTACCTCTCTCTTGGTGTTACCGTCTATTACTTCAACCGCGATCATTTCTCTGGAACTGAAAGTACTTATCATGTAGTTGACGCTCTTTACTTTTGCATAGTCACCATGTGTACTATTGGCTATGGTGATATTGCTCCAATCACCCCCTTCACCAAACTCTTTGCTTGCGTATTCGTGCTTGTTGGCTTTGGTTTTATAGACATTTTGTTGAGCGGGGTTGTCAATCACGTGCTTGACTTGCAGGAGAATTTGATACTCTCCGGCAGTCAGGTGCAGGTGCAGGGGCAGGGGCAGGGGCAGAGGCAGTTAGGTAGTAGCGACCACAAGCGCGGAGGATTCGGATTCGGATTCGGATTTGGATTCTCGGCCTGTATGGATTGCATAGTCGATGTAGCTAAAGGCAGAATGAGAATAAGACTGAAGGTGGGTTTAGCACTCGGAGTTGTGCTTCTGTGTATCGGGTTGGGTTCGTTGGTGTTGTATTTCTTCGAACATTTGGATGGAGTCGATTCAGTTTACTTGGCGGTAATGTCAGTTACTACAGTTGGATACGGCGACAGGGCTTTCAAGACTCTGCCTGGAAGACTGTTCGCTTCGATTTGGCTTTTGGTTTCAACACTTGCCGTGGCGCGAGCTTTCTTGTATCTGGCTGAGGCAAGGATTGACAAGAGGCATAGGAGACTCACCAATTGGGTGTTGCAGCGCGAAATTACCATCGATGATCTGCTTGCTGCTGACATTAACAACAATGGTTACATAAGGTAAATATCACTTTATTTCTTTCAATCCAAAATTCACAAAACAATACTAAAGTTTTGGTCCCCTTTGAGTTGTTCATCAACTCTTTAATGATATGTGTGGGGTTAGGAAGTTATGTATCATTAGTCATACATTGTTTTTGTGGTTTGATGAGGACTTGACATTAGGTTTCACTCCTTCATTGAGTCATGGGCATAGGCCACATCATGGGGGCTACATATCTTTCACTATAACATAAGTTCCCAATTGCCATATATGGTGAAGTTGTGTCTGGACATACGTTTTACTTGGAAGATTTTGAAATTTTGTGAGTTGAAGTTCTGAAAAATCCGAAAGCTGATTTGACCTCGTTTTTAGGAACTTGAAAATAGTTGAAGATGTCTATCGAAAACAACTTCTCTACTTCTTCGAAGATAGCGCTATGGACTGCGTACATTTTACCCTCCCCAGACCTCACTTTGGGTTTGTTGTTGTTGAAAACAGTAGAAGACATTTGATCAAATTTCATTGCCAAATAGATTTTTGTAGATAAATCTTCAAAATTTGATCCAAAATCTATAGCCTTACATGTAGCTTTCCAATTCCTTCACCTAACAATTTGGGACTTTGGTTTGCACACTCTACAGTCTCCCCCTCAAACTAAGTTCCACGTAGCCTGTCGCCACGATCCACGGATCAATTACCGAGATTTATTGTGTGTCACCCACACCTAACAATCTCCCCCTCAAAGTAAGTTCCATATAGCCTAACACCATGATCCATGAGTCACTTAGATTCACTGCGTGCCACCCACATCACCTAAGTATTTTATGGTAACCGAAGGCCCCCCCCAAATTAGCTTCTTCTCATGTATCTCCAAGCTCGCAAGGGTACAAAACCGAGTCCGCACACCATCACTCCATACGCTTAGGTATCAAACCGAGTCCACTGACCATCATTCCATAGGCTCGTAAGGGTATCAAGCCGAGTCCACACACCATCACTCCATACTCATCCCGTTGAACCTGGACTCTGATACCAGTTGTTGGGCTCAGTTGGTCCAAAGACACTCTTATATGATGTGATATTGTCTACATTGGGCCAAGCCCGCCTTTACACTATTAAGAGATCTTACACCTACATGCTTCCCAATCGCTTCAGCCAACTAGCCAATTAAGAAGTCTCAGATGTACTAGCACTGCATCAAAGATGCAGTCATCGATTCTCCCGAGAGGTCACAGTTGCCGCGAGCAAAGATATTAATGACGAGGAAGGCTTTTTTGTTATGCTACTAATACTTGCTCTGCTATTCTGCCCAAGCCTGGCTGAGGAAGAGTTACGGGGCGTAAAACAAAAAAATATGCCGATCGGGCATACTATGTGTAATGATTCCCCCATTCACGATAAATAAAAAGAGAAAAAGAAAAGCCATTCCATTTCGATAAAAGACCCACACCCAAGTTCCATAGCTTTTGGTTCGCTATCCCGATCGTGGGATTTGGATTTGCACACCCAACAGAAAGACATAGTTTGAATGAAGCAACTAAAAACCCTTTTTCTTTTGCAATGCTACACAGGAAATCAGAATATGTCATCTACAAGCTCAAAGAGATGGGAAAGATCAGTGAGAAAGATGTAAAGCAGATATGCAATCAGTTCAACAAGCTTGATGAAAGCAACTCTGGGAAGATAACATTACACAGCCTCCTGCAAAGTCATTTATAGCTCAAATTGTTTAGCCACCATTAGTTAGAAAAAGGTATATACAGTGTATATCACATGTATTACAGTATATACAGTGATATACAAGTGTTATATAGTGTATGTTCTTGTATATCATGTATTTCAAGTGTTTACCCTTTTGCCACACTGTGTATCAGGTAAGGTCGACGTACATTCTACTCTTTCCAGACCTCACTTGAGGGATTACACGGTGAAGCGCCAACAAAGATGTGTGGGATAAGGATTTGGGACACTTAGGATTTGTGTGATACAAAGAAAGAAAAAAAAAATTAGATGTTCAAAATGCTTCATGTTGTGGTATTTATTGAGGGTTGTATATATTCTGTAAAGATTTTATTGTTATATTTATGAAAGTGGAATAATATTGTTAGTGTTAGAAAATGTGGATTTATCATCGTATTTTTTTTTATATAAACATGTTTCTATGCAAGCGTTTGACTATAGATTTCCACATATGTTTTTGGAAAATCAATTTTGATGAAGTTTAGATCGAAGTTTCAAAACAAGTTTTGTCATAGTTTTTGTAGCTAGCAAAGTGTAAAATTAGCCGAGCTCGATCATTAAAAAATGTCATGAAGTATTGCTTGTAACTTTTTTTTGATCTTTTTATTTTTCTTTTCGAAGTGACCATCCCAAATTCTCTATTTCTTTTCTCGGAAAATATCTTAAAAAGTATAAATTAAAAAATAAAGTTTTAAATCAGCCAACACCAATAACATACTGATAGAAAATAGAAAAATATCCTACTACAATTTAAAAAAAAAAATCATTTTTAAATAGTGCATTATATAATTACGTAATTTTAGAAACCTATATTTTACAAACAAAATAAATTTTTATTTATGAGTTAAATAATATATTTTGAGATATGCATTATATTAAAATATTACTATACTTTTTTTTTTTTTAAATATAAAGTGTAATAAATAATTGGTAGGCTAGGAAAGGCATTAAATCACAAAAAACTTTCTCATCTTCATTCAGTTCAGCTCAATCTCAGGTTTGATTTCTATGTCTATGTCTATCTCTTTATATTATTATTGAATTTTCCTTTTCTTTTTCCTACTAATTTTAATTTACTTAATTTTGATTAGTGATTTGATTATTAGAAGAGCTACTAGTAATTTCTATATGTCAATTGTTCCAACAAAATTAAGAAAGGACAAGAGCAAAATTCAACTGCTCCATGTGTTAAAAGGATGAGTTAATGGTCAAAAACACACCTAAACTGTCTCGTTATTTTCTAGTTTCATACCTGAATTATCAGATGAGCGAGTTTCTCTACCTGAATAATGGTGATATTTCAGGTAGGAAAAGTGAAATATTGAGAGTTGAGTTGTGTTTCGATAAATAGTTGGTGACAGTGGTGGATCCAACTCATAGCGAGAGGGTTCCGAACAGTGGCGGACGTAGAATAGAAGGGAGCCCACATCCGCTACCGTAAGGCTTAATTACATAGAAAAATTGCCAAAAGTTATAAATATTAATAGGTGAGAACCTATAACTAAACCAAGGGATAGCTTAGTGGCAGAAAAGGAGCCCTTTGGAACCCACAAGTTTAAAATTCTAGACCTGCCTCTGGTTCCGAACCCCCTTCGATGGAAAATTATACCATGTATACAAGTTTAGAATTATTTTTCATGTATATATAGTTAACGCTGAACCCTCTTCGACTAATTATTTCGTTCACATTTTTCGATTTTGAACCCCCTCAATTAAGATGCTGGCTCCGCCACTGGTTGGTGATAGTTCAGGTAATAAATTCACAGATGATAGTATTTCTGAGATCATCCGAGTTATCGGTGATGGTTTTCTTGCTAGAATGAGTTTAATTTCATAACAATTAGAATAATTTAAGAGATAAACTATCTTTAATTCAAGTAGAGATTAGCATCCAGTACCACCCCGTATTGTGGTCAAAGTTGCTACGAAATCCAACATCACAGGGGTCCTATTACTCCTTGAACTCAATTTTAGGTATTTTTGTTACGCTTTTGTGCTGATGTGACACCTTTCGTACATAAAAATGGGGCCCACGTCAGCTAAAAAGATTGACAAAAATATGCTAAAATTTAGTTTGGGGGTAATAGGGACCCGGTGAAGTTGGAGTGGATCGTAGCAAATTTGGTCATAGTTCAGGGTGTACTAGATGCTTTACTCATTCAAGTAATCTAGAGGTTTCCTATAAATAAACCCGCGAAGTTGATTGGTTTTCATGGCCTCACCATTTTGCAGGCAGAGGCGGAGCCAGCCTTGTTTAGGTGTTCGGGCGAACCCCCTTCGATGGAAAAATATACTATTTATACATGATTAAAATTATTTTTTATGTAGTTATAGTAGGTGTTGAACCCTCTTTGACTAAGTTTTCTTTGAATATTGAACCCCCTTAGTTGAAATCCTGGCTCCGCCTTTGTTTGCAGGTACAGTTAGATACTCAAGATGCTGACGGACGAGGCAAAACTCTTGCTAGGCTTTCCTACTAATTCTTGCCCAACTGCTTGTCAGGTACATGTTTGTCTATGTATGCATAGAAAGGTGTCTGGCATGCTTGTTTCATATATCACTGCATTTTAAGAGACTATATAGATATCCTTTCCAACTCGTCCGTTTTTTCAGTTACACACCTAAACTTTGTGGGGTTCCTCGTATCCTTGTCCTTGTCCAAAATGCATCCGTAACCCCCTGACAAGTGACACACTGAATACCTCTATGATTCGGCAAGCAATGCACATGGGCCAACACGTGTCAAAATACTAGAAAAGAAAAAAAAAAGCTACTTTGATATTCGAATACTAACCCCCAAAGCTCTTTCCAGCAACCTTCAACTCCTTTCCTCTTTACCAAATCAGAATTTCCATGCTCTTTCTCCTTGCAATTCTGACGAAAATATGATAAGAAAGTCTCGTTTTTGCTCCGCCTTCTCGTTTATAATATTTAAGTGCTCTGTCTTCTCATGAGTGATGTAATATGTCATTACTCTCTGTTCTTGAGTACTTTGTTTTCAAGCATCGCGTCTTGTAGTTTTTACCTGTGTACTTCCCGTAGGTTAGGATTTTTTACCTGGGAACAGGGATATGGAAGTGGGGAGGGTTAAAATCTAAGCAAGAGAAAAGATGTATTATTGCCTGTGAGCTTCCATTTGTAGACTAATGATAGTATCATATGTCGAACAAATGTAGGTCAAAGCTGCTTATAGAAGGAAGGTATGGGAGACTCATCCTGATTGCTTTCCAGTTCATCTCAAACCTAATGCAGAACTCAAATTTAAAATGGTGAGCTTTCCACTTTGTAGGCAAAACAATTCGCCGCCCCCAAGTTCCTAGTCCGTCGTTCTCCCTTGAAACAACTGCCTTATCAAATTATAATGTTTTGCCAAATGTTTATTTTCGTCTGTTCTTCTTACGATACCTGCTGGTCCTTTTCGATGTAATTTCATTTTCATCAGCTTCGTAGAACAAATATTTCACTAGGGACTAACAAACATACTTTGTCGTGTATGTGAAGTGGCTTGTTCAACAGTTTCTCCATTATAAACTTGCATTGGTCAGTCGGTTATGCCCAACCAAGGTAGTCTTTTGGGACCATTTGAGTAGAGCGAAGAAATAGTTATTGCCGTGAGAACCATTATCTGTATTGATCGTTTTGGTAACTCTCATGTTGTATGAATTTCTGCCGTCTTTTTTGCCCCTTTTACCCAAACAAACAACCCATTTATGATCAGCGTAAAGTTTCAACGCAAAAATAAATAGCCTCGTCTTTGGGAGTACTTAATAACTTAAGTGGAGACGATGCATACTTCTACATTCTTTATGAAGATATTTATGTGCTCATTTCTTTTCTATGATCTTTTATTTGATTGGTCGTTGCTTCTGAAGTTTAAAATGTGTGTGTGGGTGCAGATTTCAGAAGCATACACTTGCCTGCTTTCTGGTAAGTCTCACATCTTTGTACATCTGCAACATTGCGATAAGCTAAGAAGATTCATTTACTTGCTTGAAATATTTATTGCTGAAATGCCAAACTAATATGACTTTCAACGAAAGAAAGAACCTCGTTGCTCGTTTTGCTTACAATATTGTTTCTTTTCTCCACTCATCTTGTCCCCTTTTAAAAAAATTATTGTGTATGGGAAGATGCGGATCATGTATTTTTCACTGCTTTGCCGCAAAATTATGGCCCTCGACTCCTCGGTGAATTCCATGATTGATGTGGCCTGGATACTACATAGTGATATAGCTGAAGTAATGTTGAGTTGGAGAAGAGGAAAAGGAGTTGTGGGAAGTAGCTCTTCTCGACTTCTTTTGGCTAATGTGGACAGTCCAACATGATACCTTGAAATATTGTAGCATTTTGCTGATGCCTAACGCAGACTCTTCTTCGATTAGTCATGTCAATAGTGTTCTTTAGGTGTTTGTTGTATATAAGTACTTCAATCCTATATTGTCACATTATGGCTCACAGAAAGAAAACACTGATTTCATATGCCCTGTGTGAAACATGATATTGATTTCATAAAGCCAATGTGCCATTTGACAACATCAATTGTCTCTGATGTTTGACCACATATCCTGGTTGAAGTTAGAGAAGTTAAATATGCTGTAACAACTATACTTGTAGGATGGAAAACGCTACATTTCACCCCAAACTTTATTTCTTAATGCATTATCTCTCTTAGTTGGGTTCATTTTCTCACTTTGAATTTGAATTACAGGTGCAAGACGAGAAGGTGAACATGGAGGTAAGCTACTCTAGAAGAAGCTCTTTATCGTGTCCATGTGGGATTAACCCGTGATCTAATTAGAAAGACGTATGTTGTTTTGCTATCAGTTGGATATTCGCGTGTTGTAAGAAGAGGAGTTCCTCGAGGAGGAAGAGGAGGGAGGAGAAACCATGCACTGATAGGACTTCCCTTTCTTTTTATCATTCTGGGAACTGCAGCACTGGGAGGAACAAATATCGCCAGGTATGTATGTTGATTCCGAATTGTGAGATGGCCTTTTGTTACTTACTACATCTTCGTTTAGTGAGATGATCTGAATAGATGTTTTCGTTATACCTTCCACATCAGGTCCTACAGAAAACAGAAGGCAGATTATCCTTCTCATAATCCTTTTCTCCCTTGATTAATCGTAACACACAGTGTGTATAGATATGGTATAGTCCTGTATGAAATGTAACTGATTCAACAAGCACATTTGTGTACTTGTGAAGTTGTTCATAAGGTCATGAATCCATTGAAGCAATAATCCTTTTATCTGTTGTATTTGCTTCGCGCACGACTGTTGCACATTTGGTAATTGAAATTCCCCATGTTGGTCTGGAATCAGCTTTTCTCCATGTTGAGACGTTAAATTTGCACATTTGGTAATTGAAATTCCCCATGTTGGTCTGGAATCAGCTTTTCTCCATGTTGAGACGTTAAATTGTTAGCTCGTTCTGTGCTTCAACTTAAGTGTCATCCCTCTGCTACTTCATATCGGTGGTGTGAAGTAGACCCTTGTGGTCCAGCCCTTTCCCAGACCTCACAGATAGCGGGAGCTTTAATGCACTGGACTGCCCTTTTTTTTTTTTTTTAAAATAATTATTTAGGATCAAAGGTATCAAATTGCTATAAATAAATGCGTCAGGGTTCATCATTCTGTACAAATCTTGCATTGTTTATTCCATCCTACAGGTACTAAAAATAGATGAGCACGTACCGAAATACTTATTGTTGTCAGCCATACAAATAACATAATATATGAACTCATGAGAGAGTAGCAAAAGACATCGGGGACGGCACGGCTAAATTGAACCCTCTGTTCTTATTTGTATGTACTAGCGGAAAAGAGTAGTTCCGAATGATCTTTTTCTCAACAATTCATCCATAGTACATCATCGAATTGGCCCTTCAACTTAATTGCTGCTGCAAGTACGTTCTCTTCTATGTTAGGTATAGTTGACGGGTGCCATGCCGGAGTTCCATTCTCATATGCGTTCCAAGTCAGTCGTCTCAACCCACTCCCATCCAACTTCACCAAATATAAGTCACCGTATGGTTGGTACTGGTTCGGTAGTGACACTGGTTCTGCTGTTACTCCGCCCAAGTTGCCTGTGAACAGAAGCCATTCGCAGTCCTTACTAAAGGATACGTGGTTTAATCTCTCCTTGTCCACTTCATCGGATTCCTCTGGACCCGCCACATGAATCCTCCGAAGACCTGTGCCGTTGGGATGAATCACGTAAATGCTGAAGCAATCTACGTTATCTGGATTGTGCCTGTTGGAAGAAAATGCAATCAGCTTCCCGTCAGGCGACCAGCTTGGCATTGTATCAATCCATGGCCCTTCTGTTAGCTGACGGATTTCTCCACCCTCCAGCTCTCCCTTAACCGCGTCAACAATATACAGATTTTTGTGTCCTGAACGGCCTGAACGGAATACAACATGCTTTCCATCGGGCGAGCAGGAAGGGAAGGCATTATTCCCAGTCTCCTCTTTTGTGAGTATTTCTATTTCCACTGGAATTTCCCTGCAATCATCCTTAGTTAGATTTGACGAATTGAATGTAACTCGCGCGATTTGAACTGTTGCTTTTACAGAGTCGAATACAGGTCCGACTGACGTAAAAATCACGTCGGGTTCAGCTGGAGACCAGGAGTTGCCGAAAGCCGTGCGGCCTCTGAACAATGTCCACTTCTTGGAACCATCTGATTTGATGATTTCGAGTCCTGAATTAGCATTGAAATCATGATTGAACGCGATAAAATCACCCGATGGAGAGAAGGAAGCGAATGATCCATTAAGCCTCAGCATTCTCAGTTCCTTTTGTGGCGAAATTACCGGGTTCAAGTAAGGAATCGTTGCATCTCCTGATGACGAATCTTCGCCTCTGAATCGATGATAACCGAGAAACTTCCCTTCAGGAGAGAAGAACGGATTGTAATGGTGTATGTTCGGGTTAAGCAACTCGGTCACCGGATGGAACTTGTGAGACTCCACATCGAAAATCTCAATGTGGCGATACCTCTTCCCTGGCCTTCTGGTAGCCATAGCAATCATTTCTTTGGACCTGTGTGAGGCTGCAGGAGTAAAGCAATGCACACCAGGAGGAGTAACTCGAACCGGATTTTCAGCACGCAAATCGAACAAATCCTCAGGCAAATCAACTCTATAAATGCTCCACCAACCATCATCACCTCGTCGATGAAAATAGATGGTCGAATCACCAGACCAACTCGGCCAGCCACCGTGTCTACACACTACTGTCCTCTTATCTGGTTCAGATTCAGTAAAAACAATAATATCAGTAGTCAACTCATTGAATTCACGAACATCCCAACTACGCTCCCCGTATGATGCAACCGCTATCAGCTCTCCCGACTGCGAAATCGCTGGACTGTAATCAACACAGCCGTAGGGCGTCACGCGAATGATCTCGATCTCATTACTCTCATTACCATCGTTCATATCAGCAGCATAAAGACCTGCAGAGCTGTTGAATATCTTCGGTGACACCTCGTGAGCAGAAATGTAGTAGACACGTCCATTCGTGACGAATGGACGGTCTACAAACAAGCTATCAACAGGAACAGGAAGCTTTTGTATGTCTAGTTTTGAGGAACGACGTTGCAAGTAAACGGCAGGTGCACCTGATCTCTCAGATACGAAGACGAGTGTCTCGTCTTCGTCGACGAACCGGCCGTTGTAGTTCACGGAGGCACCGTCTGTAAGACGGTGTTCCTCCATAGCAGAACAGTTGAAGAAAATAAAAGGAGATTTGATTGAGAAAATATCGAAACCATAATTGGTTCTACCAACAGTAGAGAAGACAATAGAACCATATGGTAGTAGTGTATGTGGTGAATGTGAATCCATAATAGTAGGAGTAGTATTACAGAGAAATCTGAGGTGCAATTGAAAATGGCGAAAGAGGGTATGTAGATGGGGTCTCTTTACGTTAGGCATGACGTTTGTTTTTTGTGTTTTATTTTGATTAAATTTGGATAATAACAAAAAAAAATCGACACGTCACATACAAGTGTCTCATCCTAAATGATTTCAAGAATAATTTAGATAAAAGATCTCAAGAATAAAATAAAAATAAAAATAATTATTTTTTAGTATGTCAAAAGTGACAAGTAAAAATAAAAATAATAAAAGCAAAAAGATGAAGTGATAAGTTACTCTCTCTCTAAAAAAAATTGATCTACTTTGACTTGATATAAAATTTAAAAAAATAAAATTTTTAAATTTTGTGATTTTAAATTAAAGTTTCTTTAATATTTTTTAATTTTATAGTTTTAAATATATCAAGTAAAAAATTAAAATTAAAGTATTATAAAGAAAAAAAAGTATTATTTTTTTTTAAACGAAGAAAGTATAATTTTTTAATAGGTAAAAGTGACGAGTAAAACTTAAAATAATAAAAGCAAAAAGATGAAGTAATAAGCTTTTAGTAAAGTAGTGGGACCCTTGTTTACGTATTAATAATTCAATTCAAGCCTTATTATAAGGAATACTTAATAAAGTTTACTAAATTATTCTTTATCAAAAAATATGTCAATATCTTTTTTTTAATTAAATGGGATTAATAAGAGTAAAATAATAATTGTGCCTTTAAAAAGTTACCAAATAAAAAAAGACGTCACTTATTTTGGGACGAATTAAAAAAAAAATGATGACACATTATTTGGGACGGAGAGAGTACTACACACCTAATCGTCATCCTCATGGCAAACAATATGAATTTCGTCAGTTTGGATTTTAATTATAGAAAATCTCAATAAAAGGAAGTTCGGTGCATTAAAATTATCATTATACACGATGTTCGAGAAAGAACCCCACCATAAGAGTGTATCGTATGCAGCCTTACCTTGTATTTCTGCAATATTTTATATAATTATTGAGATACAAAATTAGCTCTTAATACATTTTTTTATTTGTAAAGATACATAATTAGCTTCCAACATATTTTTTTCTGATTTTGTATTTGTCAGATACATAATTAGTTGGGATTTTTGTAATTTTTGATTTTGGATCTGTCAGATACATCATTAGTTGAGATTTTTGTAATTAGATTAGATATCTGTGTAGTTTAGTAAGTAAGGTGTATGTTTATGTTGTTTTTATTTCACAAATCACAATCCCACCTGAAAATGAGGCTCAAGAGAGGCAGGCACCATTTGTGTTGAAGTTTGTTTAGTAATAGGCACTACTAAGACATGTAATTACACTTCCACTTATACATACAACCACCACCACCTATGTTGCTGGACTCTTCAAAAATGTCGAAAACTAGTGTATTTTTTAAGGATCCGACATGGGTACGACAATATTTCTGGAGAGTCTGAACAACGTAGACAACAACAGCTACCTCGAATTCAGGCTTCGTCTGCCTCAACTATGCTTCTTCTCCATTGCTATCTCCCCGCCACTGCCATAACATGGACGAGATACATTAGCAAAAACATAACGCGCAGTTGTCTGAACCAGTGGTATATCAGTGAAGGCGGCTCAGTTGAACATCCTTCATCGAAAAATAATAGTGTGTATATAAGTGAAAAGTTTATCGTTTTATACATATATGTTAAATCGTGAACACCATTGATCTAAACCAAGTTTAATAACCAAGAACTTCATATTCTTGAACATGGAAACTTTCTGAAAAACTGCAGGAAGCTCAGTAAGACGACCTAAGAAATGTCTCTGGAAACAATCTCGAGAATATTCTGTCTTTAGCTCTGATAAGCAGACCGTATAGTCCGTAACAAGGGATGTGAACCAGAGCCATTCCGAAATACCTGAAAATCAATTTTCCGTTTTAGGATATTCAAATCGGAAAAGAGTTAAAGAAGGTGAAACACAGAAGGCATGTAGTTACCATAACGGCGCCCATGGAGTGTTGAGTTCCAAGAAAGGATACGGCCACCTGCACAACAGGACACTTGTATAAACCATAGACGATATATATATGTCTGAAACGCGTGCGTGATGGGTACATATCTACTTACCAAGATAAGCAGCAGACATGTAGACTCCACTGGAAAACAACGTAAGAACAGCTCCACAGTATGAAATATGTGAAACCAAACCAAGTAAATTGCTGAAACACAAAACAGTCGTCGCCTGTTAGACTTACAGGACTCCGAAAAACTTGTTGAGGTTAGACATGGGAGAAAGTGTTGGACTTACTAGATTGCTGAGGACTGAATCAAGAAGAAGAAACACAGCATTTACAGAATGCATTAATCCAATTAGCTGCCATGCCAACAAAAGTTAACGATTAGAACAATTAGTTGAGTAAATGGATCATCTATTTACGTTGAGTTAGTGATACATCTGAGGTTGTAACTTTCATGTTGCACAGACTTGTGAATTCAGAATGCAGAAGGATACTCTCAGAGTATAGTGTCAATTCTTAGCTAGTTAGATCGCGATTAGCTAGTAAGTATGCTCAATGTTGTAAGATGAGAACAAATATGTTAGGGAACAAAAGCATTGTGGTCATCCAAACGAAGATAACTAACATAACATAACGCGTATAGTGCAGCATTTCAAAGCGAAGATGACTCACCAGGGTGAGCTTAAAATTTTCACCCGTCATAAATGGGAGCAAAAGACACCAGAAGACAATATCCGTTAGCATAACAGCACCTGCACAAACCTGTGAGGACGAAAAGCATTAAGCTTGAGTCAAAGTTCTAATAGCAAATTCACGCGAATTGATCAAATTCACTCCAGGAGCTATGAAATTTTCGCAGTTTTGGACACTAACCTGATACATAATGAGCATCGAGTTTTCCCATAATCCGAGCTGTTGCTCAGAGCTATTCTCTTCAACAGCTTTTTTAAGAAATTTATCTCTCTCCCCGGGCTGGGAAAGGGGATTTCGTGTATACAACCAGCATCCTCGGGCCGATATAATAGTTCCCAGCTGCAATTACATATTGTGATTCAGCTTTGAATCACTAAAAATGGAAAGAGAAATCAGCTATACAAGAGAGTATAATATGTGTCCATACAGCAAAATAGATTCCAACCAAAGCAAATGTCCACCTGAAAAACAATAACTAGTATTTAGAATATCAGATCAGATCAGATCAGTTGAGAACTAATATGTAAAATTCTACTGAATTGCAGAATCTAGTCTGAAATTCCAACAAAGGGCAGCCCGCCCGGTGCACTAAAAGATCGTGCTATGTGCAGAATCCGGTGAAGGGTCGGATCACAAGGGTCTATACTAATATTATGCAGCCTCATGATGCTATCTACCAGAGGTTGTTTCCACTGCTTCAACCCATGACCTCCTGATCACATGACAACAACTTTACCAATTTTGAGAATTAGTATGTAAAATTCTACCGAATTGCAGAATCTAGTCTGAATTTCGAACAAAGGACAGCCCGATGCCCTAAAAGATCCCGCTATGTGCAGAATCCTATGAAGGGTCGGATCACAAGTATCTACAGTAATACTATGCAGCCTCACCATGCTACCAGAGGCTTTTACCACTGCTAGAACCCATGACCTCCTGGTCACATGACAACAGCTTTACCAGTTTTGAATTGCAGAATCTAGTCTGAATTTCTAACAAAGGACAGCCCAGTGCCCTAAAAGATCCCGCTATGTGCAGAATCCGGGGAAGGATCGGATCACAAGTGTCTATACTAATACTATGCAGCCTCACCAGCTGTTTTCTTAGTCACATGACAGGAACTTCACCAGTTACTCCAAGGCGCGACTAACTCAGAACAAATACATAATATGTAGATAAAGGAAAGAAGATTAAGTACTTACTGTGTATAGAACAAGAAGACAAAGAATCCCAAGTTAGCAACAGTCTGATAAAGCAAAAACACCATAGCAAGAAAAGCAGAAGCTCTAAAGCAAAGAAGCCAAATAGGATGAAGATTTCTCCAACATGGAATCCACAGATCAGTTGACTTAATGATGTTTTGTTCATTCATTCTTCTTCTTCTCTTACTAATGATGAGCCTCAATGCAACTACTGTTGGAATAATGAAGATTACAGCACAGATGGCCACTTGCCATTGAAACCAGTAGTCTAAGCTCATGATCGACATGTCTGCTTCTGCTGCTTCAATGGAGAAAAAGAAGAATAAAAAAAGTTATTGCAGTAGTAGTAGTAGATGGAGAAATCAAGAAGATGATGGAGTTTCCATTTTTTTTTACTTTTCTGCAGGCATCTTTCTAGAATAAAGATATGTAAAACAGCTGAAAAAAATAAAGAGTGGTTGGCAGTTGCCATTTCTGAACTCATCCTTTTTCTTTTTAGTTACTGGTTGAACTATACGTGTGCGAGTTTTTTATCTGAACTATCACTAATTTATCAAAATATGTCTTAATTATTAAGGAGTCGTTTAGTAGCCGGTTAAAGCTATGCTGGTATTACTAATGCATGGATTGGTTGTGATTTATGAACGAATTTATGTATTATTTTATGTAGGAATTAGTTATGCGGATTTTTGTTATTTACTTACATTTTTCATGTATAACGTATTTTGCCTTCTATCGTGCAGGAAATAGTACATAGATTTGTTTATAACTTATGCATATATTAGTTAGTTATGTTAATTTTTTATTTATAAATCAAATATTATATCTATTTATACATGAATAACTTATTTTTTATCCACATTGTATAAGTAGTTTAATAGTACATAAATAACATGTCTCATTCTCAATTAATAATTGTTTAAATTAGGTGTGCCCTTCAAGGTTTTTTTGGTAAAAATACTTTTCAACAATATTCTTTTGGGAAAGACTAATCATTAGTGTTATTGTTTTTATAAGTTAGCTAATTAAAAGTAGTTAAAAAATGTCATGTTAAAAAATAGTTTGAGGTTTGAAGTTTGTTTTATGATTATAAATTATCCATATAACAATGTTAAAGTTGATGATAAGCCATTAGCTTATTTGATTAAGGTTAATGAATAATGACTTAAATGCTCTTAAAAGTATTCAAAAAATATTCAAATTTAAAAATACTTTTTACATTTAAAAAAGGTAACGTAACTTATTTTGGCGTTTTGAAATCACGAAACTCTTGTTTTTGGGGTCATGAATTTGGTCTTTAGTCATGTGTATTTATTAGTACATGCACATTTTTCTTAATTTGGCGTGTCAATCAAGAACAG
>NC_061116.1:282815-335173 GCF_002878395.1 Capsicum annuum
GAATGTTGCCGCATCCGCGTTGGATCCTTAAAAAATGCACTACTTTTGAAGAATCCAACACACACTCGATGACATTTTTGAAAAGTCCGAGCAACACAGCGAATAATAGTACTGCAACACCATACAACTTAAAATACAGTTAGCCATCATAATATCCATAGGTATGGTTTGGCAATTGGACAATAATGTCTGTCCTTTGAAATGGTTAGCCATTGCCATCACTAGGGACCATATCTGTCCTTTGATTGTTCGAATCTACGCGAAGGTTACCTTGCGCGTTTTTGCAAGAGGTTGTTTCCACGGCTCAGATATCCCAAGTCCAAAATATGCAGAGGACAACAAAGGATATATACAAAACGCGTAGCCAAGAGCCGCGCTGGTTGAATCCCACACCAGCAACTTAGCAGCAGTACTCATACCAATAACGTTGTGGTCGTCATGATCAAGTGTTTGGTAACGCTTCTTGTAGCAGATAAGGTAAAATTTTGAAATCGACAAGATGATGATGAGTATATATCCGATGGAAATATTGACGTGAGCTCTGCAGACACCTAGTTATACCAATAAAACTGAACTTACCTTCAAGTTCCCAAGAACCGGAGGAGGAAGAAGACTAACTGGTGGTACGGTAGCTATAGCCCGGTTGTCTCATTTCATAGCTTCATGCGACTGGTAGCTTCGACAACCACAGAAACAGTTAGTACCCACACATTTCAGCCTGTTACCCAAACAACTTTGACAAAAATATTTCAATTGATGAATTTAAGTTTGAAAGTAGTTGTTATGTACAGCTAATAAAATGAGAGACTGCCATACAACAAACACCGCGCCCATCCTCTCCGGCAACTAATTGTATGTACGAAAAACTCAACGGTTTCCACTGTTATCCAACCAACTCTGTAAGCTGCACAAAGCTTCGGCTGAGAAGCTGCAGCATCTTAATCGCCTTTGTCGCGACTGTGATGGTTCAGGATGATCAAGGGAAGTAAAGCAAACGATTACCACAGTAAGATTGTCGAAGGTGTTCAGACGCAAGGCCTCCATGACAATGTCCTTGGCACACTGTTCAGGATCATCATGCCGCTTCAGACCACGGCGTACAAGATTAACAGCTTGTTGACTTGACATAACATCCCAGATCCCATCACAACCTATGATAAGGAATTCATCATCCTCGTTCAAGATGATCTGTCGGAATTCAGGTTCCGCGATCAGAGGAGAGGAAGAGCCACGAGGCAGCTTCATGTCCCAGTCTCCTAAGGCCCTAGTCACTGATAGGACACCATTGAGATAACCATCGTCAATAAATCCACCCAACTCTTCAACACGCCTTCTCTCCGATGCATAATTCGGTCTATGGTCTTGAGACATATTAACTGCTTCACCCTTGTGGCAAAGGACTGCTCGACAGTCTCCGGCATTCGCCACCATTAAAAGCCTGCAGCAGAACCGAGCAACACTCTTTAGTTAACAAGAATACAGTAGAAGGACAGGTTACAAAAATTCCATAAAACGGAACCAACTCTCATAGCCCTCCCTCCCCGCAACTTCTTAAGTTGTATGGTCTAGGGAAAGCAGATTCTGCGGAATTCAAAAATAAATACAGGTTGACCCTCATCCATCGAGCAACATACTTGAGTTAGGAATGAATAACTTATATCATCTGCTTAGAGAATTGAAAACCGTATGATGCAGCCAGAGAGTTCAACGAGACAGTATTGGGCATATAATAAGGCTAAGAGTGAGACTTAAAGGAATTCATCACGCTGAGCCGAGGATTCCAACATTGCAAGTTCGAGTTCGAGTTGCAACTCATTCAAAATCTATTATTTGTATTTATTTTGGTGGAATTTTAACACATATACAGGGTCGTAGCTAAAGTTATTGGGTTCGATGAGCCTGTAACTTATCTAGTACATCCGCTTCTTACCATGAACATGACAGATTTTGTACAGAAACGAGAAGCATTTTCATGCACATAAAAAAGGATCAAAACGATCAAAACTTTACCTTCCCAATATCAGCGCTGTCAACGCAGTAGTTCCAGAAGAACTACTCACGCTACACTCATCAGCCAAAGCAAGGTCAGCGTGAAGAAACGCTTCTCTTACCGAGTTCTTCACCTCTTTCGAAAATGTCTCATCAACTTCTGATGTCTGAGGGAAATTTGTCTCCTCAAAAAGGAACCGGAGTACATGTTGCCTCACATAAGCTGCTGCTTCGGGTCCTCCATGACCATCAAACACCTATAAGATAATGAAACACAAATCAGTTCGACAAGTCCTCCAATGACCATACATAACATGTACCGGAACTGACAATTACCCCATAGAAGGCGCAAGGCTTAGGGAACTTGACGAGGGAGCCTAGATGTGCAGAAAGATCATCTATCCTTATATGCTCATCTTCCATGAACCTCCGTGGGCCAATATCTGCAAAGCTACCTGAGCGAACGCTAGGAACAAATTGCAAAATTGTAGTATCTGGGGAATTAGAAACCTGAAAGAAAGAAACGATAAAGATACATCATTACACAGATGAAAACAGGAAGTTCAATACAAGCATGAAAATTGTCGAGCAGTGAAAATTGTCGAACAGTGAAGTTCAATCCTAAGTTAGTCATAAATCATTACAGTTAAACCCCAAGATCCATACAAAATCACACTTTAGAACAACAATTCCTTCCTAAACTGCAGCAATTAAGCTTAAGTAAGTTGTTACGAGCGAAATACTCCCTCCGTCCACTTTTATTTGTCCACTATTACGCTTAAGTAAGTTGAGACTAGCCAAATATATCTTCTTTCATTACTTTTGTTTATGATTTCATAACAATCTACTCCCTCCATTTCATTTTACTTGGCGCCTACACCAAAAAAAAGACGTTTCATTTTACTTATCCATTCTAGCAAATCAAGAAAGTTTTATTATTACTTTTTCACATACTACACTTAATATTAAATAACTACATAAGAGTTCCAGTGCATCGCTAATAAGGTTATGGTAGTAAAATACGTTGGAACTTGGGCCTAACTCAACCTCAAAAGCTAGCTCAAGTCCATATAAGCAAACTACCAGTCCATTCCCCAACCAATGTGGGACTTTTTACCCACTCTAACACTCCGCCTCACTCCCAGGCCCAACTGGCAATGGCGCGTGGACCGGGAGCCCAAAATGGGGATGGACCTGACTCTAATACCATATAAAGAATAGACCTTGGACCTAACTCAACCTCAAAAGCAATGTAAAACTTTTTACCCACTTTAACACCCCCGTCACGCCCAGGCCCAACTTGCACTGGCGCATGGACCAGGAGCCCAAAATGGGGATGGACCTGGCTCTGATACCATATAAAGAATGGACCTTGGGCCTAACTCAACCCCAAAAGCAATGTGATACATCTTACCCACTCTAACACTCCCGTCACGCCCAGGCCCAATTGACATTGGCGCGTGGACCGGGAATTCAAAACGGGGATGGACCTGGCTCTGATATCATGTAAAGAATGGACCTTGGGCCTAACTCAACCACAAAAGCTAACTCAAGAGATGAGGATTACCCAAGTCCATATAAGCAAACTACCAGTCCATTCCCTAACCCACTCTAACAAAATACACCACTAATCAAAATTTTCTTCAAGTATATGTAGGTCAATGAGGGTCAACTAATATAATAAGCATTTTATGAGGTAATTATTCAAAGTTGTACTGATGTTGAATTTTGTTCCTCAAAGATCAAATCTTCAATCAAGAATCTAAAGACAATATGGAACTTTTTACATGAAATGAAACAAGTAAAGTAAAGAAAACAAGAGGGGGAAAAAACAGACCAGATCATCAGAAGAGCAAGGGACATCCAAGACATTAATGGTCTGTTGTACAGCAGCTACCATCACTTCAGCTTCAGCTCCCATCTTTATAACTCCACAACTAACACACACACACCAAACTCAACTCACCTCCTCCTTGAAAGAAAAAAAAAACAAACACAACTTCAGTACTACGTCGAGGTAGAAAGACTGTTTTCAATAGTCGATAGAATTCTTCCAAAGGTAAATAGACTCTCTACAACAATCGATAATATTCTTGCAAAGGTAGAAAGACTGTTTCCAATAGTCGATAGTATTCTTGCAAAGGTAAAAAGACTGTCTACAACAATCGATAATATTCTTGCGAAGGTAGAAAGACTGTTTTCAATAATCGATAGTATTCTTGCAAAGGTAAAAACACTGTTTTCGATAGTCGATAATATTCTTGCGAATACAAAGAGACTATTTTCGATAGTCTATAGTATTCATGCAAAAGTAGAAAAACTGTTTTCGATAGTATTCATGCGAAGGTAGAAAGATTATATATAAGGAAAACATAGAAGTGGTGACTGGGAGGTAACTAAATTAAAGTAAAAAACAAAGTCATAGAGAGCAGGTGAACACGTATATGCTGGCGCCATAACTTCACATATTAAGTAATATTTTAAGATTCCGCATGAAAATCAAAATGTTCAGCTATTTTTTTTATTTCGAGGGTGCTTTTATTCATCTTATATTAATTTTTTTTTATATTTTTATATAATTATACATATTCTGCATCAAATTTAACGGACCAATATCGTATGAGATATTTCAAACCATAGAATATTCTTACTTATGAGAAAGTAGTCTTGGAGTAACTAATAAAGTTACTGTCACGTAATCAGGAGGTCACGGATTTCAAGACTTGAAAATTAAACAACAGTCTCGTAGAGAAATGCAACGTAAGGTCGTGTAAAATCAGGGACGGAGCCACGAACTCTTTTCGACTGAAAATTATACTATATATTTTTACATGATTAAAAATACCTTTTTATGTATATATAGTATATATATTGAACTCCCTTTGATTAGTTTGTGTGTTAGTTTGTGTGTTTACTTTTAAATCTTTTCAATAAAAATTTCGACTCCACCACTGCGTAAAGCAGATCGTTGTGGTCGAATTCTTTTCCAAACCATATACATAACGAGAGGTGGAGTACATCGTGCTGTCCTTTTTTTGAAAAAAAAAAAAAATTCTTACTTATGTTACTTTTTTTCTTTTTATGACAAAATTATACATATCATTTTTTTTTAAGATATTACTTATAAAATTATACTAAATTTATTATTAATGTTGTTTTTGTAAGCATGGCCCATGAAAGGAACATAATGAATAAAATAAAGAAACTTTGATTATTGGATATGTGACTCTTTCTTCTACAACTTGTGTGACTTCCAACTATTAAATTCCATGAAAAGAAAAAATAATTGGACTTTGAACTGATTTTTTTTTTTTTTTTTTAAATTATAACATAGTAATATTTTGGATTTAAGCTAATATTTATTCAATTTTGATTTTTGCATTAAAAAAAGAGGCTAACAGAATAATAATTTTATAACATTGACTAAAAATTAATTTAGTGGTCTAAGAAAATGACAATTTACCAATTTCATAATGTTGACCAATTTTATTGATGACTTTTCAACAATTCAATTAATTCCATAGATTTTTATGTGTCTCCCAGTAATTGAGTATAGTCAAAACTCGACAACATTTATTTGAAAAATTGATAGTGGCATTTGACGTTTAGATTCTATTTAGCTGTTATAAATAAAATATATAAAATTAAAAAAGTATGAACGTAGAAATAATTTTTTTTCCTCGTCAAGCTATGTGCATCACTGATAAATATCATATAAATAAAATTATCTATTTTTTAAAAAATTATTTGTGTCACACTATCTTTTATTAAAAGTCCATTCACCAAATCCAAATGGATCAATATTACTTAAGATTGATTGATTTGAATTTGGTAAGATAAATTTCTAATAAAACTTTTTGTAACGACAATGATATATATAAGTCAAACTTTCAACGACAGTGAATTATATGAGTTAAACTTTCAACGATAGTGGAATATGTGAGCCAAACTTTCAATGACAGTGATATATGTGAGCCAAATTTTCAACGACAGTGAAATATGTGAACCAAATTTTCAATGACAGTAGTATAAATGAGTCAAACGATGATTCATATCGTTACAAAATAATGACATAAATGAACTTTTTTGTAACGACAATGATATATATGAGCCAAATTTTCAATAATAGTGAAATATATGAGCCAAATGACACTTGATATTAGTATAAATGAGTCAAACGATGATCCATATCGTTACAAAATAATGACACAAACGAACCTTTTTATAACGACAATGCTATATATGAGTCAAGCTTTCAACGATAGTAAAATATTTGAGCCAAATTTTCAACGACAGAGGAATAAATGAGCCAAACTTTCAATAACATTAACATAAATTAGCCAAATGGTGATTCATATGTTGCAAAATAATGACAAGAACAAACCTTTTTATAACGATAATAGCACATATGAGCCAAACTTTCAACGACAGTGAAATATGTGAGCCAAACTTTCAATGAAAGTGGAATATGTGAGCCAAACTTTCAACGATAGTGAAATATGTGAGCCAAACTTTCAACGATAGTGGAATACATGAGCCAAACTTTCAACGATAGTGGAATACATGAGCCAAACTTTCAACGACAGTGAAATATGTGAGCCAAATTTTCAATTACAGTAGTATAAATGAGTCAAACGATGATTCATATTGTTACAAAATAATGACACAAACGAACCTTTTTGTAACGATAATGATATATATGAGCCAAATTTTCAATGACAGTAGTATCAGTGGCGGAGCCAAGATATTCACGAAGGGGGTTTATAAGGGAACATCCGGACTAATCGAAGGGGTTCAACATCTAATATATATACATAAAAAATAATTTTAATCATGCATGTATAGCATAATTTTTCGCCGAAAGGGGTTCAGATGAACCCCTCAGCAAAGGGTAGATCCGCCATTAAGTAGTATAAATGAGTCAAACAATGATTCATATCGTTACAAAATAATGACACAGACGAACCTTTTTATAACGACAATGATATATATGAGCCAAATTTTCAATAATAGTGGAATATATGAGTCAAACGACACTTAACACTAACATAAATGAGTCAGATGATGATTCATATCGTTATAAAATAATGACACAAACGAACCTTTTTATAACGACAATGATATATATGAGCCAGATTTTCAATAATAGTGAAATATGTGAGTCAAACAACACTTAACACTAACATAAATGAGTCAGACGATGATTCATATCGTTATAAAATAATGACATAAATAAACCTTTTTGTAATGACAATGATATATATGAGCTAAACTTTCAACGACATTGGAATATATGAGCCAAATGACACTTAACACTAGCATAAATGAGTCAAATGATGATCCAATTTGTTGCAAAATAATGACACGAATAAATCTTTTTGTAACGATAATCACATACACGAGCTAAATTATCAACAAATTTTCAATGACAGCAACATAAATGAACCAAACATTATCCAAATTTATAACAAATAAAGGTAAATGAATCATTTCTAATAATTTTACGTGATATTTGATTCTTTTCCATTGATAATAACAAAGAGTAAAGAAGGCAAAGGTGAAACAACAATGGCGTGAATTGCTTACATTTAATCTGCATAGTACTCATCGATTTAACACTGTTACTCCAATGGCAATGGCAATGGCTTCAGCTTCACTTTCCAATTCCAATTTCTCCTTTCACCCCTCCTCACAATTCCCTCATTTCACTTCTTCTTCTTGTTCCATTACTACCCACTTTCTTCTTCCTCCCAAATTCTTCCCTTCCCTCAAACACTTTCATAATCCTTCTTCTTTCCCCATTATCAGAGCCCAATTCTCTCCAGGTATCCTTTTTTTTCCTTCCTTCCGTCATTTATTTATTTACTAATGTACTAATAGACCCATGTGGTCCGGCTCTTTAATTTTCAAGATTCATGCAACGGGAGTTTTAGTGCATCGGACTGCTTAACAAATGGGTTTTTTTGGTGCTTATGATTGGTGGGTATGTTTTTGTTTTTTCAGATTTTGTTCCTGAGGCCAAGTTTTACAAAGTTGAAGCTATTCTAAGGTGCATTCTTGATCTGCTTTGTGTACTGATTCAATTTTGTTTGTTTTATATTCTTATTATGCTAATTTTCTTTCATATTCTATTCTTTACTATAGGCCTTGGAGAATTCAACAGGTTTCTAAGGTAAGCACTAACATTTTATTCCTATTTCCATTTGTATGAAAAAAAAAATTGATTCTTTTCTCTTTGTGATGATCCTTAAGTTTGCATGCTCACATGATTGCTTAGATTGTAAGGCTGGCTCTTTATTTCTTTGATTAAAGGACCAATCTTTAGGGTTAGTTGATTGACTGTTGTGTTGCTTATCCTGTTAGACCAGTGGTGGTGGTATTACTCTTTGTAGCTTCAATGTTTGTGATCCTTAAGGTTGCATGATTGCTTAGATTGTAAGGCAGGCTCTTTATTTCTTTGATTAAAGGACCAATTTTTAGGGGTAGTTGATTGAATGTTGCGTAGCTTATCCTGTCATGCTAGTGGTGGTGGTGTTACTCTATGTAGCTTCAATGTTTGTGATCCTTAAGGTTGCTTGAGTTAAGTTAGCCTTTGGAAGTAGATTTTGAAAATTTATCTTCGAGTATTTGTTTAGCCATGAAATTTGATTAGATTTCGAAAATGCAATCGTCAAATATTTAGCAAGTAAAATGCATGTCAAACACAACTTCAAAGACTCAAGTTTCAACTTCAAAATCTATGGACAAATGGGAGCTAAGCCTCTTTATTCTGTTGACTGCAGGACCTTTTTTTAGGAGGTTTTGCTCAACCCAAATTTTACGTTTAATCACATCATAGAAAAGCCTATATCTCGTGGAAAAATACTTCTACAGCACGCTTCCATATCTGTTGTGCTCAAAGTTATATCGAGCAACATACCCAGTGTATTCCCACTCACAAAGTGGGGTCCGGGGAGGGTAAAGTCTACGCAGTCCATACCACTACCTCTGATGAAGTAGAGAGGTTGTTTCTGATAGACCCAAGCTCAGGGTCAATTGAATTTTATATAGAGCCCAAGGGTTAAATTGAAATGCTGCTAGTCTGCTCTACTTAATAAGTTTGAAGTTCATCCTAGTTCTTTCTTTTTTATACAGTCTTAACGATTTCTTCACAGAGGTTGATGTATGTACCTTTTTTCTTTGCTATATTGCCGTATCAAGACCCTAAGGATAATCCGTTTGATCAGATAGCATTGAGTTTCTATTAAGCTTTTGGAGACAAATTCTTTATTTTTTGATACTAAGAAGTTTTTTCACGGATAAGTTGAGAAAAGGTCGAAGGAACACGGACTTTAGATTAGGATGTCCTAATAATATCTAGCACGAAAGAACACTTAGGGGTTGAACATATTAGATGTAGAGGTTGAAGTGAAGTAAGGGAAATGCAACCCCCCACCATCTACCCACCTTCACACACGCAGAGAAATTAAAAAAAAAAAAAAAAAAGAACCACCAGAAATGCTAGAACATTTAACGATATGGTGAAGCTGGAACAGTGGGATCATGGTATTCCGTGATGACCTATTGAACTCCATTTCACAAACCCGATGAAAGGAAAACATTACTCTAGATATTTCAAAACTCCTATTCCCAAAAACTAAATGATGCCATCATTTACTCATCATTTCTGTATATGAAGGCACTACTGAAAATGGGCATTCGTGGTGTCACTGTCTCGGATGTTCGTGGTTTTGGCGCCCAAGGTGGCCTGACCGAGAGGCAAGCTGGTATGGAAACATTCATCAATTTTTAACTGATTATTTAGGTTGTTGTGGATATTTCTCAATTGAAAAGAGACTCTTCCTGATGTTTTGAAGTTATCTGCTGCTTGCAGGCTCTGAATTCTCCGAAGACAATTTCGTAGCAAAAGTTAAAATGGAGATTGTTGTCAGCAAAGACCAGGTTTTGAATTTAAAAGGCCTTGATCAAGTTTTCTGCACTGTAATTCAAAAACATATGTGTAGATTATAGAAGTATATGGTTAAAGTATCATTTCTTTTTCCTATGTATATTCAAGTTTTATTTATGTGGTGCTCCTTGCGATACAATCGTTCTTTTTAGATGTTAGTCCTGATCTAACCTGTAATTCTGTCCTATTAGGTTGAAGGAGTCATTGCCAAGATAATTGAAGAGGCAAGAACTGGTGAAATTGGTGATGGAAAGATCTTCTGTAAGTTCTTCTCTTCACGATCCTGAAGTTCTATCACTAGTTATGTGGATACAAATATTAATTTGACATAAATACTCCCACCAAGCTTGAGCCCGTTAAGTTAATGATTTGGCAATGAGTATTCTGTATATTTTATTGTCATGATGCATGACATATCCTCTGTACAGGGTAAGGTGTAACATATAATCTTTAACTACTTGTGTTTTTTCCAAGCAAATATTTGTCTTAAAGGGTAGAGGAGTTACCTATTTGTCGAACATCTCAGAAGGATTACCTGTTTACTTGTGACTGCTTAGATATCGAGGAGATGGGGAACTTTTATTTAGATTTTTTTTATTTCCGTGTTTTCTGTCTTAATCCAATTCTTTTTGGTTTAAAATGATGAATGTCAATAAAGCCTTAAACTTGTCGAACTTATAGAGCGGGGTCCTACTTGCGAGTATTAGTAATTCCACTATTAAGTCATAGTTCTTGCCCAGGGGCGGATCCAGGATTTTCAGTGAGGGAGTTCGGTAGTACATATACGGACTAGTCGAAGGGGGTTCAGTCTCTATTATTTATACATAAATTTTTTTTTTTACCATGTAAAAATAGTATAATTTTCCGACGAAGGGGGTTCGGATGAACCCCCTGAAATACATGTACATCCGCCACTGTTCTTGCCTTCGTGTGCTTTATGAGTAAGCTCTATAGTTAGTTTGTTTCCATATCTGCTGTTTACATTTCTTCTATAGGTGATATTTGGAGTCTGCAATATCTATTGCACTTGGACTAGTGCAAATCTGGGATCTCTTCCAGCCACGTGAGACTAGTTGAATTAATACCAACCGTGCAGTGGGTTTAGTGGGTAGCGATTCAATGTGTGTCACTGAATGCTTGGACTCGAGACCCTGTGGAAAGTCTACTCTTAAATACTCAAGAACATGGATGGCCTTGTCTTCAGCCCAACTTAGGTGCTGTGAAGACGCCTGTTTGCTGAGTGGAACCTTTTTCCTCTGCCCACGCATGCGTTATATAGAACCGAAAATGAGTAATGGGTACGGATTCAGAACAGATAGAGATGCATTCAATTTTAAGTAGGTGTTTAATTTTTTCTGAAGGATTCATGTTGAAATGGCTATACCCGTAACACTCCCATTTAATATAGGTAACACTAATGCAAAATGAAGTGTATATAAAATATAGATCTGTCCTCTTTCTTTGTTTTTATGCCAAGGGAGAAAAATGAGAGACAGACTGGTTGGACTAGTATCCTCCAATATGTAGCTGAAATAACTTTTTCGCCTAAAGCTTCTTACCGTTGTCGAGTTTGATGGTGTTACGAATCACCCGTTTAACCATTTTTGACTGTTAAAACTTAAAGAAAAGCTGAGCAAATTCAAGTACAGGAATTGCTCAACTGTCTTCTCTAATCCAGTTATACTTTTTCTTTTTGAAACTGGTAAGTAATGTATTCGTCAGCATTAAGGATATGCTGGCCACCTCCAAAACGTGTTGTCAATAATCTGATCTATGACATCTCTATACAAAGCTGTTTACACCAAAAAAGTAAAGCTAGTAAACAATTCCGTTTAACCTTGCGTATGGAATTAGATCTATCTTCAAAACATCTACCATTTCTTTCCCTCCACACCAACCACCATATGCATGATGGTATTAGCTTCCACCATCTCTATCGACTCTTACTTCCTCCTCTCCTAATCCAGCAACTCAGCAGATCTGAAGTATGCTCCGGCATTATCCAGTTCAAGCTTGTGATGTTGAGAAACAAATTCCAGAGTTGAGCAGTGAGCTCGCAGTGCAAAAAAAGGTGATTATTTGTTTCCCCTGTCAAATTGTACAAAAAACATCTAGGAACAAGTTGTCTGCCCTGCTTCCGTCGTACTTCCCGCGTCAAGCAAGCCCTCTTTATCACTAGCCAAGTGAAGCATTTCACTATTGTAGGTATTTCGATACTTAGGACCCCCAGCCATAACCTGCATGCTTCTTCTGTAAGCACTACCAACTGAGAAAAGGCCATCCTTGTTATGCTTCCACAGCAACCTGTCTGTGGCAGTTGTGTTAATGCTTACTCCGCCAAGTTTCCCCAGTAACTCTACCACCTTATCTACCTTCCAGTTATACTGGTTTGTTAATTTAAGTTCTTGGTTGAGCCACTGGCATCCATTTATTTAGTCAACGTCAACAGCAAAACTGGCTGAAAGCTTGCAATAATCCAAGTGTGTTGCACCTTAAGTGTGGTGAAACCAATGCCAGCAAGCCTTTTAAAACGTGCTTGCAATGACACCCTTATTGTTCAAACAAAATCTTTTGGTTCTGCTGAGACGGTGTACTACTATATACTGGTGTAGGTCTACCAGAAGAAACTAATAGAGAATACTTGCCCAAAATTATAAAATAAGATACTATGCTGTAGGAATCTCAACCCGTTTATCATTCTCTTCTATTTTATCTGACAAGGAAATCCGTAAGTGATGTGTTCACAATCGTTCAATTGTAGCCCAAATTTGTTGGTCTCGCCTTTGCTTCAATGCGTACTTTCTTAAATATTTAAACATCTTGTGAGAAGATATGGGTTCAGTTTGTAGCTTATAAAGATACGTGCATGCATTTGTGATTTATCGATATACACACATGTACTCTTCTATGTTTTCCTCTTGAGGCTTTTTATTCATTCACGGGCCAAAATTATTCTGCAACGTCAAAATTGAAAAACGCATTTTCCAGTGGTAACGAGATCCCTAGCTTTTGGCCAAGTCTCTATTTAGTTTTCACACAAAATTATCCTATGTTAACGTAGTAACTTCAAGAACATCTTCGCAATTTTGTACCCTTATGGAGTGATGTCGATTAGAGTGCTGCACTATTATAGAGATCATTACTTTCTAGAAAAATGCCAAAGATGGCCTATTAGGCAGCCTAGTTGATTAGGAATGTTGAGCTCGAAGAATCTTCTGATGTTTTACATGACATGACATGACATTTCTGAACACAATCTAACCTTTGTAACGTTTAAACATGACATGTTTGTCCTTGCAAAAGAAAATCTTAAACGAGTCAAAAAGATGGTGAAGTTCAATGGGCTGTTGAAGTTTGGCCATCTTTTACGGTATCTCTAGTTTTCATCTTCCAATTAGTGATGCTGTTTCTTTTTCTTTTGCAGTGACTCCTATCGCGGATGTGATAAGAGTTCGCACTGGTAAGCAGAGAAATTTTGATGACGACTGTCCTTTTGAATCTATAAACTAGATTGGTCTTCTCTGTTGGTTGATTTGTCATCTGAATTTCGTCTTCTTTACTGAAGTCATGAAAACTTGCGCGTTATAATGATCCTACATATGGTACAATGTAACAGGAGAACGCGGAGAAAAGGCAGAGAGGATGATGGGAGGGCACGCTGACATGACCTCCACCGCATCAGTATCAACTTGAGCTGAGCTGCATATCTCTAGCTTTAATCCATCTCTAGTTATGTATCATGTCGATCGTATGTGTTGAGTTACGGAACAAGGTCCAGTTTTTATCTGGAACATGCCGTCTGTCAGGTATGAAATGAAATAAAGTAGTCGGAGACTTATCGCGTACCTGTGGTTTCCGTAGCCATTTTCCAGAAAAGTGGTAGCTTAGTAGTAGCCATTTCATTGTTGCACTCTTCAGCATAATCGCGCTAGCTATGCTATTTCCTAAATTCTCTGTTCGATATACATTGAACCATTAAGTCAGGCTAATGCCGAAGTTAAGCAGCAGAGGGCTCAGCGCGATAGTGCACTGAGCCAGCCTCAGACATAGCTGCTGCAATAACCGCTCTGCGCTCACTGGCTCCCACCGTAACAACAACAACATACCCAGTGTATTCCTATTCCTACAGAGTGAGGTCTGGGGAGGGTAAAGTGTACGCAGTTCATACCACTACCTCAGGTGAAGTAGAGTAGCGGTTTCCGATAGACCCCCCTGGCTAAGACAGATAACACTGGCTCCCACCATAACAACAACAGCATACCCAGTGTATTCCCAGTCACTCTGAGGAGAGTAAAGTGTACGAAGTTCATACCACTACCTCAGATGAAGTAAGAGGCTGTTTTCGTTAGACCCTCGGCTCAGGACAAACAACAGTATAACACCACCTTTCCCACCATGCTCAAACATCTCTATAGTTTGGGCTGCTATTCATAGCTTGGGTCACAGCCCACCACAGAAATTATTTGCTTGTGTTTCCTTTTACTAATTATTGGAACAACCTATCTATTCCACTTAAAGGTAAAGATAAGGTCTACGTATACTTTATTACCTCATATATCCATTTATGGTATTACACTGACTATGTTATTCGAGTTGTTCTCATAGAACCTCTTCACTATGTCTCCACCACACTAATATATTCCAAAAACAACAACAACATATCTAGTGTATTCCCGTAAAGTGGGGTCTGGGAAGGGTAAAGTGTACGTAGACCATACCATTACCTCAGATGAAGTAGAGAGACTGTTTGCGATAGATCCCCGGCTCAGAACAAATAACAGAATAGCAAACACAAAATAACATTTTTAGTTTTAAGTTTTCCATTTTATTTTTAATGACATTTATTTTCATGACAAATTTTAGAAGCATTTTCAAGACTTGCGTCTTCAATTTCTAGTATTTGATTCGCCGCCAAACCCACCATTTGTTAGAATTTTGAAAAGTCTTATGTCATTAATTAGACGTAATCTTTGTTGATTAAGAATCTTTGAATTCAAAAAATATATTAATTAATTAATTAATTACTATTTCATACGTTAGGCAAATCAAATTTTTGAAAAGCGAAACATGACAAATATTTTGAAAATGTTTGTGTTGGATTTAAACCTTAACTTTGGAGTGGTGAGGGAATAAAGGTATTAATTGACTATATATTAATCTTTTTGACCTAATCACTGCCTAACAAATTCTTAATTCCTTAACATTATTAGTACATATTGGAACAATTTATGGAGTTTATAGACCACAAAGTCTTTAATCAAACACATAAAAACTTCAAAGAGGACCACATGAAATCAAGGTACATAAATTTCCACAAGAGATATATATTGGGTTTGAAATTCTAGCGTCGTGCGTAAGCTTATAATTTCGAGGCGATAATTCAGGTGACCCATAAAACTATACTAAAAACATAATATTATTGTGGTTTGGCCAAACGAGCTCTTATATTTGTAATATGGGGAGTGGAACGTACCCTCCACCAAGAAGATGCATGTTCAGATAGCCAACCAACTGAGTTTCTAACAGGGGTTCCATTACCATCGTGAACTCAATTTCAATATATTTTCGTCACCCTTTTTAGCTGACGTGGCATCTTTATTAAATAAAATGAGGCACACGTGTCAAAGGTGCCACGTCAGCTAAAAAGGTTGATAAAAGGTACCACGTCAGCTAAAAAGGATGACAAAAGTACGCTAAAAACGAGTTCACGGAGGTAATAGGATCCCTGTGAAGTTAAAATATGTCGTAGCAAATTCGGTCATAGTTCGGGTACTAGATTTTTTTTTTTGTACCCATTAATATTTCTACTTTAAATATTATTCATGTTTGACCATTTTCAAATATTCTTCCAAAGGCATTTCTTCATATTCAAGTTTATTAGTACTAACGAACGTACACTTTCAAACCTAGCATGGAATTCCACTCTTTTTATGCAACCTTATCTTAAAACTTTTGAAATCACAATAATAAAAAAAGAAGAAAGTCTTTCTATATATATATATATA
This sequence comes from Capsicum annuum, assembly GCF_002878395.1. NCBI lineage: Eukaryota > Viridiplantae > Streptophyta > Magnoliopsida > Solanales > Solanaceae > Capsicum > Capsicum annuum. Next base: position 298,758 of record NC_061116.1, read on the forward strand.
TATATATATATATATATGTATATATGTAAGTAGGGGTGGGCATGGTATGGTATGGTACGGTATTTGAAACTTCGGTACGGTAATTTCGGTATTCGGTTTTTAAAAACATTATACCATTACCATACCATATTAATTTGGTATGGTTCGGTATTTTGACGTTTGGTTTCGGTATTTTGCGGTATGGTAATCGGTAACCATAGTTTGTTTAACTTCGACAATATATACTCGTATGCTAGAGTATTACTATTTCGAATTTTCAAAAGCACGTCTTAATTGTATCATAAATACACATTAATGATGTAGAAATATTGAAAAAGAAGTACAAACAATTTCTTTTATTAGTCAATTACACCAAAAAGACATTTCAATCAAAATAGAGTAGCGAAAGTTTCAATGTCTAAACATTTTTATACTAATACTAAGTATTATATTTGTGTGTCTCTCTGTGTGTGTATATATATATATATAAAAGTTACTTATGTAACTATATATGTATTTCGGTATGGTATTCGGTATTTCGGTATGTCATTTGTAAATATTGAATACCATACCATATACCAAAAAAAATTTAAATACCAAATACCATAATATCAAAAATTTCGGTTTGGTATGATAATTTGGTATATACCATACCATGCGGACCCCTAAGTTATATTTATATATATAGTCCCCTTTGTGTATAGGTAATATTAGAACATATAAACATAACAATTAGTATTTGAGAATATATATGGAAGCATCAATGGAGATGAAGAAAGGGCCATGGAGTTCAGATGAAGACTCTAAACTCATCCATTCCATCTCCTTACTTGGCCAAGGACGTTGGGATTCTCTCGCTCGCTTTGCTGGTATGTCATGTTGTTAAAAAGATCATGCGTTTTATTTACGTACCTACACATCGTTGGGATAAGATCATGCACCATTATGCATTGCATGCAAAGAAAGTATAGTAATATATTTCATTTCGTTGGTTTGTGTTTGACCAAAAAATTTTACTGACGTATATACGAGTAGGGTTGAAGCGTAGCGGTAAGAGTTGTCGATTGAGATGGTTGAATTATTTGAGACCAAATTTACGACGGGGAAAAATAACTCCTCAAGAACAACTCCTTATTATACTCCTTCACTTTCGCTTTGGAAATCGGTAAGTTTCAATTATGATGGAAATGTTAATATATAAAAGTTGAACTCGTACGTAACAATTATTTATTTATTTATTTTTTGACCGATAGATGGTCAAAGATAGCGGAGAACTTGCCAGGAAGAAGTGATAACGATGTAAAAAATTACTGGAGAACCAAAGTGCAAAAACATGCGAAAGAGCTTCATTGCGACGTAAATAATAGCCACCAATTTCGACACTTTCTTCTCTATCAATGGCTTCCATCTCTGCTGGCTCAACAAATATCGCCTACTACGCCACCTTCTTCTCCTAACAACATGATGACATGTCCAAACGCTGATTTCATCTCATCACCAGAAGATAATAATACGAGTTATAATATTTGGAACAACTTGTCTAGTTTTGAAGATGAAATTAATATTTCTCATGATTATTCAATCCCTACTGATGATGAGTACTACTGTCACAATTATTGGCCAACTACACCATCACAAGTACTATTACCAGATGAAATGCTATGTTTGGATGATGATATGGACCTCTGGCTCTTTCCTTAGAGTTGTGTGTAACATGCATGGGTAGCTATTTTTATTCACACTTTATATGTATATTAAGAACCAAGTATCTATCTATCTGTGACTCTGCACTTGAGATTGTTACAGATGTAGTCATAAGCTTTAAATTCAGCATTCTAGATATTGCTAATAATTAATTTATTGATGAAAGACTGTACGAGTAGCCCACCAACTTAGGAACCTGGTCCCTATCCAACGCATGAAGTAATGAACAAGAGTAAATAGAGAATGCAATGTAAGAGAAACAGTGTTCACATGATATTTACGTGAAAACCTCCTTACTCAAGGGATCAGAGTAAAATTACGACCTACCACGTAGATTTTTCAACTACTTCACTATCTTCAAGAAACTTGAATACAGACTCCATATAGTTCACGGATTAACCTGTTAATCCTCAACGACTTGCAATAGCTCTATTACATGACTCCAGAACAATAACTCTATTGCTAACACTGAAACAACTAACTCTAGCTGAATCAATTACTGACTAACTCACTCTAGCTGACTCAACACATACGTAGAAAACAAACAGTGAAAAACCCTACAATTTATGGACTAGAGAAGTAGGTTAAATGTTTACAAATCACTAAACAAAGATGTAAATACACCACGAGCTTTAAGACAAGAGTAACGACTGAGCAGTTCCTGTTGCAAGTGAGGCTTTGGTTGAAAGATTTGCTTCAAGGGAGATTGAGAGTTCTTTTCATACGAGAGCTTAGGTTTTCTTACTGTAACATGTTGAATATATATGAGACAAGAAAATCTAAGACTCGTTTGATTCACTGGAGCAAAAAGGTGTTGCAGCTTTGTCATTAATTTTCTGCCATCCGGTAATATATTTCCAGATGTAATGCTGACTTGATGCGGAATACGTTGATCTAATGAACCTGGTCCCTGAATAGCTGTAGCTTCATCATTTAGAGTATTGTACATGGCTCCATGCGAACCAGGTTCGAAAATTGATTCGTCAATCATCAAAACTAAGGACTTAATAAGTGAGATTCAGTTGGCTAGCCCAATGGTATAAGTGGGAAGCTCTTTCACCTCTATCATATATGCACTCATAGGTCAACTTATTTTCATGCATGTCGTATAATACATAAATGTCCTCTTTAAATTTTCATGCATGTCGTAAATTTGTATAAAATTGAATAAATAGATATATACATCTTATGTGCTATTTTACGTGACAATTCACGTTATATATGACCTTTTACTTATATTATATATAGATATCATGAATGTAGGAAATAGATTTTCAAAAATGACTTATATCTTAGATTTTCTTCAACTTCTCTTCGTCCATATTTGACTTCATAGAACCTTAAGAAACAATAAATAAAATGATAATTTTACTATATCACCCTTAGGCATTCGTGAGCCAAATGCCCACGCCGTGGGCCTTCACCCTTTCCCGCCAAATTTCTGCCGTTTCGCCCGTTTATTTAAACAAAACCATCAACAGTTTTGTCTCAAATGGTAAACTCCAAGAAGCCCGCAAGCTGTTCGATCAAAGTCCCCACTTAACAAACATCGTATCATGGAACTCCCTCATAAAAGGTTACTTTAAAAACAAGAACATCCAACATGCAGAGTACCTGTTCGACAAAATGCCTCAACGAGATGTCGTTTCTTGGAACACCATGCTCTCCGGTTATCGCAACGCTAACAATCCGGATAAAGTATACAGATGCTTTTTAGATATGAACAGATGTGGAGATGTAAGATCCAATGAGCTCACTTTTTCGGTAGCGATTAGCTCATTCTTGAATCTTGATTTCAAGCATTTGATCCCTCAGCTTCATGGACTTGTGATTTGTTTAGGGTTAAGTCTTAATGTATATGTAGGATCAGCATTGATGAGGGGTTATGTTGATTTGGATGATTATGTAGGTCTAGTTAGAGTTTTCGATGAGATTTTGGACAAAGATGTTACGCCGTGGAATGTGTTGATTTTGGGTTACATGAAGTTCGGGTGCACGAGTGAGGCTCAGAGGGCGTTTGATATGATGCCGAGGAGGAGTTTTTTTACGTGGAGTACTTTGATCAATGGGTATATTGAGAATAAGAAGGTTAATGAAGCGCGGGTAGTTTTTGATAAGATGTGTGAGAAAGATGTGGTTTCTTGGACAGCGATGATAAGAGGTTATGTGAAAGATGGAGACTTTATGAAGGGTTTGGAATTGTTTAAGTTGATGTCGAACTCGGGTGCTCGTCCTAATCATTTTACGTTCTCAACTGTTTTAGATGCGTGTGCAGGCTACTCTGCTGTTCTCGTGGGTAATCAAGTTCACGCGTGCATCTTGAAGTCTGGTTTCCCTCTTGATGTCGTCTTGTTGACCTCCCTTGTTGATATGTACGCTAAATGTGGTGACATTGAAGTTGCTTTCTGCATTTTTGAGTCGATAACTGTAAGGAATTTGGTAGCTTGGAATTCGATCATTGGAGGTTATGCAAGACACGGGCTTGCAGAGAGGGCAATGCAGGAGTTCGAGAGGATGCTGAAGAGTGGTATAAGGCCCGATGAAATTACCTTTATTAATTTGGTATATGCGTGTGGTCATGGTGGACTAGTCGAGGAAGGTGAGAGAATTTTCAATTCTATGGTAACAGAATACGGATTGAAAGCAGAGATGGAACATTACGCGTGTATGGTGGACTTGTATGGAAGGGCCGGTCAGCTTGAGAAAGCAGAAAAATTAATCGATGGGATGCCTTTTAAGCCTGATGTGGTGGTGTGGGGGGCATTGCTGGGAGCCTGTGGCTTGCACTCATGTCTAGAGCTCGGAGAGATTGCAGCGAACGGAATCTACACATTGGAGCACGCCCATCCTGCAGTATACTCGGTGCTTTCCAAAATCTATGGCGACAAAGGAGTGCGCGGTGACATAACTGGTTTGGATAAGTTGATGAAGAAATGGCGCGCTACAAAGCAGAAGGCTAGTAGTTGGATCGAATCTCCTTCTTCCATAAACTGATATGTTCGCATTTACTATGAGGTAAGCGGCTCTCTACACAACACACTTTCATTAAGCAACTATTTATGTCTCATTCTGGCAAACTGAAGCAAGTTATCAGAAAATATGTAGTGGCAGCATATGTTTGATGTATTTTTTGTATAAAACATAGATGAATGAACGAAGAAAACAAGATCACTTACATCTGCTAAATCGCTAAGTAGAGCAACTTTCTTTATATAAGTCGATTTTCACACAATAAATTGAAGAAATTTACAAATGAAAACGGCTAGACAACATGAAATTATATCATAAATTTCATGCTAGAAGATGACAACACATTAACCATAACTTGCATAACCTTAACTCTCATTTCCAAAGCCAAAATGTAATCAGCTGTCTCTCTGAAAATCCCTTCCATGCCTGAATCCTTACAGTTTGGAATCAACTTCTTAAGTACCCTAACCTTCCTTCCAATCGCATTCTCGGACCTTCTAGAACCTTCAACGCGTACCCTTCTCTTCATTAAAACGCTTTTACACCGCTTGCCTTTGACGTGCCTTATGCTATACGTCCTGACCCTTTGTCTCCTTATACAGCGTTGGCCTCCTAAAAGGGGATCGCTATCGCTAAAATCGCACTTTCCCTTGTTAGGAGTATGATAAAAAACACCCATGAGAGCAAAATCAAGAAGAGCTAGAGAAAACTATAGTACTCAAAACAAGAAATTATGGCATGTATGTTGGTAGCTAGTAGCTCTTTGACAATTTTTTGTGAAGCAAATTGTGTGGCTATATATAAAAAAAGGACAACCCAGTGCACTAAAGCTACCGCTATGCGCGGTGTCTGGGGAAAGGCCCCACCAAAAGGGTGTATTGTATGCAGCCTTACCTTGCTTTCTGCTAGAGGCTGTTTCCAAGATTTGAACCCGTGAACTCCTAGTCACATGGCATCAACTTTACTAGTTACTCCAAGGCACCCTTTCAAAATGTGTGGCTATATATAAAAAAGGGTAGCCCGATGCACTAAACTTACCGCCATGCACAGTGTCCGGGGAAAGGCCCCACCATAAGAGTGTATTGTACGCAGTCTTACCATGCATTTCTGCTAGAGGCTGTTTTCAAGACTAGAACCCGTGACCTCCTAGTCACATGACATCAACTTTACCAGTTAATCCAAGTCACCCTTCAAAATGTGTGTGGCTATATATGTTATGATAATTCCATTAAACCAATTATAGGATAATGCTAAATATTTTAAGGCATCATTATTTATGTCTTTCCAAAAGAATGGGATCAAAATAAATCAATGAATCTCATGAAGCCAAGTGTACATTTTTATTAAGTTGTGGTGGTGACTTATAGGAAATGCATGTTCTCCAGCTAAGTATTGCACATGAACCCACATGATTATTCTCTTCACCACCCCCAACCATAAGTGTATATATATATATAGCTTAATTAAACACCACCAGATTTTTTCCCTCTCTCTCATATAGGCCCCTAGAAGAGGCTGAGCCAGAATTTCAATTCAGATGATTCAAAATTTGAGGAAAAACTAATCGAAGGGGTTAAACATCTGATCGTATATATATATATATATAAAATAATTTTAATCATTCATAAATAGTATAATTTTTCATTGAAGGAGGATGGAATGAATCCCTTCGCCCCTAGTACAACACACACGCATGCATGATTTGAATGAAAAACACCCTGGATTATTCCTTTCCCTAACTTCACAAATTCAATGCATACCTAATGTGAATATGAGTTAGGCGGAAGTAGATTCAGAATTTAAATTTTATCTGTTCATACCTAATATTTGTTGCAGTTTTAGTAAATTTTTAAACATAATACTCGCTCCGTCCCAAATTGAGATGACACAGCTATTAAGAAAACAATAATTGGTAAGATAACTTTACCATTTTGCCCCTATTAATTTTGTCATGTTGTTAGTTCCAACATTGATGGAGTTGTTATATGACTGATATCAAAACACTTTTTTCATGGATAATTAGGATTATAGAATTACCAATGATGCATCCGCTCCCGATGGGCGGAGCTATAATATTTGGTTAGTACGTGTCGATTTGAACGAATTCAGTAGCTTTTACTTAAACCTTATATTTGTATTGGAAATTTGTTGAATATGTATAATGTATTTAATTATGAACCTAGTAACTAAAACGAATAGATCGTAAGGCTGACAGAGTTAGTGTAACAAGTGGTATTTCATAACTTCTCAGTCGAGCTCGTCGCACCAAACTTGCTTAATGCGGCTTGCATCTCCAGTGTGGTTTGCGAGCTATTGAACAGGAGCGAATTTATCCATACGTAAGATAACAACAACGAATTTGCCTGAGGGTTCCAAAAAAAAAAATGTAAAACAAACTATGAATCCTACGACAAGTTTAAAATTCATAAACTTCAAATTCTAAATTTGACGGCCAATGTAAATGGGGGGCCAATGCAAATGGGGGACTCTATTACAGCCTAAGTTGCTCGGACTCTTCAAAAATGTTTGCCACACCCGTGTCAAATTCTTCAAAAATACACTATTTTATAAAGATTCATTATGCACTCGTAGGCATTTTTGAAGAGTATGAGCAGTTCAGATTACAGCTAACTTCATGTTCCCCCAACAGGAGGCTCCTTAATTTAAGCAATTTTGTAATCATATTTTGTCTATAAAAAGTGAGACCTAATAATCTTTCTTGTTGAGAATTGGGATAAGATTACATTGTCTAATTACATTTCTTTTAACTTTTCAAGATAATTAATTAATCAAATTAATGATTATTTGACTGATTCTTTATGTATTAATTAAAATTGAAATGATTATTGTGTATATTGCCTCAACTACTTGATTGTTAATAATTACCTCCTATCAAGAACATGGAGGCACATGAAGATTGTTAAGAAGAAATAGTGGGTACAAAAGAGTAAGGGATGGAGTTATAATATTAGATATGTGATCAGGTGAACTCAATAATTTTTATCAGATTATTTTAATTTGTTATTTAAAAAAAGAACAGTTTGGTGTACTAAAACTATCGCTATGTGCGATGTTCAGGAAGGGTCCCACCACAAGGGTGTATTGTACACAGTCTTACCTTGCATGCAAGAGGCTGTTTCTAAGACTTAAACCCGTAACATGACAACAATTTTATCGATTACTCCAAGACAAAGGATTGTTGGGAGTAGGATTTGAACCCAGGAAGCCAAGCAACAAATGAAACCCCCACTAAGCTAAGCTTCACAATCAAAAAAGGCAATCCGGTGCACTAAAGCTACCGCTATGCGCGGTGTCCAGAGAAGGATCCTACCACAAGGGTGTATTGTACGCAGTCTTACTTTACATTTATGCTATAGGCTGTTTTCAAGGCTTGAACCCATGACCTCCCGATCACATGGCAACAAGTTTACCAAGTTTACCAGTTACTCCAAGGCTCCTCTTCAGCTATTCAGTGTTCATAAAAATTGGCCAACCTTTCTAGTTTTAGGATCAAATAATGCTGAAATAGTATCTACAACAACAACATACCCAGTGAATTCCCACTCAGTGGGGTCTGGGGAGGGTAAAACGTACGCAGTCCATACCACTACCGCCGAAGAAGAAGAAGTAGAGAGGTCGTTTCCGATAGACCCCCTGGGGCTCAAGATACAAAATGCTGAAATAGTCTCTACAGTCCAGAATTCAGATCCCTGTCATTCTTCTGTCTGCTTTTTCTTTGGTGCCAACATATGAAACAATCATCTCCAGTTTTCTTTTACAAGAGGCTTGTAGGAAGTTTTTCTATTGAAAAGAATGCCATTTCAGCAAGAGGCTGTTGATCAAGACTCGAGCGGACCATCATCGAGTTTAGAATGAAGAGAGAATAGGACATTTCACACCCAACAAAGGAATATGTATAATTACACACTTATTTACACTGGAATTGAAATGTCATATTCCCCGTCAAAATATTAGGAATACTACTACAATGTTAGTGCCTGTAAATTAGAAATTTGACCAAACCTTGTGGCGGCACTCAAGTGACTTCTATCGTCTTGAAGAACAAGCACTTCAAGTGTGCCTGATTCTCTCAACCAGGCAGCTACCACAGCTCCAGTCGATATGAACCTCCCGATGTTGCACTTTGCTACCTGGAATGGTGCACCTATGCTGGTGAGCAGGCCTTCAATGGATCGTTTCAGGGCGCCATCACCTGTTACTTTGCTGTGCTTGCCCCAGCCAGTCAAAATGCTGCAGAGGACAGTTGAACATTTCATTCATGTACATTACTCGTTTGGTAGGAGGGGTAAGGATAACTGATCCCGGGATTAATTTAGAAGAGGAGCTTATCCCATGTTTGGTTGGGACAAAATGTATGGGATAACTCATCCCGGGATTGTAGTGTTTTTTGTATCCCTCTTGAGGGTGGGATAGCTAATCCCGGGATAACTTGTTTTCCAACCAAACGACCCCTTATAGTTTGTCTGGCTCTGAAAAAAAAATAATCTAAGTGCGTTAAGAGGAAATACCTCAACATCTTTGGCAGCTCATGGCCTTCATACACAATAGACCTTATACTAAGCAACCATGCATGGACCATTGCACATGCAGCCCCTGAAGACATCAAATGCAAATCCAAGCAAGAAGTGGACCATGTATTTTCCCATACTTCCGAACGTTTACCTTCAAGTACAACCAATTGAGCACCTTGTTTCTGCAAAAAAGTTAGATAAGATATCAAATATGAGTCTCGTAAATTATGGCAATGCAAAGGTGATATTAGTCAGTTAACAGTAAGCAAAGATTATCATCTTTCGTGACACTAGTGCTGAATTATGCAGTAAGGTCAGGTAGTGAGCAAGAAAAGGGGAGGTGATCCAGATGGATGGACGGAGGAAGATCACAAGTAACACTTGAGGTTACGTATTCACAGAAGTGAAAGAGATGATTGTATACAGTAATGACACGATAGATATGATATCATCTCTGTGCGTGCTTCCTATATTATTTCAACTGCTTTTTCTCAAGGAAAATACATCTCCAGATGTGGAAAGGCTGGCTCACATATAATTAGTTTCTATTAGAATTTCCTTTAGCCCTCGATCATGCGCCTCGAAGCATTCCACGGTTATATTCAAGAAAAGAGCAACAGGACACATCATCAATTCAAATGCGATTTAGTTAGAAGCATGAATACTGGAATGATGTGCCCTTTGTATAGCTATGCTTTTTTTAATAGTCACAGAACCATTCTAACTGAAGAACATTTAGAGGATGACAGAATTATTTGCAGCCATCTCCCCATTAAAGAAGGATGGTTGCGCCTATTGAAGCAAATATCTAGAGTTATACACCACATAAACAGATATCCCATGGGAATTAGTCTAGTTGCGCGCTGGCTGGCCCGAACACCACGGTTATCAAACAAAAAAAAAACACATAAACAGATAACCACTATCTGTGTAACCGCAGTTTTATGTTTTACCTGGTTAAAATGCCACAGCATGTCAGTCAAAGCATTGTAAAAGGCAGATGCAGTTGAAGAGTCCATCTGCTTCACTTCATTGAAAAGAGATAAAGCTTGTGCCCATACACCTTCCCGCTGACCCATGAGAAGTCCATGAGCCACCCCATAAACTTGATTATCAAATAGACGAAGTTCTTCGAGTAAGAGTGAAGCTTCATTGAATGAACTGCATCGGCTGCAATAATATTTGAATCACACGTCATATCTAGTCAAAGAGTCAAATTCATTCAGTTCTATCATAACATTTGAATCAATCAAGTCCAGTGGGATTCCACAAAAATGTTTAAAGTCATGAGTAGCAACTTTTCTGAGCACTCCTTCAAAAGGCTCATTAAGAGTCGCAAGACAAAAACAAAATGCCACAAAAAAATCATATCTTATTTGTTCTCTCTGGCACTCTCACCCACTTCTAATTCTACTAGGGAAATTTGTGCCAGTGTAATTCTTTTGATAGAACATAATTCTCTGTTCATTCTCCACATTTCATTCCGAAGCTGCTCTCCATGAAAGTATTTGGATATTGGGGTGCGTTTGGTATGAAGGAAAATATTTTCTGAGAAATGTACTCTGGAAAACACAGTCCAGAAGAAACAGTCTCACTATCCACCGGTCTCTAAAATATAGAAACTATTTCAAATAGTCTATCAAGAAAAACATAAGCAAACAAAGTCATTTTCCCCCCTTAGAATGGCAAATATCAACAACAACATACCTAGTATATTCCCACAAAGTGGGATCTGGGGAGGGTAGAGTGTACGCGGTCCTTACCACCACCTCAGATGAAGTAGAGGGCCTGTTTCCGATAGACTACCGGCTCTTAGAATGGAAATAGGTTTCGAGGAAAATATGTCTTGGTGTTTGGCAACCAAAAAATTGACGTAATTACTGGTAAAAACTTTCCTTCGTACCAAACACCCTTAATCCAAAAGACTTTTGAAGTGGAAGAGCAAGTCATTAGATTGGGTATGTTTTTCTAATGTGGAAGTTGGGCCCCTTCAATGACAGCTTAAACTACACCCAAAACCTACCACTGAAGTCCTCAAAGCACTTCAGGTAATAAAAGAAGTTATAGCAAGTAGTAAGTAGTCTCCAAGGCCAAAACTCTCTCTCTCTCTCTCTCTCTCACCCAACTCTCGTATGAACTTCGTTGTACAAGATATGGTCAGTGGAGCTCTTTACATGTTTGAATAATCCAGCTTAAAATAAGGTTTCATTCATTAGAATGAGAAAAGTATTTCTATTTTAAGTGTAAACAGTCGGGAAGTTTCTTCTGCTTTTTTTCTTAAACGAAAGTGGTGTCCAAACACCTAGAGCGCACCACGACTACTCCACTGGGTACCTGCTACTTTCCCCTAGCACAAGCATCGGGTAACTTTGTCAAACAAGGATGACTTTGTTTCAGGTAAAATAGCAAGAGTCTTAAAAGTCCGTAACCGCATTTCAACTGAGAACAACAAGCATGTTGAACATTCATAGGCAGACAAATACTAGCCAATCAACATTCAGGACAAACACTGCATCAAGTCAGACTGGTGCATGCGCATTTTGTATCCTCGAACAGATTCTAGTAGCACTATTTTCTGAAAGTACGATTATTCAATGTAATGCATGGTACACTAGGAGGAAAGGAAATTATACCTGCAAGCATTCAGGATTGCTGAAAACGTGACAACATTAGGCTTTATTTGCAATTCATGCATCTTATGGAAGACACCCAGAATACAGAGCAAGTCCTGTCTTTCGGCATTAGTTTTCTTCCCACTAGCCGACTTTTGAGCAGCCAATTGCTCAAAAATCTTAATGATACTATCCTCTTCAGTGTATTCCCACTTACTCCGAGAACTCGCGGATACAATCTGCGCGACATTGTCTGATCCACATTCGTTGCTTGCTGATTCACCAAAAGCATTGATTATCGAGTTGTATGTAACAACATTTGGTTGTATCCCTTCCTTCGTCATCTCATTAAGCAACAACGAAGAATACCCCACGAGGCCTTTTTTACATAAGGCATCAATAAGCTTGCTATAGAAAACAACATCTGCCTTCAAACCTTGCTTCTTGAACTCCTTATACACCTCTACCGCGTCGTGATACAGACCTCCTTTCAAGTACACGCTGATCAGCGTGGAGTACGTCAGTAAGTTGGGCGAAAGGTTTTCCGCTTTCATCTCCACAAACAACTGCTTAACCTTTGCATACATTCCCTGTTTGCCAAACCCATCGAGAAGAGCATTGTAAGTAACAACATCTTTCTTAATTCCCATACTCTCCATCTCCTTGCTAACGTTAAGAGCCTCCTCAAATCTTCCCAAGCTTGCATATATAGCGAGTAAAGTATTATACGAAACCCTGTCCAACGTTATCCCCGCACACTTCATCTCATTAAACAAACTCAACGCTCTGTCTAACCTCCCCGCCTTTGCACACCCGCGAATCACAGTACTATACGTTACCTGGTTAGGCAAAATACTCTTAGCGTGCATCTCAGACATGATATCGAAAGCAACATCTATCTGACCCCCATTACACGCTGCATCCAAATACGTATTATACGTATATATATCCTGATCAATTCCTCTATAAATCATCTCGTTAAACAAACCCCTCGCATTCTCCCACAATCCAGCACCACTACAAACAGCAAGCAACGAATTAAACGTTATCCTATCCGGTTGTATCCCATTCCTCAACATTTCCTCGAACATCTCATACGCCTTCTTAAAATCCGCTCCCCCTTTCCCACAAGCATCAATCAACGCATTATAAGTCACTAAATTCGGCTTCAAGCCCGAACCTTTCATCGTTTCAAACACCCTAATCGCCTCGCTGCTATACCCGCTCTTCGCGTATGCGCTGATCAACGCGGAGTACGCGTAGACCGTACTACCATAGCCATCCTTCACTGCACTATCAAACACCTTCTCAGCTAAATCAACCTTCCCTGATCTCCCAAGTATACTAATCATCGAACTCGCTAGCTTCCCTTGTTCATTCCTCCTCCTTTCTCTCCCTACAGCAAACTCAAAACATCGCATAGCAGCTTCCCATCCACCTCTATTCCCTAGCTCTCTTATCAAGAACGTATAATCATCAGCCCCATTGAACTTACCCCCATAATTCACCAACACCTCATCCAAAAGGACGTCGTTTTTGTCGTTACCGTTAACGAGCTCTTGTAGAGCTGCCTGAGCAAATGAAGAGTGTTTGGCATTGTTGTTGAGTTTGGGTGTTCGGAAATGCAACTTGGAAACGAATCGGGTCGAGCGTCGACCCGAGAAGTCGGAAGTGAAATCGGATCTTGAAGAACGAATCGGGTCAAACGGGGAAGGAGGAGGGGGTCGGTTTAAGGATACCTTTTGAGAGGACCATTGACGGTGACGAGGGTGGGGGTGTGGGGTGTGGGGTAAAGGGGGGTGGGTATAAGGTTTAGTAGAAGTAGTGAGTGCACAGTGGGGTGGGGGTGTAGAGGAAGCCATTGTTGTTCGGAGATGTTGAGGTGGAAAATGAAAGCTATTTAAGGAAAGAGATAGGGTTTATGGTGAGCTGAATTTTGACTGTTGGGAGTATTTTAAGAAAGTGTCAAAAGTTATTTTTACTGTTTACCCTGTTGTTGGTTTGACCACACGAGTGCATTCCAGCTGTCAACCTACGTGGCATTTTATATATATAGGGAAAAAGATAGTAAAAAAAAATTACTAAAAAGGTGATTTCAATATACGTGGCGTTAAGTATAACTTGAGAAATATGAAGTGAAAACCAAAAAGAAAAAAAAAATAATGAAATTTTATACTCGCTTCCCTCCGTCTCATTTTATGTGACATATTTTAACCAGACACGAAATTTAAGAAATAAAGAAAGACTTGATGATGTTTACCAAATTATCATTTATTAGAAAATGTACTACTACTATCTTGTTATAAATATATTACTATATATAGTTAATATATATATCTTGATGATTTTTATTATATTTTGTTAATTTTTTCCAAAGGAGTTCACCTTCACCTCTCAAAAGAAATAATAATCACTCTCTCTTTTCTCTAGTTTTCTGCTTCTCTACTTTTATATTTAATAACATATCTTTAATTAAGCTCAACCTTATAAGTGGGATCAATAAGGATAAAAATGAAATTATTTGTCTTTAAATAGTTATCAAATAAAGAAAGGTGATATTCCTTTTGAGACGAACCAAAAAAGAAATGGCGACATATAAAATTGAACGAAGGGAGTACTAAATAAGAAAATGTGACAATCTTTCTGAAACGAACCAAAAAAAAATGACGGACGACTCATACAATGAGACGAAGGGAGTAAATAAAATTATTTTAGAAAACTTTGTTCAATTTTTTGGTGACTCATACAATGGTACGAAGAACTTTGGGGTGGGGTACCTTTGGTTCGTTAGCATAGGGTTTACTGGATGAATGTTTTATTTCTGTTATTCCATCCTGTTTCATGCTTTATTATGGATTTGTTATTACTCTTCGTCTTGAGCCGGGGTCTATCGAAAATAGCCTTGCTACCTCTCCGAAAGTAGTGATATGGACCGCGTTCATTTTACCATTCCCAAACCCCACTGTGTGAAAATACACTGAATTTGTTGTTGTAATATTTGCAGACACTATCATGTTAAGGGCAATTTATTTTGTTTGGATTTAGTTATTATTATAAAAAAGGAACATATGGTTTATTTATAGAAAAATAAGCACTTTCATAGAGTTTGATATTCACCAACAGGACGTGGTACAATAGATGAGGCTGCTCCTCCCTTAACCACCCTTAACCAGAGGTCTCGGATTCAAGCCCTGAATATGAAAAAATCCTTGGTAGGGAGCGCTCTTCCCCCCCCCCCCCCCCTCCGAAATGAGCCCTACGCGGTGCGAATCTGGATTAGTCGGGCTCCAATGCGGATACCGAACACCGGATGGAAAACCAAAAAAACAAAAAACACAGAGAAATGGAAGAAAACTAACTAAAATGAGATGAGTATGGAATCACAAATATATAACTACTGAACCATCACAAAAAATTGGCACAGGAATGAATATTTCAAGGTTAAAATTGTCAAAATTCGACGCGCTAACAACTAACAAGTGATATAACCTTGGAAAACTCATCATCGGTATGTATCATAGTAACGGTTGCTGCGATGTGATGTGAGGAGATCGTTATGCCAGTGAAGATTTGCTTCTATCAATCGAGAAATAGAAACTACTGCTGCTGTTTAGATCATAATCACCTACCTAAGCATCAGAATTCAGAACTGTTGGGCGAAAAATCAACCTTTACGCTTGCTCCTGTAAAGACGGTGCCTAGTACATCTCCTCAGTATGTTTTCTTCCTCACTACTGGTCTTTTCGCGTCTTTCTTTGCTGATACTGATGCAGACATTCCCATCATGACTTGGTATAAATCCTTCAATCTGCAAGAAGAAATGGAAAAGGGCGTTTCTCTTAACTTCATTTATCGTCCAATGATATGAAACTAGATAGATAAAGAATTAGGTCTGTTGAGAGTCCCATATCGAAAGAAGGATGGGTACTTGGTATCCTCATGAGCTAGCTTTTGAGGTTGAGTTCGGCCCAAGATCCATTCTTTACATGGTATCAGAGCTAGACCCATCCAAATTCTTTGTTCATCGATGTTGGGCCCCCATATTATATTGTTTACGCTCCAGCTGGCCGTGCGGGGAAGTGTTAAGAGTCCCATCTCGAAAGAAGGATGGGTACTTGGTCTCCTTATATGGACTTGGGCGATTCATCCCCTCATGAGCTAGCTTTTGAGGTTGAGTTCGGCCCAAGATTCATTCTTTACAAGATGAAATGGATGAGAAGAAAGTTTCCGAGATACCTTGGCATCCCGATGAAAAGTGCAATCACAGAAACTCCTACAAACAGCGGGTACACGGGAGCAGGAGCAAAATCCTGGATATCGTTGGAGATATGAAAACAGACGGGGCAAAGCAACATCATTATCATTGCGTAAACGATAAAAAAGACTATCGGCTTCCAAAAAGTCGCCAAAGAAAAAATTTACCTGTTTCTGGTGATTGAAGTCGATCTTGTACTTGAGTGGACCGACATGAATTTGAGAATGTTTTTCTAAATCAACCTCGATAACATCTGATTCGAATTTGTGGGTGTTTGAAGGCAGAGATGATCGAAGCTGCACAAGGTGTTTGCCCTTAGGCAAGTCCTTCACCTGGAAAAAGTTTGAGAGCGGAAGTGGGAAGGTGTACTCGATCTTTGATGGATCGGCAGCAGACTTGATTTCCACATGGAGATGTGAGTTAAACTCTTTGATTCTATTCCCTTCGACATGGCCACTTAAAATTGTCCTCTCTGGCTGTTCAAATACTACAAAATCCAATCCCCTAGAGTCCTCGGCTCTAACCTGCAAATTATATGAAGTTAGCACAAAAGAATAACATGTCGAACAGCTGCTTACTAAAGAGTTGCAATCTACTTATCCTAAAGCGAGAACCATGGCAAAAACATGTAATAAGAGTCGCAATGTATATACCGCGTCTTACTTCTACTCATGAACATGAAACGAAAACTGACAACATGAAGTATGCCAACCTGAACGGTCAGAGACTCGGGAGATGCACGCTCAATCATGGCTCCACCAGACGCAACCTTCCTTGCTACTTTAATTACATAAGTAGTATCAGGTAGGAGTCCTCTCAATCGGTAAAATCCTGTTGAATCTGTTACCGTCTCCTCATACAAGCCTTTTGACTCGGCTCGAGCTTCTACTGAAACAGCTTCTTTTGGCTGGCCAGACAAGAGTGTAACTACACCCATCGCACTGTAAAGAAGTTAAACCGTTTTGAGTCCAACAAAAAATGGTAAAAGATACCGCAAATGACACCTCATAATTGACAAATCTCAGTTGATCCATCTAAGAGAAAACTACTATTAAATGTGAACTCGTAGTAGATAGATATCAGCAAGAACTCATATTTCTCTTCTTGCTTGTAGATTTAAAACTCAGAGGGCATTCCGTTCGCTTCTCTACCCTTCTCCACTTAAATAACCAGGCTTTCGTCTGGAAAAAGTTCAAACCCATAACATGCGCCTAACCCACACGCACTGAGCTCTTACCATTAGACCAAAGCCTTGGGGGCACAATGCTTTCATTTTAAAAGGTAATTGAATTCACATGTTTCGGAATAATCAAAGACCTCACACAACTCACTCACATTAAAAGCTATGACATTTGCGCAACAGCACATTATATATATACCTGTATGCAACACGCGTGGCGTGAAAGATGACTTCCTTCGACTCTCCAGAACCAAGTTCGATTGCCTCTGCTGGAGGCGAGAAAGCATATTCCTAGGCAAAAATTAGCAAGAAATTCCCTTGTTAGAGAAACAATTACAATTGTAATATGTATGTAGTAAAAGATTTTAAGAATCCACAAATAAATCCCATGTCACAAGCTCTGGTTCATGGGAAGGGAATGAGAAGACTCGGCTATATAACCTATCTAGCATTTTGCTAGGGTTACATATGTGCACTTGAAAAAGAATTACAAAGTAGTACTTTTAATTGAATATATTTTTACTAAGCAACACAAAACAGATTAACTGCTGTTCTGTGAGTAATAATTAACAGATCAGCTAACATATATCTTTAGTACAGATCATTTAACATATCTGTTCTGTAACATTTAGTAAGAACTATTGTTAATTAACAAAACAGGAAAGAGAAATTTGGATTTTAGATTTTAAAACAATCAATCACATCCTGTTTCCTGACAGTTATTGGGAAAAAAAAAAAACATGTTCGAGAGAACAATACAAATTCACAGTTTGGTTATTGTTCCATAATGGCAACGATATGTTGACGGTAAAAAGGGTAGCCCAAAACACCAAGCTCCCTCTATGTGTAGGGGACAGGGAAAGGGCCGGACTACAAGGGTCTATGGTACACAGTCTTACCCTGCATTTCTGCAAGAGGCTGTTGCCACAGCTCGAACCTGTGACCTCCTGGTCACATAACAGCAATTTTACCAGTTAAGCCAAGGCTCTCCCTTCAACAATATAAGTTCACGGTATCATGCAATTAAATTTAATAAAAGAAGGCAAATTGGTCTGTAATAGAAACAACTACATATAGGCTGTGAAGCAACAGCTGCTGCTAGATGGTCTAGCAAGTTCATGTAATGTACAGATCTCGAAAGCCAAATATCATTGTCTAGGTCTCCAAGGAATCCATATCTCAAATGCAGGCTCATCAAAACTATCAAGATAAGAGAAAAATCAATCCCAAGATGATTACAAAGCTAAGGTTAGTAGGAAAAATAAATACCTTAAGCAAGGGTCGGAGATAGAAACTCCCTGGAAATAAGTCCCCAAATACGAAAATCCCACCAACACCTGATACTGTATTGTTCCTGTAACCGTCTTCTCCACTTAATGATAAGAGAACTGATGGAAAAGGCTCGTTGGCATCTTCTCTAGAATATATACGCACTGAAATTTGGCCCAGTTTCTGACAAGAAAAGGAATGAGGTCCCGTTTGCTTTACATGATAGCCAGGCTGTGAATAAAGAAAGAAATATTAGGCATCTCCAATGGAAAGAGAAAAGAAAGCTTATATTCTAGTGGAGTCCGCACAACCTTGGCAGCAAATAAGCTCGAATAAGAAGAGCTGACAACTTAAGTTTGAATTCAATCAAGGACAACTATAGTAACAAGAAAGAACAAATTTGCTAGTGATCTCATAGCAAGCCCCCCGGATTTTTACTCTGAAACTTAATTGGCCAGCAATACATATATATCAAAGACATCCAAACCATCAGTATAAATGCGCCATATATCATTTAAAAACAACAAAACACTCAAAAGAGATGAACGGCCTATCATTCAACAAAGCATTATGGAGAACGAAGAATCACTCAGGCAGTTATTATACAATTAGTCAAACGCGTTCAAACCTTTGAAGCTTCAACGCTATAACTTATATCATCATATAGAGGCCCTGCGACATATAAGCCATCTGTCCCTGTGGTAGTTTCAAGTGCTAAATCGCCTTGCTTAAGTGGAGCACTTTGGCTGTCTCCTGCAGCAATTATTCTGACGAAAACATCATTGAGAGGGGGAGAAACTGATCCTTCTATATACATCCCAAGTCGACCAGCAAAAGGAGGAATTGAAGATTGGCAGCCATCTTGAGTTACGGCAACCTAGAGAAAGCAAGAAAAAGACTTCAAAACTAAGAGTAGACACACAAAAGATACTTTGATTAAAACTTGCAATTCCACATACATGCTGCTGTGTGGGATAAAATAAAATTTTCTTTCCGCCATCCTCCCTGAAACATGAAACAACAGTTAGAAATGCATGAAAAGCTGAAGAATTATTACAAACTGACATTTAAAAATACATCTATTCTTGATTCTGTGCAAGGCAATGTTTCAAAGCATTTGACTCTGATCTCAGAATTCTAAGCATTCTGCCATCTAACTACCATGTGTATCACACTGCAAAGCGCATGAAACAAGCTTTAAAAATACAGCTAAAAAAGTGAGCATATACTTTGGAAAGTCAGAATCAGGAAGATGAAGATGCTTTATCATGTCAAATCAGGAAGATGAAGATGCTTTATCATGTCAAGTCTGTCGGAAGGCTTCATTGTCTATACAACTCATTCAAACTAGGACGCTTACTTTTTTGAGATTGGTAAGGTTGCAAACTGGGATGTTACTTGACTCTAAGGGATACAAGGAAACCAAAAAGTAGATATAGCTAAGCAAAAGCGGATTTGTATTACAATAAAAGGTTACTTTCTCTCCCTTAAGGAATAAAAATGTGAGAAATATAAGAGAAAAATATTATTGAATTGTTGTAACTACATAATTACATTGAGGCCCTATTTATAGACAATACATTCCAATCCTTTTCCTAATAGGACACTACATTACAATCCTTTTCCAAGTAGGATTTTATATGTTATTCCTATTCCTACTCATATTCTAACAAAAAACAATCACACAAGAAGAATGAATACATGAACCTCTATCACAGGCAAACGGTCATATTCCATGAAGTTCCTTATCAATCTATGTAGTTTTGTTTTGAATAAAAGCAAAAAAATGAGAAATGGAGAGAGAACAAGCAGCAGAAAGCACAAACAGAA
Source organism: Capsicum annuum (assembly GCF_002878395.1). Lineage (NCBI taxonomy): Eukaryota > Viridiplantae > Streptophyta > Magnoliopsida > Solanales > Solanaceae > Capsicum > Capsicum annuum. Next base: position 319,089 of record NC_061116.1, read on the forward strand.
TAAACAAACAAAATATAATTCACACACCGTGCATCTCGAGGAACAAAAGTAAATTTTCCTCCAGGACTAGCCCACATGGAAAATTCATAGATGGCTGCACTCGATTGATCAACTGGCATACGTCTTGCCATTAGACCATCAACAACAGAACCTTCACCGTCCAAAATGTCCAGCGGTATATTCTCAGGCAGGCCCTCACCGCTACTAAATGCGCTTGATTCAATGTGGACATGACCCTTCAAAAGATAGCTCTCGCCTTTCAAATAGATAGGCTACAAACAGAAGAAAATAAATGAGAAGACATGCATGATAAATGAAATAGTAGAATGGAAGAATTCAACTCCTAAAGGATCATACAGAAAGGTTAGATGTGTCAATAACCACAGATGAACTCCCAAACGAAACACATGAATTTGGAAAGCTCAGTTCATGCACTCCGGGAGATTCTACACACATGTGTTGAGAACCCTTCTGCAATTCAAGAGCCAGAAAAGAAAATGAGCTTCTCGTGTTAGTTAAAAAGATTTTATGAGTTAACTTTTTGAGGTGGACTAAACCAACCTTGATGTTCAAATTTATGCTAGTACCATCTGGTTGAGTCAGCAAACCATCCACATCATGGCTTGAGATTATGTTGACCCAGAATCCTTTTTGAACAAAATCTACACCTTTAACATCCTTAGCGCCAACTTCTAAATCAATAAAACTCTGCTCCCAGCACCATTTACCTTGTCCTGATGATGATACTGGATAATTGTTTTTTACCTGAAAATAAGAACATCATCAAATGGAATATCATAATGCATTGCCAACTAATTGAAGGAATAGATTGATAGATGCAATAGAGACAGTAACTTCAGATAGAGTACTTCTGGATACAAGTATTTCTTTAGAAAACTAAACATCAATAGAGTACATGCCCCTCCTAAATTCAGGAATAGGCAAGAATGTAAGGCTTGCAATGGTCAAATGGGATATTTTTACTTCAAAGCAACAAAACCAATCCTCCCCGAGGTAGTGGTAAGGTCTTCGTATTGGCAGTGATTCGCACTGAACCCAAATTACTCAGTGGCTCAACATATGGAGTGCAACAGCTGGAAGTAATATTTCATGAGAGATCTTAGTGATTGGGAGCTTGGTAAAATTGCAGGTTTCTTCAGTTGAAGATCTGTTCAGCAGTGATGATCGACTCAAGTGGGAAGGTAACGGTGATGGCATCTACACTGTTTAGTCTTGGTATAATCTATTAATGAGAAATTCAAATCAACCTGATCCCCGGAAACACGTACGGAATTCTGAAGCAGCACCTCTCAAAATTATAAATGTTGTATGGTTGGTGTCAGCAAAGTATGTTTAACTCAAGAGAACTTATAAAGTAGGGGGTTTTGAACTTGTCAACAGATTGCTATATGTGTTAAAAAGAAGAAGAAATCAGCAACCACTTATTCTTGCATTGAGCTGCCCATTTTCAGATATGGCAGATTTGTTGATTCTTTGGGTGTTAAACGGGTAATGCCACACACTGCTGAATAACTACTGTCATGTTCCAAAGAAATAAACAGGAGATTCTTCGAAGGAGAACAGAAAATCCTACAAATCAAATCAGATTTTTTTTCTGGTTGATAGCATTTTGTGTAAAAAGGAATGGATAGAGGATAGTAAAACTCTGTTACAGTGCATGGAATCTTTTCTATATATTGCCAGGGTTTCTCTTTGCTCTTTCTTCTCCTTTTTCTAGATTTTCAAATGTAATGATAGCACTTATTTTTCTAACTGTAAGCACAGAACTTACTTAGTACTCGTTTTTGACATTAGCAATACTTACCGTTCACAAAAAAAAGGGCAAGAACTATCTCCTATATAGTCCTGCATCAGGTCTAGAAAATTCCTAGGCAGAGGAAAGCACCCGCGGGAGACCCTTGTATATTTCGAGTCAGTGGATGCTATAACCGCAAAAGACATCTCATTATAAAAAAGAAGATAAAAACACAAAACTTTTGTCACCACATATAGCTAGCTAATAACGAAGGGGATAACAGCAAAGAAAAAACATTGGGATGTAAATACATAGAGAAACCCAAAGGGGGATAAAAAGCAAAGGAAAAGTAATTGGGATGTAAATACAAAGAAAGAAATGCTAAGGGTCCTAAAACAGGAAGAACAAGGACATATGTGGGGGTGTTACCTCAACTCTGTATTTACCAGGGAGAACATTTGAGAAGAAAAACTCATTACTGTCATTTGCCAAACCAATTGTCTTCTTATCATCTTTATTCCTCCCATCCAGGCGGAGAAGAGTCAAAGAAACTGAAGAACCACATTTCTCCTTACAAACAACCGAACCACGTATACTTACTTGTGCCTTCAAAAAAAGAAAAGGAGTGATCAACAAGAATTTCATCTGAATTTAGATGGACTGACTTTCTACTACCATATGCCACAACTTAGATAGTTAACATGTTATGAGAAGTATTAGCATATCTTCAAAGCAGTGCTTAGTTGGATTTGTAATTCTAACAACATTAACACAAATACCTGATAGAATTTGACATCCAATATCGGACTCCTAACTGAGACATCAATATGAGAAGGAGAAAATAGAAGCTCTTTAGCGTTCTCAACTTTTGCTGGAATAGCAGATAAACGATAATCACCAGGAGGAACCTGTGGAAAGTTAGATAAAACATTAACGCATTTCAAACAGAAAATATTGACAAGCTTTTTAAGTTCCATTACATCTGAGGATGATGAAGAAATATCTGCTCTTTCACAAAGCTACAAGTTCCCCCTTTGTTCTGCATTTTACCAGCTAGTCCCATCACATCCTCCCCATTTTAACATCAGTTTTTACAGCTGGTGCCCACTTACAGAACTTCAAAAAAATTGAATATACATGCCCCAACACATCTTTTGTATTCTATCCCTATCTTCTGACCACTTTCATATGCTACCACCTTTTCCATTGCTATATTTTATCATATCTGCTATCTTTTGCTGTTCCAATTCACCATCACTCTAGCCTAGGAAATAACAATATAAACAACAAAACCTCCAATAATTAATCAGATCGAATTTTCTCATCACTTCTGCCACCAAAGAGGTAAGGGGTCCTCCTTTTGAAAAGTTCATCAGCTTCTTGAAAGAAAAAAATTCTCTGACCACGACCTTTTTGTTATTTTTTAACTGCCTTCTATTAAGAAATTGGTGGTGGCAGGCAAGCTAAGTCCATTATTTAAGAGGAGAAGGGTAGTGGGGCAGGCCTCATTCCCGAGTTTCGAGGGTTGCAATTGGCCTAAAGGGCTGGCTCCATAAAAGATTTCTCGATCACCAAACACAAAATAAAAGTTGGTGGGTGGCAGTACTTTCATGTAACAACTAAGAATAAAAAAACAGAAAAGATTGAGGTCTGATGATAGACCAAAAATTGGAAAAACAATGTCTTCTATACAAAAAGTAAAAACACCAGAACACAAAGTTGAGTTTTGTGTCCTCTTTTACCTAAAACCTTAAGCCCACGATACTTGACATAGAGAACCTAAAGCCTCATCCTTCCCTAACCTTAAAACTTAGCCATGGAGAATGCAAGAAACTTCTCACATCCTTCTCTAACCCAAAAAATCATATCCACGTGCCCAAGGATACTTTAAACACACACAAAAAAACAAACAGATGGTTAAACAACTCCCTAATATATTTAAAAAATAAATAAATAAAGCAGAACACAACTAGATTTGACGCAAATTTAGAAGCTTCAACTTTTTCCTTCAAGTTATTTTTCTACTATTACTCATCTGTTACTGACCAGTTGGTTCTTCTAGATCACTATCAATCAAATTGACTTTCCAAGACAGCACACAGCGAGCGAGCTCCAACAACACCTCCCACCCCCACCCCAACCCCACAAATAAAGAAATGATATGTCTTAATAAACAAGCACCAATAAATGATGGATTTCTTGTTGTGCACCCTCCCAGCCACTCGCAGGAGTCAGCAAAAGTATGTTATTGATGCACCCTACATATCATGCTTTCCCGTAACGGGGCTACTGTGACAGATACATGCCATTATACATTTGATGATCCTATTTCACCTAAACAGCATCCTGTATGAGTGAGGGCAAGCATTCAAGAAGCAGAAAAAAGTTATAAAAAGATATTCATTCTGCCAGACCTCAAAGCAAAAATGGCCACTCTCATCAGTAAGTTTCACTTGAGGTTTGACGTTTTGCGGGCCATGAGTCAGAGCTACCTGCATGCACATAACCATTTGCCAGAAGATCACAGAAATATCAAAAGAAACTACAAATATTTTCTAAGTTTTGACCATAAACCTAGACAATTAACAACTTGGGATAGGTGTATGATACTGCCTGGTAAGGAAGTAAAAAACTAGTATGAAGCCACTAAAACATACCAACAAACTCATTTGACATAACATTTTCAGTTTATAATGGCCAACGGTATCTCCAAAAAGTGAACTCACTACTCATAAAGAAAAAGGTCATGTTATACAGAAATGTCCAACCAGCATAACAAACTAATATTAGATTTGAACTATGTTTCATGTGCAAACCATCAATATGAAAAAAAAAACACCAATACCTGGTTGCAAGTTCGATAGAAAAACATAAGAAAACAAGATACCTTGGTTTTGAATTCGGAACTAACTGTTTGTGCAACACCACAGACATCATATGATGCAGCTTTGATATCAGAGATAGAAGCCATGTTAGGCAATACCTATAAAATCATAAGGATGGTATAGGTCGAACCACCAAAAGAAGGGGGCAATAAGCAACAATTTGGAATAAATGACCATATAAAAAACTTTCTGCACTAAAAGGAGATGGATCTCACAAATCGTCACCATAAATTTCTTAAACGGCGCAGTTAATAAGCTTACCAAAAAGTCAACGAGCATGTCAAATCTGTAGTGCACCTTCTTTGCTTCTATTGTGTATCGTTTAGAAGTGACCTGGAGAGGTTTGTAAGTCAATAAAATGCAAAAAGCAAATATAAGCTATGAAGCATGCACATTAAACGTGACAATTCTTGTGAAACTGAAGGGGTAAATTTAAATTCAAATGGAAACACTTCAATGAAGAATACACATCAAATGCTCATTAATATCCGTGAGTGGATACAAATCATACAATACAACCACATTCCCATGAAACATTTGTACCACCCACTCATTTGCTTCCTTTTCAGTCTTTCTATTCATATGAGTAGACTGTATCTTTTTCTTCTACACTACTAAAAGTTCATCCTTCTTAAAGAAAAAAATAACCTGAAAAATAGGGCTTCCCCCCAAATCGTCAATGTGACTCTAATCTTTTGTCTAAGTTTTTTTACGTGATTCCGGGGGTCTTTCGGAAACAGCCTTTCTACTTCATCAGAGGTAGAGGTATGGACTGCGTACATCTTACCCCCCCAGACCCCACTAAGTGGGAATACACTGGGTTTGTTGTTGTTGTTGTTGTTTTTTACGTGATTATGGGTAGATTCATGGTAGAAACATGAAAAATGTGAGGAATTCAGAAAGTCTGCCTCGGAGATTTTCCAAAAATCATTATTTTCATATATTCTCAGGAATACCCACCATTTGGAAAACTCTGCATCTTACACAATTTCAGTCAACTCAATCAAGCGCTCGAGAAAGTGAAAGGCAACAATAACAACATACCCAGTGTAGTCCCACAAGTGGGGTCAAGGAAGTAGTGAAAGGCAAGGTATTGAAAACAAGGAATGATGATAGTACTTTCTAACCACACTGGGTAGCAGACAGAGCTTAAAGGCACAATCCGATACTTTTATTTATACCAAATAGACAACCACAGAAAAGACTGATGCTAAGGTCAATCTGGTAGTATTTACAACAAATTGTCAATTTTTCAATGTACAATACTTTGAAGCTATAACGTAGCTGCAAATAGAATTACCTGGTCAAGCTTGTAATATCCTTTCTTGTCAGTGATAGATCTTTTTTGCCCATCAACTAAAATTTCAACACCATCAATTCCATTACCATCTCCATCAATCACACGACCCCCAACTGAAAATCCAGTAACCTATGAAAAAACAAATGCAACAACTTTTTGACACATTCTTTTGCTTAAGGAATTACAGGGAGAACCAGAAGTATCAACGATTCTAAAGGAAAAATACTCGGAACATGTGATAAAATGCATAGCACTTGATACAAGTATACAACCAATTTGGCAAGAAGAAAGAGTACAGTACTGAATAAAGCATCCATCCTCCACCTTAAGTTTTACAGAAGAAACAATCAAGGAAAAGATTGGATAAGCGTACATTATGGCACTAGAAGAAGAAAATATGCACAGGGTATGGTAAACTAGTTTGGAGGAGGGTAAGGCCTCATTTGTTTGCACTTAATGGAGGTCTGAATCTGAATGGTTCAGACTTCAGACCATTAAGTACATTTGTTTTTTATTAAGAGTTTAGCTCTTAATAGATCTGACTAGGTCTTAATCATTCAGATCTAGAACCAAGTCTTAATAGGTCTGAAAAGATATTCTAATGTTGGATAATATTCACCACTTATTCATAATCAGCAGTGATCATCACTAACCACCTCTGTCACCGCCACCATTGTCAACCACCACCACCAACCACCTCCACTATTAGAACCACCATCGACAACAAATATCGCTACCAACCATTATTGTCAACCGCTACCACACTTACTACCTCTATTATTCTAATTATATTCACCGCCACCACTGTCGTCAATAGCACCACCATCATCAACCACTAACGGCCAATCCCTACTACCGACCAACTTATCATTCACAACTAGCACCATCGCTAACTACCACTAATACATCACAACCTCCACACATTCTTCGGCCGCCACCACCATTGTCACTAGTAACACCACCTCTACCACCACTTCAACCATTACCATCACTATAATTTATCTCTACTAACAACCATCCCCACCATCACAACAAACATCATCTCCAACTAGCACCAACACATCATCAACCATCATGCATTCATGTTTCAACCAACACAATCAACACCTCAAACTACTAACATCAAACAAAGTCACATCACAACCACCACCACCACCACCACCATCACCATCATAACAGTCACTACAATACCAACCATCACAACTATCACCGTCAACATTATTAATCACTGACATCAATCATTGTCACCGCAACCACCACTATAAACCATCTCCGCTATAACTAAAAAACATAAATATTTTTTCTCAATCAAATAATAATTTTGTTGTATTAAATTACATACTTTTCTAATATATAATTAATTTTTTATTTGAATTGTATTTTTTATTTTATTATATATACAAATAAAAAAAATTGCACATTCAGATGTTGAAAAACAAATAGTCTTAATTATTCAGTTTTCAGATCTAGAGACAACATCTTAATTATTCAAATGTGCATTCAGATCCAGACATTTGAATTTAAAAAAAAAAACAAACGCAGCCTAAAGAACATACAAATAAAGCTTGGTCCTTTAATACAGGGTGTCATAAATGGAGGTGAATAAGAGCTCTGCATGCTCCTTTGTGCAGTAATCAAATTTCCTAAAGTAATTTCATTTTTCATTGGCAGATCATACTTTCTAAGGAAAATAGCTGATTAACAACTCAAAACTTATATTTTTGATACAAATATGTAGACTTCTTAATAGTAAAGATAAATAAAAAGATTGATCTTCATAGCAAACCACTGGTCACCACAAAAATACTTTTCATTGTCATAGTATCTTTTTGTTTAGTCCTTGAACGATATCTATTGAGCCACCTCTGCAACATAATCTTCTTCAATTTAACTTTCAAGAAAAATCCTCTAAATGGATGTGTGCGATTATATAGTGCACAATGAACAATCTATCCAAGTGCGGCCAACAGAATTTAATTCTTTGAAATGGCAGTTGCAATTGAAAGATTTCAACAGAAGCAGAATAGAGGCCCATTTAAACCATGGTAAGAAGGAAACATCGTGCAATACAATACCTGAAACTTGTCTGGCACTGTTACATGGTCATGCTGAACCGATATCGACATTGAAGACGGTGAAACATCAAAAACTGTGTTTTCACCCTTGTAGAAAGGTATAAGCTTGTAAACCCCTGCAGTTAGTTCAATAGGTCAATCCTTAAAATTGAGAAGAGGGGGTAAAAAGTGGTGATAAATGGTATCTTATCTAATCAGAAAAGGTAGATACGCATACCAAAACACAGTTAAGGTGTTGAACAAACCATCTAATACTCAAACACCACTAAAATTTTCTTATTCTTTTTTTAGTTTTTCTTATTAGTTTCTTCATTAAGTTGACCAAACGGCACGAAAAAGTAATAGAGGAGAAGCATTCTGAACTTCATTTTTCGGCAGCAATCAGTGTTAATGTGCTATTGAAAGAAATGCGGTGTTAACCGGCTAAACAACACTTCTGAACAACCTCATCAAACCCACAGCACGCCTCTGTAAAATTAGGTCTTGGGTCTAACTCACACCCCAAAAACTAGCTCATGAGGGGAGGATTGGATTTTCCAACTGAAAATCCACATTTGATTTTTCAATAGATTTCAATAGAAAGGTAAGAGAAAGTTTTGAACATTATGAATTTTGAGATAGAAGATTCAAAGGAGACCAATTACTCATTCCTTTTCCAATGTGGGACTCTTAACACTCCACCTCACGTCCAGGCCTTGTAAACTGGAGCATGGACCACATAATATGGGAGCTCAGACCAATGAAGAAAGATTTGGGATGGGCCTGGCTCTATACCATATAAAATTAGATCTTGAGCCTAGCTCACACCCCAAAAACCAGCTCATGAGGGGAGGATTGCCAAAAATCCATATAAGGAGACCAATTACCCATACCTTTTCCGATGTGGGACTCTTAACATCCACTAAAAGTCTTTTCTTTTTGAAACTGGTAACTTTGAAAAAATTGCTGCTAAGGACTAAAAGTCTCTTTGCAAACTGTATAAGGGAATATGAAGAACCAGAAAAGGAGGACAACCAATCATCTCTTGCATGGACAAAATGAGTGAAGATCTTGAGGCGAACGAGGGATGGCTCAAAATGTCAAATGAAATGGAGAAACTAGTGACAAAGCAGAACCTATAAACAACTCAGCTTCACCTAAATCCTTGTCATTTAGTTCTTGCGAATCAAAGGGGATATGACCGGCACCGCAGGTTCCAGAAGTGTGAGTTTAAAGAGCCCTCTTTGGTAAACTTTTGGAAAGGAGATCATATGCATCCAACCAAGGGAAGTCCTTCAACTTGGTTGCTTGAATCTTTTACTTCAACACTGCTTCAGAATTAGCTGCTACTTTTTCCATTTGGATCATAAACTTTTGCAGCAACTTGTAGCCTTCTCAGTCACTTGCCTCTAGGATAACTACATTTATAGCCAGATGTAGAAAGAACCTAGGTGACATTGAAAGGCTATTACTTGAGGGAAATTGGGTTGAGAAAGGTATCTCAGTAGAGAGTATTAATTGGAAAGCCTAGTACAGAAGGTCTTTAAGCCACACACTTTTCAGGTTAAGCATTGTTCAATAGATATCTCAATGATCTGGTGAGCGAGGAGATCAGTAAAGTTGACCACAGAATACCGTGCATGCTTTTCCTAACAAATAATCCAATTCTTTAATGCCAGTCATATCCTAGAGGTACTATACCCCAAGCCTTTTGTTGACTCCTGCATGGTTCACCTATTGAACTTTGCTCAGGAACATTCGCCCGACTAGTAATCTAGAGGAGAATGAAATATTCCATAACAAATGCCACTGCAATAGTGAGGCCGTTGGCAATGCATTAATGATAAAGATACATCATGAATCACTCTATAGGAAACCATATGTAATGATGAACTTGTTCTTTTGAAATAGCTCCACTTCTTTCATTGTAATTGCTAAAATTCAACTCAAAATTTCTTTCTTGGGAATGATACAAGTTCTTCGAATTTCAAACTTGGCGACATCGTCTCCTATTATATTGAAAATGGTAGTAGTGGGATGTGCATTAGCTGTTCTCAGGTTGAGTATCTGGCATAACTGCTACAACAAATTTATTGGCAAATCATTGAGCTTAAGCCTCAATCCATATCCTCAGAGTAAAATTCACAAATAGCCAGAGCTACACAATCCAAGAATCTCTCTCTCAATAAGGATTTAGGTCTACTCACTTCAATCTGTAAGAGTTGCCTTATAAGAGACTTAAGTAAATAGGTAATTAAATGCAATTTTCTTGCTCATTCGAAATTTAAATAAGGTGAATTGTGACTTAGCTTAGAAGTTCGACTGCAACATGCAAACTAAGCCTGATATTTAAGTGGAAAAGGATAGAGAGGTTGGTCCATAGTCCCCCAAATTCCAAAGGTTGTGGTTAGATAATCCAATGTTCTTAAAACCAAATTTGACCACCTTATAAGCTTTACCCAATTACCCTCTAAGATATCTGACAAGTTAAATGATATTTTTTAAGTTATGGATGCAATTTGTGGGTAGATAATCCAAAATATGCTTAAAAACCACCCAATTTGACCGGCTTACAAGCTTTACCCAATAACCGTCTGGCTAAGTTAAATGATACTTTCTTAAGTTATGGATGCAATAACAAGAATTTCTCTTGACCTCTTAATTTTTCATGTGTCTTATTTTTATATGATTCAAGAATACAAACCAATGCACTTAAAGCTTCCAAATATTTATATAATGCTATGAAGCAACTTACACTTAAACAATTATAATTACATGTAGCCAAATCAAAAATAATTACACCAGCAAAAATTAAAGTTTTACCACAAGGAATGGATTTCAACGAGAAGATTCCATTAACATCTGTCACACTGTGGCAAAGTACTTCTCCCAATCCTAGATCACCAGGTGAATTCGCAGAGCCCTTAGGGCAATCAACCTTCGTGACATCATCTGAGTATAAATAGATATGAACTCCTAATATGGGATTTCCCTGCAATATAGCTTAACATTATAAAACATACAAGAATCTCGACATACGATTAATTGGAACAAGACACACTACGTCCAAGAGTCGCCTAATCATATTCTAGTCCATGGGATTAAATAGTTAATTTCATAATTGCTGGATACCACAAAACGGGAATAGGGCAGCAAATAGGTCAATTGTTAGCTAATTCATGTCACTAGTACGATCCCAAAACAGATATATGTTTGTTGTCTTTGTTTGATAGTTTGTGCACTTTTATTTGAATAAGAGATAGTCACCATAGTAACACTATTAGATAACAGAAGGCAACATCAAAAGAATAAAAGTAACATCCAAAAGAAAAGATAGTCCTATATCTATTTGCCCTTACATTTAGTATAGGTATGTCACATTGATGAAGCACCAGGAAGGGAAACCAACATATCACGAACGCCGTAATCATCCTTTTTTTTAACTTCTTGAGAAAGCAAAGTTTATCTTAGATTTACAGAGCCTATCCCACAAGATTACTAGGTGTTCAAGTTCCTGGTCTTCATAAGCTTGGTTAACCTATTAGGAAACTAAGGATACTTCAACTTTCTAGAATTATTTTTGCTATGTATTAGCAAGAACATAATGAGAGGTAAAATTCCGAGCAAACTTTAGTTTATTTTAAGTCCTAAGTTACATGTATTAAAGAACAAGATGGAAATATCTATCTCACGTAAAATTAACTCTCTTTTAATAAATTCTCCTACTGCATTAATATGTGCAACTAAAAAATTCCTTCTGCTGCTAAAATTGAACTGGTGCAAGAAAGTAATTTTTCATTTCCTTTACTTCTCAATTCAAAACTGAACCAAACTTGAAAAAAAACTTCGGTACACCCTTTGCCATAACTGAAAACAGAAAAACCAAACGGAAATTCAAAAAACCAAACACCCACACCTACAATCAACATAACTTGCTTGAAATAGAATAGGACCACTTTATACTAATTTTGCATTATGGTACCAAGGTAGCCATAGAGCACTGTCTCATAAAGTAGTTGGGATTTCACCTCTCACAGCTCACTAGAGGAAGAAACAGCCTTGGCTATTAAGAACTCTACCTCCTTCACGCATTTTCATCACTTCAACTATGTGAAAGAAAACATAAGCAGGTACAAATTCATTCGATCATAATAATTCCTCTAGTCGGTTTTATCAATGGTCTTGTCTTAAATTGTGTGTAAATATAGTTCATAGTGAAATGACTATGAAAAACAAATTGTGCAGAGTAAAAGGTAACCTTGATCTAACAGTTTCTTAGAAGAAATACACAGAAACTGTAACAAGTAACAGCAGCAAACAGTAATATAAAACATAAAACAAAAACAAAGACCAAGTCATTACTAAAGAAACTCACCTGAGCAACCACAGAGCCACGAATATCATAGCCAGGTACAAAAAAGAAGTCATCCACTACTCTATTTTCGAAACCCAACTCAATCTGCAATGAGAACCCACATGGTAGATTCAAGTAATTATTCAATCAGTGCTACTTATTCCAAATTTGTGTACAGTAATTTAGGAAGTAGATATGATAAACGAAGTCAATGTCATTATATGGAAAGAAGAAATAGCAATCAAAAGAACATGAGGGACTCAAAACGCACCTCGGCAGATCCTCTAACTTGAACATTCAAGTCATGACGTGATGCACGTAATTTGTACTTCCCTGTTATGAAGATAATTGGTACATTGAGCTTTATAACAGAATAATTGCATGTTAAGTACACACGGAAACTATCTGTTCATACACTAAGCATCATAATCATACCTATCTAAAAAAGCAGCATCAGAATCATGCAGTTGTTCCATCTAAATGTACACTATAAAATACAACCAAACAACCTTTAGGGTAACATACCGGGTATAGTGTTTTTGAAGGAGTATGTTCCTCTGGGTGTTGACAATGCAGAGGACACAACATCACCTGTGGAAGACAATAGGTCAACGTTCACATTTGATGGACCTCCATCTTTCAGAGAGCAGCTCTCCCCACCAACATTTCCCACAATTCGTCCAGATAGAGTGAACCTGCAGAAACAGTGACTCAAGAAAATTAGCATGTAAAGAAGTAGAAAATTAGTATGTAAAAGATTAAAGTTCCCCCTCCTCTGTTCTTTGTTTATGGAACAAAGGATCCAAAGACTAATTTCATGTTATAAGAACAAGGACAAACCCCGTGAACCGAAAATTTATATCTTCGTTGCCATTGCAGCCAGTATGATCAATTGCAACAGGTACCTACAGAGAGATCCTCCTTTGGTCAGATACACAAGCCAGAAAAGAAAAGGGGAAACTAACATTGAGCTACTAGTAAATCAATCAAAAGTGCATATGCTAACAAAACTATCGTCATTATAAGATCAAAGACACTCAACTTGTTCAGGGTCCCACGACCACCCCTCCGGTCCATTGACTTTGATCAAGAAAGAACCCTGCAAAATGCTTTCAATACAATGTGAGAAATTCTTTCATTTCTCAGAAGACAAGAAAAGTGAGAGCAATGATGGCAAAGATAGGAAGCAAACATAAACAAACAAGACAGCTGTGAATGGATTAATAAAATAGTTTTTAGAATCTTGTATATCTAGGATATTGTAGGATCTTATAAATATAGTATAGCTTGTAATTATGTTATTGATTCTCTTTCCTTCCTTAGAATATGTACATCTAGCTATTTAAACCCAATGGCTTGAGTGAATAATCAAGTTGAGTTTCTCTCGTTTCTCTTTTACTTTTGTCTTTTTTGATCAAGAAAACAATTTCATTGTTGGCATAAAGTGGATGCATAATCACCGTGTGCATCAGCCCCTGGTAATCTGGTTGTCTTGAGGCATAAGCCAATCTTCTAATTTAAGAACGGTTAAAGTACACTACTAACCTAAAAACACAAATGACAGCATAAGTTTGATGACTTATCAAGAAAGAAGAAAAAAAATCATAAGCTTGTCCAAGAAAATGTGCAACTCAGTACCATCTGCAAACTGTACCTTATCATACACTGGAATGAAGTAATAACCATTGGGGGCACAATGTGTTCTTTCCTTCACCAAGCCATCCAATGTGCGAAGCTCAACCTGCATTAAAAAAACATATGATTGGAAGCTCTAGCGTGTTATCCTTATGGATTTAATTACACTGTAATATGTAAACTGGCAAAGGTCGACCGACAAATATTAAGTATAGTGGCATAGTACAGAACCCATCAACACTGTGTATCAATAACTGTCAACACCATAAACTTGAGAAGATGAATTGGAAACCGCCAACACCAATTAGTGTGCAGAAAATACCACCCTTAACCTATGACTGCAAGGCATAGTCCCTGGTGCACGGTGATAATATCACATGGAATTTTTTTCCGCACATATGAAAAACGAGGCATAAATAGAACCAAACAATGGTAAAAATAAAAACAACACTTAATCATTAAAGGACAGCGAGTTAACTCCAAGAACTTATGATTTATGCTTATCAAGAAGGAGGCTCCTTTTTTCTGTCAGCACCAAGTACCAACAAAGTGAATAAACATGATTCATCTAGCATAAATCACCTAGTTTGAGATTTATTTTCAGTTGAATAATATTACCAGGGCCCCCCCCCCCCCCCCCCCAAAAAAAAAGGCAGCCAGTGCACTAAAGCTCCCGCAATGCACTGGCCCGAGGAAGAACCGGACCACAAGGGTCTATTGTATGCAGCCTTACCCTGCATTTCTACAAGAGGCTATTTTCACGACTTGAACCCATGACCTCCTCGTCACATGGTAGCAAATTTACCGGTCACTACAAGGCTCCCCGTCTAGGTACTCATAAAGTGAAAAAGTAAGATAAAAGAGGATAATAAATGCTTATCAATTTATCAGTAGTTTCCACTTACAATGATATTAGAATAATCCAATTTCGGATCGCTTGACTTCCTTGACTTGATCAGTTCCGAACTCGCCTGCAACCCAAAAGAAAAACCAACAAAATAGAAACAACCCAGATCAGTGTGATACTCTTCACCTACTAAAAGCAATCAGCATTAAGGAACTACAAGAAAAAACACTCAAAATCATTGAACCAAAAAATGACTTCGCATTGTCTGATTCAAAATCAAATAATATCCAATTCCCAGTATACGAAGTAATCAACCACTGAATCCTTTACACAAACTATCTCAACAAGCTTCAAAGATGGACTTATTTTCGTGTCAAAATCAAAATTTTAGCAAGAACCAAGCAAAATAACGGGAATCTGTTGCAAGATCAGTAATATAATCAACTAATATTCCACAACCCCAAAATAATCAACCCATTAACCCCTTTACAAAAAACTAGCTCAACAAGCTTCAAAGACTGAATTCTTTTTTTTTTTGCCAAAATCAAAATTATAGCAAGAATCAATAATAAAATCAACTAATACCCGATACCCAGTATACGAAATAATCAATTCATTAACTCCCTCCCTCCCCCCCCCTCTCTTTACACAAACTAGCTCAACAATTTTCGTGCCAAAATTCAAAATTTTAGCAGGAATCAAGCAAAATGAGAGAAAATCATTGAAATCAACTAATATTCCATACCCATTATACAAAATAATCAACCCCTTTACTCAAACTAGCTCAATAAGATTAACCCCTTTACCCAAACAAGCTCAACAAGCTTTGTGCCAAAAATCAAAATTTTAGCAAGAAACAAGCACAACGAGGGAAAATCAATGAAATCAACTAATATTTGATACCCATTATACAAAATTATCAAGCCATCAACCCCTTTACTCAAACTAGCTCAACAAGATTCATTCCAAAAATCAAAATGTTAGCAAGAATCAAGCAAAATGAGGGAAAATCAATGAAACCAACAAATATTTGACGCCCATTATACAAAATAATAAACGCATCAACCCTTTACTCAAACTAGCTCAACAAGCTTCATGCCAAAAATCAAAATTTTAGCAAGAATCAAGCAAAATGAAGGAAAATCAATGAAATCAACTAATATTCGATACCCATTATACAAAATTTCCAACCTATCAACCCCTTTACTCAAACTAGCTCAACAAGACTAACCCCTTTACTCAAACTAGCTCAAC
>NC_061116.1:338173-348244 GCF_002878395.1 Capsicum annuum
TAACCCCTTTACTCAAACTAGCTCAACAAGCTTCGAAGACTGAATTATTTTTCGTTCCAAAATCAAAATTTTAGCAAGAATCAATCAAAACGAAAGAAAATCTGTTGCAAAATCAGTAATATTCGATACCAATTATACAAAGTAATAAACCCATCAACCCCTTTACTCAATCTAGCTCAACAAGCTTCAACGACTACATCAAAAGGCTGAACAAGATGAGTAATGAAAAATTACCTCGACAAATCCCCCACAACCTTGAATAGAATCAGCAGAAGCAGTGATGGAAACGTAGAGAAAAATGGATATGAGAGTGAAGAGATAGTAGTAGTTGCTGGATGCCATTGATGGCAATAGAGCAAATAGATCTTGAGCTACTCAGTGTTGAGTTGAATCTCTGCTGTGATGCACAAAGGGTTTTGGTTTTTGTATACATAACAGGAAGGCCATCGAGGTAGGGGGGGGTGGGGGACAAAATGGACAAATATAAATAAATATTTTAAAATATTTTGAGTTTTGGAGAGCGTCAGAGTAGCCAATAATGATAATAGTCACGTAATGAATATAAATATTTTAAAATATTTCAAGTTATGAGGAGCGTTGGAGTAGCCGATAACGTTATTATCATGGGATGAGGAGATTACGTATTTTAAGTCGTAAAAATATATGTAAGGTAAGGTTGCATACAAGAAATCTTTATAATTTGGTCTTTACTTGGATTGTACCTATATCGGGTGCTTTAGTGCAACAAGTTGTTTTTCATTTTTTTTTGAGATTCAAATAAAGAAGGCTAGCGTCGGAGTAGCCGATAAAATTATTGTTATGTGATGAGGAGATTATGGGTTCAAGTCGTGGAAATATATGCTAGTTAAGATTGTGTCTAAGAAATCTTTATGTTTTGGTCTTTATGTGAACCTTACCTATATCGGGCGTTTTATTGCGTTGGGCTCTTTTTTAAAATTTTTGAGTTTCAAATAAGGAAAATTAACATAAATATACAACTTAACTTACCATATTTACACAAACCTCCACCCTTACAAAGTAATTACAAAAATTTCAACTAATTATGTATTTTCGTTGAATATATCGAGAGCTAATTACGTATCTCGAGATTCAAATAGAAAAAAAAAATATGTAGAGTTAATTATATATCTTTACAGAGAAAAAAATGTATGTATTATGTATCTCGACAGGCCCATAATCAGAAAAATGTATCGAGAGCTAATTATGTATCTTTACAAAGGAAAAAATGTATCTTTATTAGATGTATCGGGAGCTATTATGTATCTCGACATATTCAAAATCGAATTTTTCAATAATTATGTAAAATATCAATTTTGTTCTGTAATTAAGCTTCAAACTGTCGAAATTAATGTTGTTTGAAATTATTTGCTTTTTTTCATTAAAGACTCAAAAGCAAAGAATAAATCCAACATTAATACAACTAACATTTTTGTGTGATCTCATACCTTGTGTAAGGTAGAAATGTTATTTCTGATATACTCTCGATTCAAGAAAATCCAAGATAAATAAACTCTGGGTGTCGAGCTGATACTTCTGTGATGGTTATTCGATCAGTACTGGCGGATGTTTTTATAACGCGATGAAAGAGGCGAGCGATGGCTTCGAGTCTAGTAAATTTTAGCCTATTTGAGATGTTAAACAACAGTACATTGGCACCATGGCAGACTTATTCAGGATCAACAGCAAACACTGATTCAACAGATTTGTTGAGTGCTCTTTTGGTGTCTTAGTAGAGCTATGAAAATCAATGAGACGCGACTAGACATATTGTGTGTGCCGATGATCATTTATCTAATAAGTCCGCGGAGATTGAGGTTCCACGACAGGATCAGTCAGGCACGGTGGATGGTAAGGGGGTGATCCGCGGAGAAAAGAATTGCCGATAGATAGACCAAACAGCTTGTCCAAAAACACTACAAAAAGTACAGTATATTTGTCTAATAAGTCCGCGGAGATTGAGGTTCCACGACAGGATCAGTCAGGCGGGGTGGATGGGAAGGGGGTGATCTGCCGGAGAAAAGAATTGCCGATAGATAGACCACACAGCTTGTACAAAAACACTACAAAAAGTACAGTATCTTTGTTGTTCTTTTTTATGTTATATGCTTAGGTATACAACTTTTACAAATACATAAATATGACACAAAGGAATCAACCGCGCTAGCTATACTCGTTATATATATATAGTTGATACATAATATATATTGAAATTATACGATTTTATATTGTTATTATTATCTTCCTGCTGGATTCACAATCTGAGAAAAGACATCATCTGTGTTACCATCAGCGTTTTCGCTTTCAAGGCTCAAAGTGCTTCTATGCATAGCTATCAAACTGTGTTGATCGTCGTTGTTATGATCCACCTGTTTCGTTGTTGCCTTGGAGGTTGATATAACCCCGTCTGGATTTTCTTGTAACTGAAGGGCATATTCAAGATTCCATAGCACATCGCCCATGGATGGACGATTTATACCATTATCAGCTAAGCATTTCTCAGCTGTTTCTGCGAATTTTTTCAAGCATTCAGGATTGATCTTTCCTTTCAAATGTGGATCGATAATATCTTCTAAATTCCCTTTCCTTTGACAAGCTAATGCCCAATCGGCAAGGCTAACTTGTTCCTTCGAAAGGTTTGGATTTAGCGCTGGCCGAGCACACAATACTTCAAATAGGACGACACCATATGAGTACACGTCCGATTTTTCAGTCAGTTGTTGTCTTCTGAAGTATTCAGGATCCAAATACCCGAAGCTACCCTTTACAACTGTTGTAACATGTCCTTGGTTCATGTTTGGACCGGTTTTCGAAAGTCCAAAATCTGAAACCTTAGCTACCCACTTGTCGTTCAACAAAATGTTTGTACTTTTCACATCCCGATGAATAATGGTGTATTTAGCTCCTGTGTGAAGGTAATGAAGTCCTCTGGCTGCGCCGATACAGATGTCCAACCTTTGCTTCCAAGATAGTATAGTTTTGTTACCTTTATAAAGATGTTCCCTTAATGTTCCGTGTGACATGTAGTCGTAAACAAGGACCATTTCACGATTTTCTTCACAAAATCCGATCAAGGACACCAAGTGTCGATGCCTTAGCTTTGAAAGCATCTCGATTTCAGTCTGGAATTCATTGACACCTTGTTCTGAAGACGGGTTTGATCTTTTGATTGCAACTTTTGTGTCACCATCGATAACGCCTTTGTACACCTTTCCAAATCCACCAACTCCAATGACATTTGATTCGTCGAAGTTTTTAGTAGCTTGTTTGATCTCAGCGAGTGAAAAGTATCGACAGTTACTAGCAGCATCTGATGAAATGGTCGTGCTACCACCACCTGATTTGCTAGCGGAAGTATGAGAGTTCCCATAAATCGGTAGCCAACTATTCGTGCCTGATTCAGCTCCCGCAGATCTCTTTTTCCTCTTCAAAGCAACAATGACCAAAACAGCAGCTACACCGAATGCAGCAACTCCGCCAGCAGCACTACTGATTATAACAGTATTACTATTTGACGATTTGTCCTGATCAGCGAATTTCCCCGGAGGTTCTTGTTTACTTTGTTCTTCCTGATACTTCTTCATTAAGTCTGACATTGTAGGATTCTTACCCGCCAAGCTCGTAGTTCCTCCACCGATCTTAAATATCTCTAGTCCATTTACGATAGCATTAACTAAAGTAGCACTAGCTCCTGCTGGATGCACTGATATCCACAGCAGATCATCTCCTTTTTTATCGTCAACACGAGTCACATAATCTCTTACTAAAGGAGTAGCCTTCTTCCCATGTTCCATCGCGACTAAATCTATTTCACTTTCCGCAATTTGTCCATTGATATATACCTTAAAGACCAAGGAATTGATCTTCATGGAATCAACGATGAAATCGCACCAGTGAAACCTCACGACATATGTAAAGTTTGCATCAACATTGAAAACCCAAGTAAGGTTATAATTCTTGTTGACATTCGACTCAAAACCCATCGATCTGCAAGTCTGGTATACAGCAAGTGGTGCAACGTACGATGGCAAGTCATCATAACGAATCGTCATGTTGCTAGTCATAGCAATGCCAACTCCTGAACCGCCATACACGAAGGGAGTATCGTCATACCAACTCCTCATTAACCCTCCTGAATCATTTTTCGGAGGAATAAATTGTCCGCCAACGTTGACCCTATACATCAACTCCATATTATTTTCCTTGACAGATATAGTCTGCTGAGAAACAACATCTCCAGAATTAGCTCCGTCATTAGAACTGAATCCAGCCATCACAGGATCAGGGCCGAAAAACAAATCAGGCGAGTTGATCATTTCGATTCCACTGATGAATGCAAGCGACGAATTACCAAAAGGCGTAATTTTGATCTCCAAAGTTGGAGAACTCACAGGAGTCAAAAGGTACTCTTTAATAATGTAATTTTGTGACAACGCTTGTGCAGTTATATACGCGCTAAAATTAGTCAACAATTCAACTTGACCAACGGAAAGAGAGAGGTATGAATTGGAAACGTTGAAATTAGGATAAGGAGTCGGGTAAAAATGAAGCCTGAGCAAAATACGCGATGTTTGGTTTGTAACCGGAAGATTATATGAAGTTTCTGATTGAAAAAATCTTGCATTTGCATACGGTACAACAGACGGAACAGAAGGATCATTGGATTGAGGTTGTGTCATGACTGATTTATCACCTGATACAAGATACTTCGTATCCGAATCCCATTTCCTGTTATCTCCATCTGTTCCACCGTTTTGAGAACCACATGCTAAGAACAATGAATTTTTATCACCTGTCACAGCAGCATGCAGGACGCGCCAACTTGAAGAAACACATATGAATAGTAGCAAAATGCGGATTTCTGTTAACATTGTGTTAACAAAAAAAGAAGGCGTACAAGAAAACAATGTTTTCTGTACGCCTTGAGGCAAAAAAAATGAAAACGACAGATTCTTTTGTGTTTGATTTATGGCGAAGACCAGATCATTTCTTGCCTTCTATGCATCCATCGTTGAAAGAGGTTTAAATCATTTATCGATATAGGATGCCTTACAACAAACCATCAAATCGAAAAAACTGTGTAATGTTTTTCACATTCTTTAATTTTTCTTCTTTTGTTTACATCTTTTTTGCTTTCATTCAACACACACCACTCACTCTGATGAATGGTTAGGAGTGAAAAGTGTAAATGGTATTCAACACACATCAATGGAAGCAAATTTACAAATATTATAACAATTATTATGGTGAAAACTTCATTTGCCATACATTACTTTTGACTAATATGGTAAAAGATCTTTTTCTCTTCCTTGTTATTCATCCTTTTTAATAGGTATTAATCCTTAACCATTGATCCTTTTACCAATAGGCATCAATCCACTTCAGATCCTTACGCGCCAGTGCGCGTGTATTCACCAGTGGTCCAGCTGGGCATATAAATACGGTAATATATAGTCGAGGAGGGTCAAAGTTGAGGTGTGTAACAACAAATTTCGCCAAGGTTTAGATATATTTTGAACCTTTTTCCCGAGTTTTATACTAGAAAAGTTTGTTGAAACCTGGGGATATACACATAACCGCGTAAAATATTCTTAACGATAGTATCTTTGACACGCCTCAAACTATGAGAATTCCTTATAAATGTTCGTGATGAAGTATTTTTCATAATACTTCCAACAATCTTAACGATATCTCAGGCTTTATTCTTAACGAAAAATCAATTGCTACATTTTCGAAAACTTATCACAGAGAATTACTGGTAAAGTTGTTGCCGTATCACCAGGAGGTCACAGGTTCAAACCTTGGAAACAGCCTCTTGTAAAAATGTAAGTTAAGGCTGCGTACAATACACCATTGTGGTGGGACCCTTCCTCAAACCCTGCACATACAGGAGGTTTAGTGCACAGGGATGCCTTTTCTGTCTATCACAATTACTACTGTTGTGTGATGTTTTTGCTTAGCTCTTCAATCTTTGCTATTCAGAGTTTGCTGTTAGAAATTCACATTTCATGGTAGACATGCAAACTTACAACAAAAGGTCTGTAGGGATGCTATATTTGTTAATATTTTTAAATGAAATAAATGAACAAAGTTATGTAAATCCCAAAATATAGAAGAAATTTTCAATGAAAATAATTATTGTTTTTGTATATGGTGAATAAAGTCATCAAACTTTAGAACTATTGGCATGTTAATTCTGAGTTATATCTCGAGGACGGTAAGATGTACTCAATCTTACCGCGATGGGTAGAGAGGTTGCTTCCGATTTGACCCTCAGCAACCCTCCTCCTTTATCTATGCTTTGGACAGCGATGTGAACGAGCTGACACAGGTGAACTAAATGGAAAACATTATATAACTTGGCGATGAGCAGTGGATGAAAGGCGGGGATTCAATCCAAATAAGGTAAGTGTCATATTAATCGGAATGAAGAGAGTTACAAAAATGGCTGTCTATTGCAGCATTATTCAATGACATGCTATGATTTTCCTTATATAGTAGATACAGATGGTATTTAATATATTTGTACAAATTCTTACTCTCATCATAACAGATCGATGATAAGAAAGAGGAGCCTATGTGATGTTATTACCTTCCCGTTGGATTTACAATCTGCGAAAATACGTCATCTGTGTTGTTATCACCTTTATCACTTTCAAGGCTCAAAGTGCTTCTATGCATAGCTATCAAATTGTGTTGAGATACTTCTTCAGCACTGCCATGATCCACTTCTTTCGTTGACTCGGAAGTTGCTAAGACCCCATCTGGATTCTCTTCTAACTGCAGCGCGTATTCAAGATTCCATAAGACATCGCCCATGGATGGACGGTCTATACCGTTATCAGCTAAGCATTTCTCTGCTGTTTCTGCAAATTTCTTCAAGCATTCAGGATTGATCTTTCCTTTCAACTGTGGATCGATAATATCTTCTAAATTCCCTTTCCTTTGACAAACTAACGCCCAATCTGCTAGGCTGACTTGTTCCTTTGGAAGGTTCGCGTTAAGCGCTGGCCTGGCACACAATACTTCAAATAGGACAACCCCAAACGAGTACACGTCTGATTTTTCAGTTAACTGTTGTCTTCTGAAGTATTCGGGGTCCAAATACCCAAAGCTACCTTTTACGACTGTTGTAACATGTCCTTGGTTCATGTTTGGACCTGTTTTCGAAAGTCCAAAATCTGAAACCTTAGCTACCCACTGGTCATTTAATAGAATGTTTGTACTTTTCACATCCCGATGAATAATGGTGTATTTAGATCCCGTGTGAAGGTAATGAAGTCCTCTAGCTGCGCCGATACAGATATCCAACCTTTGCTTCCAAGTTAATGTAATTTTGTTACCTTTATAAAGATGTTCCCTTAGTGTTCCATGTGCCATGTGGTCATAAACAAGGACCATTTCGTTATTTTCTTCACAAAATCCGATCAAGGACACCAAGTGTCGATGCCTTAGCTTTGAAAGCATCTCGATTTCAGTCTGGAATTCATTGACACCTTGTTCTGAAGACGGGTTTGATCTTTTGATTGCAACTTTTTGGTCACCGTCAATGACTCCTCTATACACCTTGCCGAATCCACCAACTCCGATAACATAAGATTCATGGAAGTTCTTAGTCGCCTGTTTGATCTCGGCCAGTGAAAAGTATCGACAGTTAGAAGCAGCATCTGATGAAATCGTCGTGCTACCACCACTTTTTGAACCAGAAGAATGAGAGTTCCCATGAATCGGCAGCCAACTATTCGTGCGTGATTCAACTCCCGCGGTTCTCTTTTTTCTCTTGTAAACAACAAGAGCCAAAACAGCAGCTACGCTAAATGCAGCAACTCCGCCAACAGCACCAGTGATGGCGACATAATTGGTTTTCGTTTTTTCCTTTTCAGCGAATTTCCCCGGATCTTCTTTACTTTGTTCTTCCTGATGCTTCTTCATTAAATCTGACATTGTAGGATTCGGTCCTGCCAAGCTCGTAGTTCCTCCGCCGATCTTAAAGATCTCTATTCCATTTACAATAGCATTAGCTATCTCACTATTAGCTCCTGATGGATGCACTGCTACCCAAAGCTGACCTTCTTTACCATCAACACGAGTCACATAGTCTTTTTCTATCGCAACCGCCTTTTTTCTATTTTTCATTGCAACTAAATCGACTTCCATATCTGCAATTTGTCCACTGATATACACCGTAAAGACCATGGAATTGATTCTCGTGGCATCGATGGTGAAATCGCACCAGTGAAACCTCACGAGATATGTAAAGTTGGAATCAACATTGAAAACCCAAGTAAGGTTATAGTTCTTGTTGACGTTTGAATCAAAACCCATCGATCTACAGCTCTCGTAGACAGAAAGTGGTGCCACGTACGATGGCATGCCATCATACGAAACTGTCCTGTTACTTCTCATAGTAACACCTGTCGAAGCACCATATAAGTAAGGAGTATCCTCGTACCATCTTCTCATTAACCCGCCTGAATCATTTTTCGGAGAAATATATTGTCCACCAACATTCACCCTATACATTAACTCCATATTGTTATCCTTTACAGATACACTTTGCTGAGCACCAGCACTCGAGCCACTCATAAATCCAACTATCAAAGGATCCGGTCCAAAAAATATGTCCGGTAGTGTGATCATTTCGATTCCATTGATGAATGCAAACGATGATTTACCAAAAGGCTTAATCTTGATCTCCACGGTCGATGAATCCACATGATCCAACAGGTACTCTTTAATAATGTAACTCTGCGACAAGGCTTGCGCTGTTATATACGCACTGAAGTTATTCAACAACGTAACTTTCCCAGCAGAAACCGTGATATATGAATCTGATACATTGAAATTAGGATACGCGGTTGGATTGAAATGAAGCCGAAGCATAACATGTGCTGTTTGGTTCTTAACAGGAAGATCATACGACGATTCTGATTGAAAAATTCTTGCATTGGTATACGGTACAACAGATGGAGCCAAAGGATCATTGGATCCAGGTTGTGTCATGACTGATTTATCACCTGACTTCAGATACTTCGCATCCGGTTCCCATTTTCGCGCATCTTCATCTGTCCCTCCATTTTCAGAACCGCAAGCTAAGAACAACGCATTTTGATCATTGTTTGCAGCATGAAGCGAGCGCGAAATACAAGAAATACTACATAAGAACAGCAACAAAATGTGAGACGATGATTTTGTTAACATGGTTAACAAACGAAAGAAAAAGGCGTACAGGAGAACAAACGATCCTGTGCGCCTATGCAATACAACGTGGAACTTTTTCTAAACAACGACGACGTCTTTGCTTTTACCACAGGCAAAGACCAGGTCATTTCTTAGCATCCATGAAGAAAACAAACTATTAGGATGCTGCGAAATAACCCACAAAAAATTTGAAAATTGTGAATTTCATCAAATTTTTTCTTTTTGTTTACCGTAGTTGCCATTACTAAAGTTGTTATGAATTAATGGATAGGAGTAAAAATTGATTGGCTTCCGAAACTAATGGGAACTTCAAGGTGGAAACTTATTACAATTAATAAAAATAAAAAAATAAAAAAAATTAGGTAATATAAATGTCAAACTTTTTTTTTTGTTTTTAACAAATAAAAATATCATAAATATTGCGCGGCATCTCTTATTATTCTATTAGTCACGAGCAACAACTAAAATATATCATGCAAATATTATATGCATCAACTCCTTTCGATTTCATTTCTTCTGAAATGGATAAAATCGACTTGAAATGTCATAAATATTGCGTGCGGCATCTCTAATTATTCTATTGGTCGCCAGCAACAACTGAAATATACCATGCAAATATTATATGCGCGTGTCAACTCCTTCTGATTTCATTTCTTTTGAAAACTGATCAAATCGACTTGAAATGTCATAAATATTGTGCGCGACATCTCTTATTATACTATTAGTTGCCAACAACAACTAAAATATATCATGCAAATATTACATGCGTCAACTCCTTCCGATTTCATTTCTTTTGAAACGGATAAAATCGACTTGAAATGTCATAAATATTGTGCGCGACATCTCTTATTA
>NC_061116.1:351244-454958 GCF_002878395.1 Capsicum annuum
CAAATATTACATGCGTCAACTCCTTCCGATTTCATTTCTTTTGAAACAGATTAAATCGACTTGAAATGTCATAAATATTGCGCGCGACGTCTCTTATTATTCTATTAGTTGCCAGCAACAACTAAAACATATCATGCAAATATTATATGCGCGCGTCAACTCCTTCTGATTTCATTTCTTTTGAAACAGATCAAATCAACTTGAAATGTCTTAAATATTGTGCGCGACATCTCTTATTATTCTATTAGTCGCCAGCAACAACTAAAATATATCATGCAAATATTATATGTGTCAACTCCTTCCGATTTCATTTCTTTTGAAATGGATTAAATCGACTTGAAATGTCATCAATATTGCGCGACCTCTCTAATTATACTATTAGTCGCCAGCAACAACTAAAATATATCATGCAAATATTATATGAGTCAACTTCTTCCGATTTCATTTCTTTTGAAGCGGATAAAATCGACTTGAAATGTCATAGATATTGCGCGCGGCATCTCTAATTATTCTATTGGTCGCCAGCAACAACTAAAATATATCATGCAAATATTATATGCGTCAACTCCTTTAGATTTCATTTCTTCTGAAGTGGATTAAATCAACTTGAAATGTCATAAATATTGTGCGCGGCATCTCTTATTATACTATTAGTTGGTAGCAACAACTAAAATATATCATGCAAATAGTATATGCGTCAACTCCTTTTGATTTCATTTCTTTTGAAAACTGATCAAATCGACTTGAAATGTCATAAATATTGCGCGCGACGTCTCTTATTATACTATTAGTCGCCAGCAACAACTAAAATATATCATGCAAATATTATATGCATCAACTTCTTCCAATTTCATTTCTTTTGAAACGGATCAAATCAACTTGAAATATTATAAGTATCGCGACATCTTTAATTATTCGATTAGTCGCTAGCAACAACTAAAATATATCATGCAAGCTTCTTTACATCTTTTTCATCGCTAACCTAAAATTAGGACAAGGAGATGCAACTAAGGTCTTCGTTCTTCTGCGCGATGTCTTCTGCATCATGTATATATTTTATAGCGTATCTATACAAGATTATCATATATATATATATTCAAGATCCTCACATGCATTAAGTACAGTACACATGATTTCCTAATTTGACAACATTTAGTAACATAGATCGAGTGAATTAATAATTGTTGCTCATATAGAAATTTTGCGAACAATTGAACATTAAAAATAAGAATTTTCAATCTGAGAAGTATTATAAATAATTTAATAAAATAGGAAAAATAAATTATTTTGTTAAATTATTTATAATGCTTCTCAGATTGACAAATGGTATTTTTATTGTTCAATTGTTCATAAAAATTTCTCGATTAGCCACAATTATTATTGTTATCTTTACTCAATCTATGTTACCAAAATTTTGTCAAATTAGGAAATCATGTATACTTAACATAGTGTATTTGAGTATCTTGAATATATATATATATATACATTATAAAATATATACCTGATGCAGAAGACATCGCCTAGAAGAACGGACATTAGTTGAACCTCTTTCTAAAATGGAGCCAACGGATACAAAGAAAGGTCGATCGAGCCTTACTTTGAGACAGATGAAAACAAGATCGATGAGCCTGTTTGCTCTAATACCATGTAAAAGACAATTATTTGTTTATTATTCAGTCTATGAAGATGTATATGTATAGATACAATGAGCTCTAATTAAGGCTAAAATAAGAAAATAATTGAAAGATATTCTATCATATCCCTACATATATTTGCTAAGCTATGTATACTACATCTAAAGGTGTCTACATTCATTCTATAACATAATAAGAAAAGAATTGAAAGACATTCGATCATATCCCTACATATTTGCTAAGCGATATGTATATTATATCGTAATGTGTCTACATTCATTGTATATTTCCACAACATACCCAATCGTGTAAATATACGGGATGTATATTTCCACAACATACCCAATCGTGTAAATATACGGGAGATGTTGTTGTTTTCGTTATAGAATGAATGTAGACACCTTAAGATGTAGTATACAATGGAAGATATTACATTAGAGTCTTTATATATCAAATTAAGCAGCACTCAGTTTTCCTCAAAGCTTCTCTAACCCTACTGCATATCAGGAAAAAACATCTCTAACTCATTTATATTGTCCACGCTCCAAATGTCCAGCCCTGGGAGTGCGGGGAGTGTTGGGTTAAAGGACTTTCGGTGCTAAATCCAGGATTTTCTTACTTTTTTGGTAGCTTTTCGTTCCATTTTTTTTGCTGAACATTTGTTTTCCCTTTTGTTTCTTAATTCTGTTAGAAATGGTTTTCTGCAATGGTCTTATTAAAGTTTTTGTTGTCTTTGCATGCTTGTAGTTTAAAGTTGATGTAGCAATTTCCAAGTTCATCTAATTGGTACACATTTACTTGTGATGGAGCAGATTATTCTTACACATCAAGGATGATATTGGTGGTAATCGTAACGAAGAGCTCATTGCTACCAGTGCGGCAAACCTAGGACGGAGAATGTGATGCTTCTTGAATACCATGATCACTCACCCCTGACATCACTTTCAAATAATGATGGTAGGGTCTCGATCTGGCGATGAGTGTGCCGATGATGCTAATGCTTTCTCAGAGATGTAGAATACAACATGAGAAGGCAACTCGGAAATCAGAGGTTTCCCCTTGTTTTGGTTCTTGCTTATGATGTGTCACTTTTTTTGTTTTTCGATTTTTATGATGCTGAAATGAACATAAACTTGTTGAATATTGCAGGCCGAGGCTATTAACAAATTACGAGTTCAAGATCCCAGCAGGAAGAAGCGAGAAGAGAAAATAAAGAAGCAGCGGGAAGAGTTGGCACAGGTATCCTACATGTTGCTAAGCTGCAATTTCGTTAATGTTATCAAGCTGACGATCAATTAGTTGTTGTATCTGGCAGGAGGAGAAGGCAGCCAAAGAGCCTCCACCAAACACTATCAGAACGGTTATGGGCCGTGCTGAGGAGAAGGCAGCCAAAGATCCTCCACCAAACGCTATCAGAACGGTTATGGGCCGTGCTGGAACTACTGTGACGTTTTCTTCAAGATTGACGAAGTGATTTTTATAAGTACGCCAAGAGATCTTCAACCCTCAGAATGCTCTTTTTGTTGATTGCGCAAACAATAACAGAAGGTTTTTCCCAAATTGAGGTAATCTTTTGTTTCATTTATGCATGATTCCTAGTGTTTGTTTCTTATTTGGTTCCAATATGAATGGATGTTTCTCGACAACGAAGGGTCATTGTGATTTATAGCAGATATACCACTCATTAAAATATTTGTGAATATATACTCTCGCCATCTACCAAGTAATTCATATATATCTGTGTCGTCTAACAAATGGTGCATACATATTTGGCCTTGTTCCCTTTTATATAAATTGCTCTTATTGTTAGAATATAAATAACGCCCATCCACAATTTGTGTTTGCTGCAACATCTAAGGTGAATCTTTTACACCTTGAGTATTTCCGTTTCTCTAGTAGAATGATTGCGTTAGATTTTATGCATAATTTACAATTTGGAGTTGTGTTTCGTCGCATATTCTTCTTGCAATTTGCAGGACGCAGATCCATTCTTGTACAATAGCTGCAAGCATATACTGGATATGAATGCAGAGATGGTGGATCGGTATGTTCTAAGTTTGACATTTGTTTGCGAAGTTGGGTTGTCGGGCTCTAGGAAAGAAAAAGAGTTTTGTCTGAACGAGAAAGATACTGTCGTGGCCATCAAGAATCGAGAAAGGTATGTTAATCTTCTTATTAGACAAACTTTATAACATCAATTGCTTAGTAGACAGAGTATTTTTTTTAAAGATTTTGTTGATGTAATAACTACGTCAAAGCTCCTGTCCTTTTTTCGGTGTCTTAATCTTTAAAGAGCTGAACTTAATGCTTGGTGGTAGAAACATCACTTCTACCATCAAGCATTAAGTCGAGATCTTCAAGATTAAGACACCGGAAAAAGGATTGGAGTTTTGACGTAGTCATTACATCAGCATAAAACCTTTTGAAAAATACTCTTATCTGCTCATAGTGATGTCTAATAAGAAGGTTAACATATGTTTCCCGATTCTTACTGTCCACGACAATATCTTTTTTGTTGGGACAAAGCTCTATTTCTTTTCCGGAGCCCAACTGCTCTATTCCACAGACAAACGTCAAACTAGAACATCTTGATCCACCGTCTCTGCATCCATATACGGTTTATGCTTGAAGATATCGTGCAAGAATGGATATGCGTCTCCAACGTCCTCCGAAGACAACTCCAATTTGTCCATTGTGGATTAAAGCTAATGCAATCATCCTACCAGAGAAACGGAAATACTCAAGGTGTACCGGGTTTACCTTTGATGCTGCAGCAAGCACAAATTGTAGATGAACGTTATTTACATTCTACAATGTAACATCAACATTTGTTAGACGACAAGGGTTTATATGAACCACTTGTTAGATGGCGAGAGTATATATGCAAAACTTTTTTAACCAGTCGTATATCTGCTCTAAATCACAAAGTTGAAGGGTATTTTTGACCCTTCGTTATCGAGAAACATCCATCCATTCATATTGAACCAAATAAACAAAATCAGAACTAAACACTAGCAATTTTGCATAAATGAAATAAAAAGGTTACCTTCATTTGAGAAAAACTTTCTATGATTGTTTGGGCACGCAACAAAAAGAGCATTCTGGACTTGCCGATAAGGATCGTCACCACTTCCCTTTCGTCCTCATTTTCCACTGTAGCATTTCGGTATGGATGGAGTCTGGATATCGTTCATCCTTACTTTTGTGATTAATGTTCGTTTAAGGTACTTACTGGTTGTGCTTTGTGGTTTTGTTGCTATACTCCGTATCCTCCCCCTCGTGAAAAATGTGTCGGTCCTTCCCGTGTGAATACATACAAGTACGGGGATTTGACAACAAACCTTCCCCGTTGCAGTCTTAAGTTCTACAAGTCAATTCATGAAAAGATGCAGGAGCTAGCATTGTTGTGAATTCTTTTCTTTCTCAATAATATCGCGTAATTCAGAACACAACTGTGAACAACTTATCGAGGAGAGGGCTATTCTTTCTTTTGTAATTCTGAATTACTCTATTCCAAAACTATTGGTCGTATTATGGTGGATTTTAGCCTTTTCAGTCAAGACGTTTCTTGAACACTTTGTATCCGAGCTGGTATGAGACGTGTTGTATTCACTTCAATTAGTTTGTTGACTCCGTTTGTGTTTTTCAGGATACTTTTGATTGTTGGGATCATATGCATGCATGGTTCGAGTTCTGGTAATGCCATACTTGTAATACGTAAGTTGAGATCAAATTTGGATAGAATCATTTTGAGAATGGTAACAGTACTATATATATTTAAATTAGATGACGTCTACACAAGCTGTGTAAACTTAAAAAGAAGATCTAAAAGCAGGTTGTATATATGTAATCTAACACATCCAAAATTGATTCTGCTTCCTCTAGGTATCTTGTTTACGCCAAAATAGTAATGCACTAAACAATTCATCTTCAACTTGGCGGAGAGCCATGCAAAGCAATTCATCTTGAAAGGGATTGATCTTGACTTTTCGTATCAGCATCGAAGGCCAACTGTCCTGTTTGATCTATTAAAATCTGTATACTGATCTGTGTGAGAACTTACCTTAACTGTCTTTTGGATACACCGTGTAATCTTCTTTGTTAGACAGCCCTTTTAATTGTTCTCTTTTCTCTTCTAAACTCCATTGATGGAGCATCTTAATATGGTATCAGAGCTCGATCCTCTTAAGAATTAATTCTAGTTAATAAAATAAGATGTTATTTCATTTGTTTCTAATGCACTAACTTGGATGTTGTTGTTAAAACTTTATTTATAAATATGACGTTTGAGTTATTTAGTTTAAAGTTTTAAAATATTTCTGGTAAAACTTAGATAGTGTTGGTGCATTTTATTATTAAAATAAAAATAATAAAGTGCATAACAATTAGCAGTCATAAAATGGAGAAAGTGGTGTCATTATTCTGGTAATTCATCATATTTTGTGTTAATGAGTATAAATTGATAAGAACGTGGTCAATTATTTCACAATCTTCTGTCTTTCTTTATTAGATATTTTATTAAACTTATTTCACAATCTTTATTCTTATTTCAAGTGAAATTGAAATCACAGCCTAAAGCAAACGTTTTACTAACCTTATCCTTGAGCCGCCCCTACCACCTCGAGTCTTTCAGTTTTAATCTCTTTTTCTATTTCAAGATCCATTCGGGGTCTATTTTTTTTTTTTTTTTCTAATTCAACTATTGTGCATGTTGTAACAAGGTGTTGAATGATTGTATATATATTACAATAACAACATACCCAGTGTATTTCTACTTAGTGGGGTCTGAAAAGGATCAAAAATATACGCAAACTGTACCACTAGTGGGTTCGGCTATTTGGCAGCCACGTCAGCAAAAAGGAGTATAAAAGTATAGTGACGCGCGTCAAACTCCATATGAGATGTTGTGACACACCTAAACTTTACAGGGTCCTATTACCACCCTGAACTTATTTTTTCTTTATTTGCTCTGTGCTGACATTGTTGCCAAGTCAGCACAAAATGAGAATCGATAATATTCTGCAACTTGGCAGCCACATCAGCAAAACAAAATAATAGTATAGAAAAAATGAGTTTAGGGGGTAATAGAAACCCCGTAAAGGTGTGCCATAGCGGCTTCAGTTGTAGTTTGAGGGTGGGGTACTTATATTTTATATAGTACATAATATATTTTTTTACAAAATATTAATATTATATAATATTTAAGTATACTGTTATAGAAAGGTGATTTTACAAAGAGCATACCATGACGTCACCGTTTTTATAGGTAGAATTAACATCGTTATAAGAAATTTAAAAATAACATGGAAAATCAATTCTAAAAAAATCAAGCCGCTGTAGTGAAAATGTTGTTATAACGAGCGGTTGTAGATTTTTATCTGGAAATATCATAAAAATTGCAACATCTTATATTACATTCTATTAGCATCTCACTTAATAAATCAACTAAATCACTTGTTTCTCAGATCATTACCATTTCTAAGTGCAGTTATTCACTAGGGCAACTCGGTGCACTAAAGCTACCGCTATGTACGGTGTCCGGAGAAGGGTCTTACCTTGCATTTCTATCAAAGGCTGTTTCCAAGGCTTGAATTCGTGACATATAGCATATATAGATATATAACGCATGAAAATAACACAAACATTAATCTAGTATCCATTCAGTATAATCTCGCAAAATGAAATTTGAAGAAAGTAGAATACGCGCGAATCCAACCTACTTTAAAGACTATAAATTGTTTCCGATAGACTCGAGGATGAACTATGCTTTGCATTAAAACAAAACTATCAATGTAATCATAGCTCTAACTGCTGGCATTTGTCAGTTCATCACATAAAGAAACAACCTGTTTGTTCTCGACTTTTCGCATGAGTCCAAAACACTGTGCAGAAAGAAGAACAAAGTGGTGAAAACGGAAGAGATGGCGATGATGAAGGTGATGAAAACGAGGAGAAGATTAGTAAAGCGGCGAATAAAGCCAATTATAGTTTGGCTAAAGGTGCATTCAATACAGGAAGTAAACAGTTCACATTTGGAAAAAAAAAAAAAAAGAAAATTCAAAATGAAACAGATTACATGAATCTCAGTTGTCTTTATATCAAATCTAGCAGCATTTAAAACTTCTCTAAACCTACTGCATAGCAAAAAAAAAAACCATCTCTTCTCCGCTGCCTCCATAGAGTACTCTTGCAGTTTTCATCTCTTTTTCTTTTATCAAGATTCGCTTGATCGTCCTTTTTTTTTTTGTTGTTGTTGTTGTTGTTTCATTCAACTGATGCGCCGTGTTGTAACAAGCTCCTGAGGTGTGTGTTTTTCTTAGATTCATTTGGGGGGTTTTATCTGCTTGTTTTGTCTAAAATTTCAACGCCATTCTGGTGATCATTTCAATTTATCGATGATACATTTTCATCTTTAGCTTTCCTTATGACGCGTGGAGCAGTTTTTTGATGCTAAAACCGGAATTTTCAATCCTTTTTGGTAGCTTTTCCTTCAAAATTTTTTGCTGAACGTTTGTTTTCTCGTCATGATTTTCTGTTAAAAATGGTTTTCCACGATGGTCTTATAAAAGGTGTAGCAGTTTCCAAGTTCATCTAGCTCGAGCTTTGTATCGTGGACTTCTAACAATCTAATCGGTACACATTTGCTTGTGATGGTGCAGATTATTCGTATACATCATGAATGACACTGGTACTGGTAATCGTAAAGAAGGGCTCATTACTTATGTTAGAAAGAAAAGAAGCCCCACACTGCGGCGACCTAGGACAGAGAATTCGATATTTCCTGAATCACTTTCAGATAAAGATCGTAGGGTCTCTAGGGACGAGCAAACTGATGATGCTAATGCTGAAGGGAGAATCCACGACGACCTCAAAGGTGATAATTCTTCTAAAAAGAACAAGGAGGATGGGGGATCTAGCGCGACATATAAAAATTCACGTCAGCGAGATGATACGAATTCCAGGCTTGGTGGGAATGCTGGGGACGGTATAGCTAATGATACCAAGGTGAAAAGGATAAAGCTGAAAGTTGGTGGTGCGACACACATCATTCAAACCAAAAACAGTTCTGATGGATCTTCTAAAAGTGCACAACCTTCTGATTCCTCTCGGCCTC
Organism: Capsicum annuum; assembly: GCF_002878395.1. NCBI lineage: Eukaryota > Viridiplantae > Streptophyta > Magnoliopsida > Solanales > Solanaceae > Capsicum > Capsicum annuum. The sequence continues at coordinate 359,993 of NC_061116.1, forward strand.
GGCAGAATCTCACTCCTCAAGTTTGTAGCAAGCTCAAGGTAATCTTTCGGATTCTCTAAATCCACTCGAATCTCTAAAGTATGGTTGGTTCGGAGGGGAGGCCGCATAAGAATATTAGCGGTGATATAGCCAAATTGGCATTTTACTTATTGGTTTGTATGGGGTGTGTCGAGTCATAAATGAACAAGTAAACATGAACGGAGGGTGTACTAGTTCCGTTTAGCATCCGAAATGTGGAAAAGAGAACACTTGATCGACAACATCTATACGCATTGATAGTAAATCTTTATCATTCATTTATGCGACCATAAATTATCCCGTAGTCATGCTTATTTTTCAATTTAACCGCCGTTCTCTCTGGATTTCAGGATAGTCCAAGTGGATCGCGCAGAATTTCATCAGAGGATTTACCAGGAGGCACTTCTGGTGCCAGAAAGAGCGATAAAGAGAAGAAGCCAACGAAGAATGTATTTATAAAACAAGAAGACAAGCCACCTAAAAAGCGTAAGAGCAAGAAGTTGACAAGGAGGCTTATTTTGGATTGGCTTGATGAGGACGAAGAGGATGAGAAAATTCACAACTCGGAGAAGCTTAATTTGGGGAAAGAATCAACTATCGGAGGTTTGAAGGTCGATAAGTCTGAAATGTTGGAAGATGTTGCAAGGTCAGGCGAAGAAGTTAAGAGAATAGCAAGTCAAGGTTCTGAGCGTACTGATAACGAAGAGAAAGAAATGTTATCTGATGTAGCGGCCAAGCAGACGAAGAAGAAGGATAAACAAATGAAGGAGTCGTCTGAAACACCAGTTGAAACAAAAAGCGGAACAACACAACAACGAGCTCTTCTGTCAGGCGAAGAAGTTGAGAGAATAGCAAGTCAAGGTTCTGAGCGTACTGATAACGAAAAGAAAGAAATGTTATCTGATGCAGCGGCCAAGCAGACGAAGAAGAAGGATAAACAACTGAAGGAGTCATCTGAGACACCAGTTGAAACAAAAAGCAAAACAGGCCGTACAAAACGGGCTCTTCTGTCAGGCAAAGAAGTTAAGATAATAACAAGTCAAGGTTCTGAGCGTACTGATAACGAAAAGAAAGAAATATTATCTGATGAAGCGGCCAAGCAGACGAAGAAGAAGAAGGATAAACAAATGAAGGAGTCGTCTGAGACACCAGCTGAAACAAAGAGTGAAGTAGGCCGTACAAAACGACAACAGGCTCTTCTGTCAGGCAAAGAAGTTAATAGAATAACAAGTCAAGGTTCTGAGCATACTGATTATGAGAAGAAAGAACTATTGTCCGACGGAGGGGCCAAGCGGTCTAAGAAGGAGAAACAACTGAAGGAGTCGTCTGAGAAACCAGTTGAAACAAAGAGTGAAGTAGGCCGTACAAAACAACAACAGGCTCTTCTGTCAGGCAAAGAAGTTAAGAGAACATCAAGTCAAGGTTCTGAGAATACTGATCATGAGAAGAAAGAACTATTACCTGATGGAGAGGCCAAGCAGACGAAGAAGAAGGACTCGACTGAGACACCAGTTGAAACAAAGAGAGAAAGAGCTCTCACAAAACGACAACGGGCTCTTCTCTCAGGCAAAGAAGCGAAGAGAATATCAAGTCAAGGTTCTGAGAATACTGATTATGAGAAGAAAGAACTATCGTCTGATGGAGAGGCCAGTCGGTCTAAGAAAAAGGAGAAAGAAATGAAGGAGTCGTCTGAGACACCAGTTGAAACAAAGAGAGAAATAGGTCTCACAACACGACAATGGGCTCTTCTGTTAAAAAAGGATTCCTCTACTTCCTCTGTCGATCTGATTGAGTTTCCCAGCGGTTTACCTCCAGCACCGCCTCAAAGTGAGAAAATTTTGTGTTCACTCATATCTCGCAGTGTTATTCATTTCCTCGATAGTACAAAATTTATCTTGTCATCCCTTCTATTTTGACAGAACAAAAGCAGAATCTCTCAGAAGTTGAGCTGCAACTGAAAAGAGCAAAGGCTAATCAGAAACGTCAAATGCAACATGAGAAGGCAGCTCGGGAATCAGAGGTTTGCCCTTGTTTTGGTTCTTGCTTATGATGTGTTGCCGTTTTTTTCAATAACACTGAAATGAGCATAACTTGTTGAATTTTGCAGGCCGAGGCTATTAGAAAAATACGAGGTCAAGGTTCCAGCAGGAAGAAGCGAGAAGAGAAACTAAAGAAGGAGCAGGAAGAGTTAGCACAGGTATCATATTTGTCGCTAAGTTTCAATTTCATTAATGTTATCAAGCTGATGATCAATTAATTGTTGTGTCTGGCAGAAGGCTGCCAAAGAGCTTCCACCAAACACTATCAGAACGGTTATGGGCCCTTCTGGAACTACTGTGACGTTTTCTCATGATATTGGTTTGCCAAGTATTTTCGACTCCAAGCCTTGCAGGTAAGGATTGTCACTACTTCTCATTCGTCCTCATTTTCCAATGTAGCATTTCGGTAATATGGTTGGTGTCTGATATCGTTCATCCTTACTGTTTGTGCTTTTGTCGCTATACTCCAGTTATCCACCCCCTCGTGAGAAATGTGCTGGTCCTTCCTGTGAGAACACATACAAGTACCGTGATTCCAAGACAAACGTTCCTCTTTGCAGTCTCAAGTGCTACAAGGCAATTCATGAAACGATGCAGGATGAAAAGGCCAGCTAACATTGTTGACGACAGGGCTATTCTTTCTTGTTGGTTTCTATTTTCTTTTGTATTTGTCGATTACTCCATGGATCGTGTTCCTAAACTATTGGCCGTATTATGGTTTCCAGTGAAACGTTCCTTGAACACTTCATATCGCGGCTGTTATGAGAAGTTGTATTCACTTCTATTAGTTTGTTGACTCCGTCTGTCTTTAAATCTCCGCATGCTGACCTGACTGAGAACTTACCTTTACTGTCTTTCTGCCGCAGCATGAAACAGCCCTTTGAATTGTTCTAAGGTGCTGTAGTACTATGTTGCTCAGACTTTGAAAAATGTTGCCACACTCGTGTCGGACTCTCCGAAAATGCACTACTTTGGAGTATCCGATACGCAAGCGTCAACATTTTTGAAGAGTCTGATCTAGCAACATAACTGTACGTAGAACTCCATGTTCTACCAATTTAATCACCTGCATGTGTTGCTCACCTATATTGATCTCCTCTCCGAACTCTCAATTGCTCACCAATTTGTGGAAGGTAGCTAATACCAGGGGAATTAGTCGAGGTACATACAGGCTGATACATGTGCTAGTGAGAAGTAGTAGGTATTCAATGTATTAATCAATGCATGTCTTTGGGTTCAAATGCCAAATATCGCAATAGAGTTATCGGATGTCTGTGCTTGTGGAAGGTAGCTAATACTAGGGGAATCAGTCGAGGTGCATGTGAGCCGGTACATGTGCTTATGGGAAGTAGTAGGTATTCGATGTATTAATCGATGCATGTCTTTGGGTGCAAATGCCAAATATTGCAAAGTCCTCTGTGGTTGTTTAAACAGATAAGCATTCAGTACCCTCTGGTCAAAGTTGCTACGATACACTCCAACTTCACAGGGGCAAAGTAATTATCTTTTTTGATTAAAAAGTAGTATTTATTTTTAAAAATTAGAATATGTATTTCTTATTTTTTTTCAATAGTTTTGCACAAGAGGTTGCGATAATCTATAATCTATATCTACCCTGTTGCAGTAGACGACGTGTCTGTTGGAATCGAGTTCAAGTTGTGTTTCAACATGTTACTAATCTGCTACAATAAATATTTATCATGTTGCACTATATAACTAATCTGGCACGCTAATATCGCGGAGGCTTACTACCTCTGCAACCGAAAACCACCCCGAACCCCACCAAGAAAGCAGCTTTGCAGGCACTAAGGGTTGAAATGATGTACAATAAGCCAAGAAAACTTGCACCAAGCCTATATATTATTCCTGAACTCAATTTTAGCATATTTTGTCACCTTTTTTTACTGACACGGTACTTTTATTACATAAAATAAGGCCCACGTCAGCTAAAAAGGTTGACAAAAGGTGTCACGTCAGCTAAAAAGAATGACAAAAATACATTAAAACTTAGTTCAGAGAGGTAATAGGACCTCGTGAAGTTGGAATGTGTCGTAGCAAATTTGTTGAAGAATTAAAAGGACACATGTATAATGTCATCACGTTGCATTTGGTGGCATTTGTTCTTGTCACGATCAACTTATAATTAAATAATTTCACTCCAAAAAAAGGAACAAAATCAAGTCTAATTAATTAGTATCTAACAACAATATTTAAGTTGCAAATAAACTATGCATAATGTTTTTTTGGTTAATATATTAATATGAGTAAAGCATCTAGTAACCCTGAACCGTGACCAAATTTGCTACAACATACTCCAACTTTACGGAGGTTAGGTTAACCTTAAACTAAATTTTAGTGTATTTTTGTCAATCGTTTTAGCTGGCATGACACCTTTGATGTGGGCTCCATTTTTATGTAATAAAAGTATCACGTCAGCACAAAAGGGTGATAAAAATACACTTAAGTTGAGTTCATGGAGGTAATAGGACCTTGTAAAGTTTGAGTGTGTCGTAGCAACTTTGGCCATGATTCGATGTGGTACAGAATACTTATCTCTATGTACGTGACTACAGTGGCGGAGCTAGAATATTCACTAAGGGGTTCATAAGTGAACATACGAACTAATCAAAGGGGGTTCAACATCTAATATATATACATAAAAATTAATTTTAACGATGCATATATAGCATAATTTTTCGCTGAAGGGGATTCGGATGAACCACCTCGGCAAAGGGTAGCTCCGCCCCTGCGTGACTACGTATGATAATCATTAATAAAGGGCGTTCGACTGATTATTCATCACTATATACAGTGGCCGATCCAGGATATGCACAAAGGGGTTCATAATGGAACATATGAACTAACCGAAGTGGATTCAAAATCTAATATTTATACATAAAAAATAATTCTAACCATGCATATATAGCATAATTTTTCTCCGAACGGGGTTCGGATGAACCCTCTCTGCAAAGGATAGATCCGCCACTAACTATATATGGCTACGTCGTGGCCTATTACTATGTTGAGCTAGAACAACAATAACATATTCAATGTAATTTCGCAAGTGGGTCTGTTGAAAAAAGAATAAACTAAAGTACCATTGATATTATTTTATTATAAGTTCAATAAATTAAGGAAAAGGTTCAAATATGTCACTGAACTATCAAAAATGACTCATTTATGCCATCCATTAAAAGTTGAACTCATTTATGCCATCGCCGTTACAAAACTGTTACATAATTTTGTAACGGCGATGGCATGAATGAGCCCAACTTTTAACGAATGGCATAAATGAGTCATTTTTGATAATTGAGTGGCATATCTGACCCTTTTCCCATAAATTAATAATGTACACACCAAACTCATTAGAGAAATGAAATTATATATTATATGTCAACCTTATGCAAAGAATATAATCGTGGAAACCACTTTATAATTTTGATCAAACTATATATACTCTTCATCCTTTATGTACTTCTCAAAAAGAAAACAATTCCTTATTTAGTGCGCCAGACTGTCCTTTTTTTAACGATTAAAATTACGTTAAATGGATTCGAGTTCGGAATTATACCAACAAGAAGAGAAAGTGATTTCAGTTTGTGAGTATGCTGCTAACATGTTAAGAGAGTCATTTCAATGTCTCACCATTATCCTCCTCAGCCTTCTCCTACCTCTTACCTTCATCGTCCTCGCGAGGTTGTCAGTAGTGCGATATCTCATTGCCACGTCAGCTTACATGGTGCCCGATACACTTCTTGTTAGGCTCTACATATATGTCAATCCTACCCTTCTTCACCTACTAGTCCCATTTGTTAGCATTTCTGCTTTGTCTCAGTGCTTGACAGGACGGACTTTGTCCGATCACATGATGGCTAGACCTCGTGTTTGTGCTTCGTGGTTTTTGCTCTTCGCGTTTCAGATTTGCGCGTGTGTAGGGATAGAAGGTAGTATAGCCGTTGGAGTAGATGGTTCTGGTTTTGGTCACGAGAGACTGTGGTTGGTGACGAGGAGTTTGTTTTTCTTGGGATTGCATGAGACGACATTGTTTTGGTCGAAGAAAGTAGTGAAGCCGGTTGTGGATGACACGGTTTTTGGAGCTGAGGCGGAGGATAGGTACGTCGAGAAGGTGGCTATGGCTCTGAGTTTCGGTTTGTTGTGGTGGTGCAAGTTGAGGGATGAAGTTGAGTCATTAGTTGTTGTAGCTGAGGTGAAAAGGGACTTGATTGGTAGTGTTGGTTGGTGGTTGTATTATGTGACTGTGGCAATTGGTATGGTTAAGGTTGTTAAAGCACTTGTTTGGCTAAATTTTGTGTTGTTCTGTGGGAATGTGGTTGATTCAGACCTAAGTTGCGCGGACTCTTCACTTTTGATGCCGCACTCGTGTCGTATTCTCCAAAAATACACTACTTTAAGTGAATCCGACACGCACTCGCTGACATTTTTGAAGAGTCCGAACAACATGGAGTCAGACAATGCAGGCTGTTGTACAAGAAATGATGACAAGGTCTGAGATAAGAGTTTTGACATTTTCCGTTGCTGTCTCTGTTAAACAGTTGTAACCCCCCCCCCCCCCCCCCCCCGACGAACTATGGCCAAAGTTGCAACGACACACTCCAACTTCACAGGGGTCCTATTACCTCCTGGACTCAATTTTAGCGTATTTTTGTCACCCTTTTGTGCTGACGTGACACCTTTATTACATAAAATGGAGCCCACGTCAGCTAAAAAGGATGACAAAGATATGCTAAAATGTAGTTCGTGGGGTAATAGGGATCGTGTGAAGTTGGAATGTATCGTAGCAAATTCGACAATAGTTTAAGGGGGTACTAGATGCTGTCTATTGTTTCTGCTTTGTCGAAGAAGGGGACATGTATGTATTTTTTTTTATTTTTGAGTAAAACAAATGCAAATACAAATATTCGTTCAAATTATGATCGAGAAATCTATCTGGAGCGGACTCTTTGGGCTTAGCCGCATATGAAACTTTTACATTTGAAGGTTTCTATCATCTATGATCTAACTTACATTCGACCAAGAGGTCACGATTCAAGCCGTGAAACAGTCTCTTGCAGAAATGTAAGGTAAGGCTGCATACAATAGACTCTGATCGTCTGGTCCTTCCCCAGACCCCGCGCATAACTGGAGCTTCAGTGCACTGGACCTGAAGTTGATTTTGTTATGTACAAGAAAAGTGCCTTGTCATAACTAAAATAAGACAAATACTTGGCCTGCAAAACTTTTTCTTTCTTTTATGATCCATCTGAACCTTTGTGCTTAATTTTTCCCTTTTGTCATTTCTTTCCAACTATGGCATTACATTTGACAGTATCTCACAGTCTCATTGTCCAAATGCATAAAATCCGCGATCAAACAAAGTCGTTGAGGCCTATGACGTTGGCTACTGCAGTCAAAGTTTCTCTTAGAGATACGAACAATACCGTTATGTTAAGAGGACGGTCTTTCATCTAGACTCTCTGCTTGTCCCAGGCATGGATACAAAATCACCGCAGCTTCAATCTTTTAAACTTTCACCACGACCAGGTTATTTTGCTTCGCGAGGACAAAAACTTCACTTTCAACCTTGTTGACCTCGTACTGAGTGAATTCCGTTGATATATACATTCCAGCAGTAAAACACAGGTCACCGAAAGCCGAGCACTTCACTAGTCCTGGAGTTCAGATCATGGATAGTCACGAGCATCTTCAAGAGTGTGGGAGAAATGAATTGATCAACAATAGCTTCGTAGATCCATGGTATGAATTGGACAGTGAGGATCTTGATTCTCTTTACGCTGTATTTGACGACAAACATCATAAGAATACATCAGACAAACAAGTTGAGTTATTGGAAGATCAGCGACAAAACATTTCAGATCATTGGACACAAATTGATGATTCTTCCAATATGGTCTTGCAAGTGACCCCCGAAGCATCTAATGGCATTCAGCCTCAGGTGCCAAGGCTTGGCGGTTTCCATGACGAGAAAACAAATTCCATTTCTTTAGCATCTTTGGAGCTCTTGAACAATTGTGGGAGGTTGTTCAAGAAATCAAGCGAGGAAAACTTGAGCAACGTATGCAGGAACGAAGCTCGTGTAAGTAACATACCTAAGTTGTCAACAGAAGAAATCTTGCGAATTGCTGGAGAAAGATACATCCAGTACTCCACCCACAAGGTAGACGGTCTTTCCATGTTTATACATCCGTATGCTTCATCACTTACGGGACTTTCCATAGAACAAACAAAGGACATGGAACTTGTTCACCTCCTTTTAGCTGCCGCGGAAGAAGTGGATCAGCAGCAATTTCATTTGGCTAGCCAATCTATTGCGCGCTGCCTGTGGAAGGCATCTGCTACAGGTAAGGTTGAATTCAGTTCATTTCATCTAAAAAACTTAAGCTGTTAGAGAGAGTACGTATTTATTCACTTATTTATGTCTCGAATAGGTAATCCGATCCAGAGACTTTGTTTCTATTTTGGTGAAGCTTTACAAGAAAGGATTGATCACAAAATAGGAAGGTCCCCAAGTTTCGAAAGAAAATTAAGGTTTTTAAGCACTCTGGCGTTAGGTACTACACCTGAAGCGTTAACCTGCCACACGGAAATTCCCTTCAGTCAAGTAATGCAATTCGCAGGAATTCAGGCGATAGTTGAAAATGTTAAAGGTGCAACCAAGATTCATTTGGTTGACTTTAATATCAGAAGTGGAATTCAGTGTACGGGCTTGATGCAAGCTCTTGCAGAACAACGCGACCGTCCAATTGAGCTTTTGAAGATAACAGCCATTGGACACCAAGAAAAAGAGGAGATTGAAGAAACAGGCAAGAGATTACAAAGTTTTGCCAATTCCTTGAATCTTCCGTTTTCATTTGCTATGGTCTTTATGTCCGACATGAAAGATCTCACGGCAGAATCAGTCAATGTTAAAGAAGATGAAATCGTGGCTGTCTATTGTTACACTGTACTAAGGACAATGATCTGCAGGCAAGATAATTTGGACAACACGATGCGAGTAATCAGAGGACTAAGACCAGCTGTGGTGGTTGTTTGTGAAATTGAAGCGAACCATAATTCACCTTCATTTTTGAACCGTTTTGTAGAGGCAATTTTCTTTTATAGTGTTCTTTTTGATTGCTTCGAGGACTGCATGGATAGAGACAATTTGGTCAGAAAGAGGATTGAAGTATACCACATCGGTGAAGGTATCCGGAATATGGTTGCAGCTGAGGGTGCAGAAAGGTTCACCCGGAATGTGAAGCTTGATGTATGGAGAGCATACTTTGCAAGGTTTGGAATGGTGGAAATGGAGGTCAGTGAGTCATCTCGGTATCAAGCAAAACTGATTCTCGAGCAATTTTCTCATGGCAGTTCCTGCATTGTTCAAAATGGCGGGAAGGCTCTCCTAGTTGGATGGAAGGGAACACCCATTAAATCTGTTTCTATTTGGAAGTTCTAGTGAGAATTTACATAACCGATCCTAACGGAATAAACTAGGAAATGCAGAAACACCAATTTGAACAATTCAACGAAATTTGAGTTATGAACAATGTATCTGTCAGTTTACAAACTTACATTAAGTAAAGCTAATACCGGGAGCTTTGATTGCATTTTGCTCGTCCATCACTCGCCTCACACCCTCAGAATCCACGTACCTGCCCATACCTGCAAGGATATTAGAAAGAAGCACATAATCGCCACCATACTTGTTTTCCATCTCCATAATCTTCTGCATAACTCTTTCTCCCATATCTGCATTATCATGAAAGCTACAAGCACCCAACAACGTTCTCCAAATCACAACATTAGACATCGTATTAGGTATCTCCAACGCTATCTTTTCTGCTTCTTCTAACCTACCTTCCCTCCCCAACATGTCAATCAAGCAACCATAATGCTTAATGTCTGGTTGAATCCCAAACTCATCAACCATCTTTCTAAGAAACTCGAGCCCCTCATCCACTAAACCTCCATGACTGCAAGCATTGAGCATACTCAAAAACGTTATCCGATTTGGTTCAATACCTTCATCCACCATCATCTTATAACTATCAAAAGCTTCTTTTGCCATCCCATGCATTGCATATCCCGATATTACTGACGTCCACGACACCAAATTCCTTCTCTCATCCGATATATCCTCAAAAGCTCTCACACCATCTTCCATGCTTCCACACTTAGCATAAGCATCCACGAGCGAATTCACAACTCGTATATCAAACGCATTAATACCACTCTTCTCCCCATAACCATGAATCATCCTACAACACTCTAAACACCGAACATTCCAAATAGCCGGGAAAATCGCCAAAAGTGTCACTTCACTCGGTTTAATCCCTTCAACCACGACCATCTCCTTAAACAACGACAACGCCTCATCAAACCTCCCCATCCGCGTATAACCATCGATAATACCCGTCCAAGAAACAACATTCTTCTCCGGCATTAAATCAAACAATCCCCTCGCAACGCTAACATCCCCCCATTTAACAAAACTACTAATCAAAGCATTCCACGTCACACAATTTCTCACAGGCATTTCATCGAACACCTTCTTCGCTTCTCCCAAAACCCCACATTCACCATACATATTAACCAATGCAGTTTGCACGTAAACATGGGATTCAAAACCATCCTTTAAACTCAAACAATGAACCTGTTTCCCAACACGAAACTCTCCTAAATTAGCTGATCCTTTAATCAAGAACGAATACGTAAAGCTATCAAAGAATACAATGCGTCCACATTGAAACTTCAAATGCTTGAACAACAAAAAAGATTCTTGTGGATAAATACCAAGAGAATAATGCCGAATTAAAGAGTTCCACAGAGTTAGTAAAATGGGTATTGCAGAAGCTGGACTTGATGTGTTTTCAGCAGTGATAAATACTAACTGAGCATGAATTTGTTGAATTGCTTTCCGACAGAACTGGTGGTTTTTAATGAGGTTAAGAATATAATGAACATCTCTCCCCATTAATAGTAGCAAATTTCTCAATAAAGTTTCAATTTTTATTACTCTTAAAAAAAATTAGTAAAATATAATACGATTTCATCAAATTGATCATTAGATAAAGTAAAACTTTTCGATGTTATAATATGAGTATTGAATACTATGTCCGAGCAAGAAGCGGAAAAAAGATAACCGATATGGCTTAGTCAGAGCGGATACACAATTTTTAGTAAGGGTTCAGTAGTACATATACTCCGACGAAGGAGTTCGGATGAACCCCGTGGACCTATGTAGATCCACCACTGGGCTTAGTGGTTCAGTGAAGTTGAGCTTTCCAACAGAGACAAACATTAGATGAACAGAGTTATGGGATAGATACGTATTGTTAGTGGGAGGTGGTAAGTATCCTGTAGAATTAGTCAAAATACGCACAAGCTGACTCAAACACTACGGTCAGTGAAAGGTGTCAAGTATCTCACAAAATTAGTCGAGGGGCGCATAAGTTGGTCCAGACACCATGGTTAGTGGAGGTGGCGAATTAGTCGAGGTACGCATAAGTTGATCCAGATACCACGGTTAGTGAAGGTGGCAAATTAGTCGAGGTGTGCATAAGTTGGTCCAGACACCACGGTTAGTGAAGGTGGCAAATTAGTCGAGGTGCGCATAAGTTGGTCCAGACACCACGGTTAGTGGAGGTGGCAAGTATCCCGTGAAATCAGTCGAGGTGCGCACAAGCTGTTTCGAACATTACGGTTAGTGAAAGGTGTCAAGGTATCCTGCAAAATTAGTCGAGGTGCACATAATTTGGTCTAGACACAACGGTTAGTGGAGGTGGCAAGTATCCCGTAAAATTAGTTGAGGTGCGCACAAGCTGTTTCGACCATTACGGTTAGTAGAGGGTGTCAAGTATTCGGTAGAATTAGTCGAGGTGCGCACAAGCTGATCCGGACATCACAGTTAGTGCGAGATGTCAAGTATCTCGTAGAGTCGAGGTGCGCACAGTTGAGGACAAACTGATTCAGACACCACGATTAGTGGGAGGTGTCAAGTATCCCATATAATTAGCCGAGGTGCGCACAAGTCGATCCGAACACCATTATTATAAAAAAAAAAAAGATTTTTTAAAACCAAAATATCTTAGCATGTCATACTCAAGACGTGGATGATAACCATTGTCCAACAAAAGGATAAGAAATGTGTGCTCATTAATCATTTTCTCATCATATATACCAATCTCCCATCCTAAAAGTATCATTTTACTTCCCAACAAAACCTCCATCACTTTACCATAGCAAAAAAAATGGCTTCTTCCATAGCTGGTGTTAATCTCACAACTCCAGCAATCCTCTCCAAATCATCCGATTTCCCGAAAATCCATCCCTTCAACTTCCCAACACTAAACAATCCATGGAAGAACAAGAACAGAAAGATGTACGTAGCACCATTATCAGCAACACCGGATAACAAGCTATCTGATTTAGTCGCGGAGAGTGTCAAAGAAGCAGAACAAGCGTGTGCTGACGATCCGGTGAGCGGTGAATGTGCAGCAGCATGGGATGTGGTGGAAGAGGCAAGTGCAGCAGCAAGTCATGCAAGGGATAGGAAGAAGGAATCATCTGATCCATTGGAGAATTACTGCAAGGATAATCCGGAAACTGATGAATGTCGTACTTATGATAATTGATCGATAGTTCTCTGTGTTGTTTTCTGTTTTCCTCAAATGGTGATTTGATAAGTAATACTCTGTGTTTTGAATCTCCATGGATGTGATCTCTTGCCACAGTTTCAACTTATGTGATATAGTTTGAATCAATACGAGTGTTCTACTTGAGTCTGTTGGTCTTGCGATATCCTTTCGAACTCACAAATATACTGAGTATGTTGTTGTTTTGTAGTTTGGATCAGCATGAAAATTAAAAGAAAACAGAAAGTTGTAAAATGTGTGGATCAATATTGCGTCCATTCTACGCTTTAAAGCTTGATTAATATTGTCTCTTGCTCATGGTGCGACAGTTTCATGATGTAGTCTGAATCAATATGAGTGTTTTACTCGAGCCTGAGGGTCTTCCGGGGGATAAAAGTGTTCAACAAATATGATATAGTCTGAATCAATACGAGTGTTTTACTTGAGTCTGAGGGTCTTTCGGGGGATAAAGTGTTCAACTTATATGATATAGTCTGAATCAATACGAGTGTTTTACTTGAGTCTGAGAGTCTTTCGGGGGGATAAAAGTGTTCAACTTATATGATATAATCTGAATCAATACGAGTGTTTTACTCGAGTCTGAGGGTCTTTCGAGGGATAAAGTGTTAAACTTATATGATATAGTCTGAATCAATACTAGTGTTTTACTCGAGTATGAGGGTCTTGCGGGGATAAAAGTGTTTAACTTATATGATATAGTCTGAATCATTACGAGTGTGTTACTCGAGTCTGAGGGTCTTTCGGGGGATAAAAGTGTTCAACTTATATGATATAGTCTGAACCAATACGAGTGTGTTACTCGAGTCTGAAGGTCTTCCGGGAGATATAGTGTTCAACTTATATGATATAGTCTGAATTAATACGAGTGTGTTACTCGAGTTTATATGATATAGTATGAATCAATACGAGTGTCTTACTTGAGTTTGAGGGTCTTTCGGGGGATAAAACTGTTCAACTTATATGATATAGTCTGAATCAATATGAGTGTTTTACATGAGTATGAGGGTCTTTCGGAGGATAAAAGTGTTCAACAAATATGATATAGTTTGAATCAATACGAGTGTGTTACTCGAGTCGGAGGGTCTTTTGGGGAATAAAAGTGGTCAACTTATATGATTTAATCTGAATCAATTTAAGTGTATTACTCGAGTCTGAGGGTCTTTCGGGGGATAAAAGTGTTCAACTTATATGATATAGTCTGAATCAATAAGAGTGTGTTACTACAGTCTGAGGGTCTTTCGAGGGATATAGTGTTGAACTTATATGATATAGTCTGAATCAATACGAGTGTATTACTCGAGTTTATATGATATAGCCTGAATCAATATGAGTGTGTTACTTGAGTCTGAAGGTCTTTCGGGGGATAAAAATGTTCAACTTATATGATATAGTCTGAATCAATATGAGTGTTTTACTTGAGTTTGAGGGTCTTTCGGGGTATAAAAGTGTTCAACAAATATGATATAGTCTGAATCAGTACGAGTGTTTTACTTGAGTCTGAGGGTATTTCGGGGGATATAGTGTTCAATAAATAGGATATAGTCTGAATTAATACGAGTGTTTTACTTGAGTCTGAGGGTCTTTCGGGGGGATAAAAGTGTTCAACTTGTATGATATAGTCTGAATGAATACGAGTGTCTTACTCGAGTCTGAGGGTCTTTCGGGGGGATAAAAGTGTTTAACTTAAATGACATAGTCTGGTTCAATATGAGTGTTTTACTCGAGTCTGAAGGTCTTTCGAAGGATAAAGTGTTCAAATTATATGATATAGCCTGAATCAATACGAGTGTGTTAATCGAGTCTGAGGGTCTTTCGGGGGATAAAAGTGTTCAACAAATATAATATAGTCTAAATCAATACGAGTGTGTTACTCGAGTCTGAGGGTCTTTCGGGGGATAAAAGTGTTCAACTTATATGATATAGTCTGAATCAATATGAGTGTGTTACTTGAGTCTGAGGGTCTTCCGGGGGATATAGTGTTCAACTTATATGATATAATCTAAATCATTACGAGTGTTTACATGAGTCTGAGGGTCTCAATACGAGTGTTTTATATGAGTCTGAGGGTCTTTCGGGGGATAAAGTGTTTAACTTATATGATATAGTCTGAATCAATACGAGTGTTTTACTTGAGTCTGAGGGTCTTTCGAAGGATAAAAGTGTTCAACAAATATGATATAGTCTGAATCAATACGAGTGTTTTACTTGAGTCTGAGGGTCTTTCGGGGGATAAAGTGTTCAAGTTATATGATATAGTCTGAATCAATACTAGTGTTTTACTCGAGTATGAGGGTCTTCCGGGGGATATAGTGTTCAACAAATATGATATAGTCTGAATCAATACGAGTGTCTTACTTGAGTCTGAGGATCTTTTGGGGGATAAAAGTGTTCAACTTATATGATATAGTATGCATCAATACGAGTCTTTTACTTGAGTTTGTGGGTCTTTCGGGGGATAAAGTGTTCAACTTATATGATATAGTCTAAAATCTAAATCAATACGAGTGTTTTACTTGAGTCTGAGGGTCTTTCGGGGGATAAAAGTGTTCAACTTATATGATATAGTTTGAATCAATACGAGTGTTTTACTTGAGTCTGAGGGTCTTTCGTGGATATAGTGTTCAACAAATATGATATAGTTTGAATCAATACGAGTGTTTTACTTGTGTCTGAGAGTCTTTCGGGGAATAAAATGTTCAACTTATATGATAAAGTCTGAATCAATACGAGTGTTTTACTTGAGTTTGAGGGTCTTTCGGGGGATAAAAGTATTCAACTCATATGATATAGTCTGAATCAATACGGGTGTTTTACTTGAGTCTGAGGGTCTTTCGGGGATAAAAGTGTTCAACTCATATGATATAGTCTGAATCAATACGAGTGTGTTTTACTCGAGTCTGAGGGTCTTCCGGGGGATAAAGTGTTCAACAAATATGATATAGTTTGAATCAATACGAGTGTTTTACTTGAGTCTGAGGGTCTTCCTGGGGATATAGTGTTCAACAAATATGATATAGTCTGAATCAATACGAGCATTTTACTTGAGTCTAATACGAGTGTTTTACTTGAGTCTGAGGGTTTTTCGGGGGATAAAGTGTTCAACAAATATGATATAGTTTGAATCAATATGAGTGTGTTACTCGAGTCTGAGGGTCTTTCGGGGGATAAAAGTGTTCAACTTTTATGGTATAGTCTAAATCAATACGAATGTTTTTCTTGAGTCTGAGGGTCTTCCGGGGGATAAAGTGTTCAACTTATATGATATAGTCTGAATCAATACGCGTGTTTTACTTAAGTTTGAGGGTCTTCTGGGGGATATAGTCTAAATCAATACGAGTGTGTTACTCGAGTCTGAGGGTCTTTCGGGGGATAAAGTGAGGGTACACCGTATCCTTTCCCGAACCCACACCCATACTGAGTATGTTGTTATTGTAGTGGTTTGGATCAATACTAGTGTATTACTTGAGTCTGAGGGTCTTTCGGGGAGAAAGTGAGGGTACAATGTATCTTTTCCCGAACCCACACCCATATTGAGTATGTTGTAGTTTGGATCAACATGAAAACTACGACCCAACAACACACTCAGTGAGATCCCAGAGGACAGAGTGAGCACAGACCCTATCACTACCTGAAGGACGTCGAGAGGTTGTTTTTGAAAGACCCTCTTTTCAAAACTTCAAGTACAACAAATCCACGTAAAAGTAGAAAAAAATAGAGAGGAAATCATAGCAATTAACGTGGAGGATGCAATAACGAACATGTCCAGTGATATCCCACAAGTGGATCCACAGGGATTGGACCATATGCAGACCTCAGCCCTACTTCGTGGAGGGTGAGATATGGTTTCTGAACGACCTTCAACTCAAGTGCAGCAAATCAAAATAGTTACGAATGGAAAAACGATAGCGAAGAGAACATGACAACTCAAAACTAGGACACACAAATCATAATATCACAGAATGAAGAAATACCTTTGAAACAAAAAGCCCAATATCATCCAAATTACACCAAGATGCATATATATAAACATAGAAACCAAATATCTGACAAAATACTACTACAAACCTATGTTGCTTGGACTGTTCAAAAATGTCAAGGGGTGCGTGTCGGATCCTCCAAAAATAGTGTAAATTTGAAGGATCCAACACGGGTGTGGCAACATTTTTGGAGAGTCCGAGCAACTTAGCTACAAACTACTAGACCACAACAAACTAGCTATTTGAATGTCAATAATCAGACCAGCAGCTCAAAATTGGAACATATCGGAAGCAGCGATAGCATGAGTTGGGCACGGCAGTTGCCACGGCTCCAGCAAAATGTCGGGAATTTCAGCAACGTCGACAGGAAATCCAGTGGTATCAGCCCAGAATTGAGTGAGTTCGTTCAGCGAATTCAACCGTTCAGTCAGTTCTGCGAGTTGAGCCCTCAACACGTTGTTCTCAGTGTCAACGGAATGATACTTCCTTTCGACAGAATCAATCTTATCGCGGCAGATACTGTTCTGGTTCTGCAGCTGAGTTGTTTCGCTCTTTAACTCCTCCAAACGCTGCTGCTTCCTCATCCGTGACCTCTTGGTCGACTGGCGGTTGGATTCCATTCTCTTCATTTTCCTTTCATCAAACTTTACATACCTCGGATCAGCATCCGAACCAGAACTCACGGATTGTGGAGTCAAAGTCATGTCTCTCGGGCCGATTTGATGAATGATCAAAAATAGAACAACAAGAAACTACGCGTAATTTGTTAAATCAGCAAACTTTTTGATAGTGTGGCTACGGACTTTTCTAACGAAAACTGGAACAAGACAATGACGAAGGCTAGTTCATGAAAAATCATAGAACCAGTAAAGAAAGACGACTGAGAAAGAGTGAAGGATCCGGATTCTACGCATACGGATAGAGAAAGTCATGAAGAAATTTTGGAACTACGAATCAAACATTGAAACTTCGTAAGAAACCTCGATCAATCTTCCAGAAACAAATAATTTCAAGAGTAGATTTAAATCCCGACAGCAAAAAGATCTGCAAAATCAAACACAACAAACTATATTAGAAAACTTTTCAGAAACACGATCAAAAGGCAAAGACAAAACTCAACCACATAGGAGCAAAATTCAACGCGATCATTGAAATGTTTTTGCTTGGAAAGTTTTAACCTTTTTGAGATTTCTCAACTTAATTCTTCGAATCTTTCACAAAGTTGAGAACTCATTTTCCGGGCCTTTATCTTAGCCAAGGGTCTAGCGGAAACAACATCTCCCTCCACAAACCCCACAAAGATAGGAGTAAAATCTGCTTCTAAGGTGCTCGGTCTCTCCAAAAATGTGGCCGCACCCGTGTCAGATCCACTACTTTTGAAGGATCCGACACGTACCCAACGACATTTTTGAAGAGACCGAGCAACATAGGTCTCTCCGTACACCTACCCCCTCCCCAAACCTCATTATGGAATATACCGTGACCGTTATTGTTGTTGAGTTTGAAGATCTTCAACAACAAAAAGTCCAACTTTAAATTACAGTTTTTGCAAAACATAAAACAAATGTCACTAAATTAACCGTCACCAAATCAGTTACTATATAAAGGTTAAAAATTACTAAAGTTCAAATCTTTGAATCAATAGATATGACTTATGCCTAGCTTATTCGTCATCGGCTTAGGGGTCAGCTGATTGGCCGCGGAATGAAATAGACAAGGATATCACATGGACTGAACGCAAAATAAAATAATCACATGAAATTTCTCGGAATTGTTATCCTTATCCCACCAACCAAACGAAAAGGGACACAAAATAATATAATCACATGAAAAATCTCGCAGTTATCATCCTTATCCCACCAACCAAGATAGATCCATTTCTCTTTACCATCAATTCAAATCAAGAAATCAACCAAACAAAATTAAGAAAACAAAAAGAACCAATGGAACATACCTTTTGCAAAGAATGTTATCAAGAATGAGAAATAGTGGTTTATATAGGAGAAATGAATAAAGCTTTTTGAGGCAAATAAGGATATTATTTTGATTATTTTAAGGTAAGTTGTGTCATAGGTGTAATATGGTTGGCCATACTATGTATGACAGCTAATAGGTAACTTTCTTGTATATTTCCTTTACTTAACAAATTTGAATTTATATATTGCAAGATCATTTTTTATATAAGCAAAATAAAAATGAATCTTCAACCTTAATTTCAAAATTTCTAATTAAGAATGGATTTTATATATCTTTCCTTATTTGCACTTAATTTCAAAATATATTTAAATGGTAGTAAATTTATTTTTTATTACCCTCATGATTTTGTTGTGCCTTGCAAATTTCTTTCAGTATAAGTCTCCAAGATTTTATTGACATTGTCATATAGTAGTTGTACTCCAAACGTTTCAATACTTTTTTTTTTTTTTTTTTTTGCGTTGCAAAATTTAAGAAATTAAAAGAAATTTTGATTTTTATTAATCTTATCATCTTAAATATATCATTTATTGGATATAAAGAGTTACTACTATTCTATCCTTTTAAGATAAGTATCCTCTTTGTCTATTTTTATTCATCCAGTATATTAAAAATAGATATACTAAAAAGAAAAATAAGTAAAGATATTATGCACTGAATTCATAATGCTTTTTTATTTTTGAATTATTATGCATTATGCATTGAATTCAAATAGGGAAATTAATTAGTAGTAGTTAATTACTATATGGTTTATCTACTATTAGGTGTTTGGCTTTTTAATTTTAAAAAAAAAATGGCATGATTAATTAGTTGGAAAATAATGCATCTATATTTCACCTTTTTGGGAAAATAATGGAGCTTCCAATCCACTTTTTTTTTGTGTTTCCAACTCATGATAATTTTAAACAATTTATTAGTTCAAATGAATAAGTTACTATTTTTTTAATGATACTCGTAAAAAAAATATGTCGCGCATCACGGGTACTAAAAACAAAATTAAAAAGCCACGTGGCAAATGGAATACTAAAATAAATTACTGATAGTATTCTTCTTATATCAAAACATGTAAAGTAATGATAATTGTGATGTATTATTAAGTATCAGTTGTAGTTTTACTATTAACGATTATTTTTAATATTTCGTTGATTTTGAAATATATTAATTTTATTTAATAAAATATAATTAATTTTATGTGAATAAGTTGTATTTTTTAATGAATAATCATAAAAAAAAATATTCCGCGCATTGCGCGGGTATGTATACTAATAGATGTTTAATAATACTTGTCTAGTTTAAAAATTCAATAAATAATTTATCATTTTAAGTTCATTTTACTCTCATTATTAAATATTATTTACTACTGAAAGTATTTCCTAAAATATTAAATTATTATGTTGGAAGAATGATATTATAAAATTACCATATAGTGATCAATAAATCATGTAACATGTAATGATGCGAGTGTCAATGATAGCGTCTTAGAGTAACATGTAAATTTGTTGTCACGTGATCAATAAATCATTGATTCAAGCTGTGAAAACATACCTTTTGTATCAGATTTTTGTAGAAATATAAGGTAAGACTGTATATAATAGATTCTTGTGGTCTCTGCATCCAAAGGGCGTGACCTAGTGGTTCAGTAAAGTTGAGCTGAACACGTGATGTCTCTGGTTCAATTCTCAATAGATATAAATACTAGGTGATTTCTTCCTATCCATTTTAGTCTTAGTGAACAGAGTTAACTGATTAACTATTGCTGGTGAGAGGTAGCAGTGTGTGTAAACTGACTCGGATACCATGATTATCGGAACGAAAAAAACATTCTTTTGGTCCCTTTCCTAGACTCCATACATAGCATAAACTTTTATGCACTGAATGAACGTACGGAGTACATTAATTTTTTTTAAAGATATATACCATACCAAGTCAATATGAACAAATAATTGAACGAATGGAGTACAACATTACGAATTAAGAATAAAAGAAAGAGTATAGAACTCCGAATACACTCTTTCGTATAATAAAAGATAAATTGAACTACAAAATAAGACTATATATAATACACTCTTGTCGTTTGGTGTGTGGTACTAAATCAAATAGTCCCGAAATAAAATAATAGTCCCGAAATAAATTTTTTAGTGCATCGTTTGGTTGTCAAGGTCGGGATAACTTATCCTACCATTTGCGTCATAGTGATGGGATAAGTTATCCCATATGGATGGTGGGATAAGTTATCCGGGGTAATCCCGGAATAACTAATCTCGGAATTAATTATCCGGGATAATTATTTTCCAACCAAATGCTTTTTGTCGTTTGGTGTGTGGTACTAAATCAAATAGTCTCGGAATAAAATAATAGTCCCGAAATAAAATTTTTAGTGTATCGTCTGGTTGTCAAGGTCGGGATAACTTATCCCACCATTTACACCATAGTGATGGGATAAGTTATCTCATATTGATGATGAGATAAGTTATCTCGAATAATTTCGAAATAACTATTTTCCAACCAAACAACCCCTAAGTAAGGTCCTTCTCCAAATCATGTACGTAACAAAAACTTCAGTACACAAAATTGTCTTTTTTTAGAACTCCAAAGACCAAATGATTAAAATTCAAAACTTAGGGACTATAGTGAGCTTTCAAAAAACTTCTCTCTCGTCATCCCCAAAACATTTTCACCTTTTCACTTTTGTACAGCGAAAGCTTCACTGCATCGATCGATCGATCGAACGTATCGGTAGATCTAAAATTCGTTCAGTATTTTCATTGAGCTGAAAGGGAACAGATACTGAATTTATCGAAAATCCCAAAAAAAAAGTAAAAAATGGGTGTAAATGAAGGTGAAGAAGAAGAAGAAGTAGGAGTAGGGATGGATGATAAAGCAAAGAGAATGAGAGATTTGTTATCAAGCTATTACTCTTCAGATCAGCAGTCCAATTCTACTGTCAATAATGGTTCTTCCAGATTTGCTACTTTGGATACTATCAATACTACTGCTTTTGATGTTGAACAGTACATGAATTTACTTGTATGTCCCGATTCTACTTTCCTTTCCTGCTACTGAAGAAAATGAACTGTGTTGTTGGATTAGTTTTTGTTTGATTTACTATACATTTTTTTTTTTCATTTTTCTGTTTAGTTTTTGTTTGATTTAGTATAAATTTTCCATTTTTTGAACAAAAAACTATTAAAAAAAAGAACTCGCGGTGGATGAGTTTTTGTTTGATTTAGTATAAATTTTTTCAATTTTGTTGATAACAAACTATGTTCGTTAGTTTTAGTTTGATTTAGTATAATTTTTTCCATTTTTATTGAATAACAAACTATGTTGGATTAGTTTTAGTTTGATTTAGTGTAAATTTTCCATTTTTTATGTTTTAGTTTGATTTAGTGTAAATTTTCCATTTTTCTGAATAACAAACTATGAAAAGAGAATGTGTTGGATTAGTTTTTGTTTGATTTAGTATAAATTTTCCATTTTTTGAACAGGAAATTATGAGAAAAAGACTCTGTTGGATTAGTTTTTGTTTGATTTAGTATAAATTTTTCCATTTTTTGGACAACATAAAACTGGGTCGATTTAGTTTTAGTTTGATTTTAGTATAATAGTTTTCCAATTTTTGAACAATTTAGAGCTCGGGTATCCAGAAAAAGATCATTTTTCTAATTAATAAATCAATATTTTTATTGATTTATGTAGCTCCAAAGAAAGTATATCTGTGTACATTCATGTGTTCTCAATT
Source organism: Capsicum annuum (assembly GCF_002878395.1). Classification (NCBI taxonomy): domain Eukaryota; kingdom Viridiplantae; phylum Streptophyta; class Magnoliopsida; order Solanales; family Solanaceae; genus Capsicum; species Capsicum annuum. The sequence goes on from NC_061116.1 coordinate 382,398, forward strand.
TAACCTCACATTTTGGCCATAAATTGCCATAGCAGTCTAATCCGTGTAGCTGGAAGAAAAGAAAAGGAAAATGTCTATTGCAATAGAATCAATCAGTATTACTAGTAGAATATGCATTCCCCATTTACCTCGGCCTACCCAAATCAGAGGAGCAAAGTTTGACATACTGGCCGTGATGGTTTGGCTTTAACTATCTTGTCTTACAAAAAACTTTGCATTGCGAACTTATGTAAATTATCAGAGAGGTTTTTACTTATTTGTTGCTCTCCCAAGGAGTAAGCTGCTCTTTTAATGATGCCATCTTTTCTGGCCTTGGGAAAAGATAACTCTGACTTTTGATTTAATTTGTCTTGGATGAATGTCATATGTTTCACCAAACATGCAGGTGCAGAAGTCCAATTTGGAAGATCTGCTTCAGAGACATGTTGAAATGGCAGCTGAGATAAAGAATCTTGATACGGACCTGCAAATGTTGGTATATGAAAATTACAACAAGTTTGTAAGTGCCACAGACACAATTAAAAGGTAAATCCAGTTCTAGGAGGTTGTTCGAACCCATTTTCATCACTCGAGGGGCAAATATTAGGGGGTATAGTTGCAAACTTAACTCTACATAGGTTGAGTTTGTTAGTACTTATAGCATGTTTCATGGATCTTCAATATTGGTGCTCTACAATAAGGGAGATCATGCAATTGTTGGAAGTTTCTTAGGGCCCGTCTGGCCATGAATTTCTTTTCACTTTTCCGGAAAATTTTTTCACCTTATGTCATATTCAACTCCAAGTTGATGTTTGGCCATGAGAATTCCAAACACAACTTGGAGTTGTATTTGGAAAAGTGGAAAACAACAAAAAGTTGTTTTCACTTTTCTTATTTCTCTCACAAAAATTCAAAAACAACTCCAATTATATTCATGGACAAACACAACTCCAACTTCAATTTAAATTTTTTTAGTTTTCATGGCCAAACGCCCACCTAAACTTATGCTTGGCTTCACTTACATGTTGAATCAGGTCTGACTCAGTTTCGTCTTGTCATGTTCTCATTTGGCATGAATGAAGAACTCACCTATAATGTTACCTTTCCAGGATGAAAAACAATATTGTTGGCATGGAGACAAATATGGAGCAGCTTCTTGAAAAGGTTTTGTTTAAATTTTTCCCTTTTTACTTGTTTAAAGATTTTTAAAACTTTATTTTTTGGTTATAATTATGACCTAAGCAGCAAAACAACGAAAGATGTGTGTCAAGAATTAGATTTCCTTCAATTATTTGCATATAATCTATTATCATTCTCAAAAAAAAAAACATTTGCAGATAATGTCCGTGCAATCTAAAAGTGATGGGGTGAATACCTCTCTTTTTGAGAAGAGGGAGCACATAGAGAAATTGCATCGTACCCGTAATCTTCTTCGCAAAGTTCAGGTACTAAAGTGAGGTGTTAAGCTATTGCAATGTTTTACGCCATTGTAGAATATGTCTTTTTTTATTGAGGATTGAAGTTACCGACTGTGGGTTCTTATAACAGCCTTTAGAACTAAGTGGTGTTTGCTGTTAGTGATGACGATAGAAGAACAAGCATTTCCTTTATATGCCCGCTTTCATTTAACCAACAAAAATACTTATAGAACACTGATTTAAGCAAGGGAGCATACATGCTTATTCAGCAGTGAGATAAATTGATCCAGATGTTAATTAAAGAATGCCATTATCTATTATTTCCAGTACAATTTATTTCAACTCATTATTTATGGGGAATATGTACGCGTTACTTATTTAGTAAAAATTGTTTTTAGGAAGAGGAAGGAATAACCCATTCCGTATTTCAGCCACCGAATCTTTGGAGCTGTAAGCTGTTAATAGTTCACCTGATTAAATGGTCAAAAAAGGATCGGTGAAGTTATTAAATGCTAACATCTTTTAAAGAAAAGAAAATGTCATTACCTTCAACCGTCTTATAGACTTGTTATTCAGGTTTATCATGTAACCTTTTTTTCTGAGATAGATGAAATGCAACTTTATGTTGTAATGTGCTACGCATCGTATAAGAGTTGGTTTCTGGTTAAGCGTGAGTTACAAGGATTTCATTTTCTGTGTAAAAGAGCAGTTCATATATGATCTACCCGCTAGGTTAGCAAAGTGTATCAAATCAGAAGCCTATGCTGATGCTGTGAAATACTACACTGGAGCCATGCCCATTTTCAAGGTTTGTGCATAGGGATTTTTGTTCCATTCCCTGTTTGTATGATTTAAATGCATGTAAAAGTGTCATCTTTAATGCCAGTACTTTTCATCACCAGGCATATGGAGACTCTTCCTTCGAGGATTGCAAAAGAGCCTCAGAGGAAGCAATTGTTGTTATTACAACAAACTTGCAGGTTTCTCCTTTTTTCTAGTTAGTAGTTATTTTGTCGAGAGGTGCTATAGTTGGTTGAGGTACCTAAACTGGGTTAAATATTTTGTTGAGATGGAAGGAAAGGGAGGAGAGAAGACGAAGAATAATATTCTTTTCATCCCATTTTATGTGACGGTATTTGATTGGGCATGTAGTTTGAGAAATAAGGAAAGACTTTTGAAACTTTTGGTCTACATCAAGCCATAGACATTTGTGCGGCTATAAATCATCTAATTAAGGGCAAATGAAAATTTTAAAGTTAAATTATTTTTAAATATAGAAAGATGTCATTTTTTTCGATAATCTATAAAGGTAAGCATGCCACATAAAAATGGGACAGATGTTGGAGGGGGTGTTGATTTTGTGTTTTAGAGTTGTTCAGCGTTACTTCTCCTTTCCTTTCATCTCCATTCTTAACAAACAGAGCAAAGTGTCTGTAATCACTATGAACTATTTAGATCTCTGCATGCTGAGGATTGTTTGATATGCCTCTCTCTAAGGGCTAATTTTGAAGGAGTAGGGAAAAAGATGAATCTGAAATTCTGAATACAAATTTGCAGAACGCTGGTTCAGACGTTTTTGGGTTTCTGTCAAGAACTTGGCAAAAATGATCTGTGTTGATCTTTCATATTACTTTTTCTTTGGTTTCAGGCAAAGGTATTTTCAGATTCTGAATCAATTCAAGCCAGGGCTGAAGCTGTTATGCTCCTTAAGCAGTTAAATTTTCCGGTCCGCATCACACCTTCTTTTTCTGCTTCAATATATGAGCGTTTCTATTACTTGTTTGCATCGTTCAATTTATTCCTGAGCTTTACATGAATTTTTAAATTTTATAAGAATTTCATGCTCCTTTAGTTCAAATAGAATGTGTAGTAAAGAAATGTACTCCTCACTCCCATTTTACTTATCACTGTCCCTCTCTCAGCAAGAAGCTTAGCTTCTAATTGCATTCTTGGCTCTCCATCCTTAGAAGATGAGCATGTCAACAATCTCAATTTTAGGCATGCCTTTCTTGGCAGTAGCTCATGAAATTGCTGCATTTTTTTGGTCCAATGTGAATTTTATTGCACAATGGGTTAAGTTGATGTATTACATCATTGATGTTTGAATGATCAGGGAGGGATGTGGTTAGCGACACCGTAAGTACCTAGCAAAATGATTTTCGTGTATTTTGAATAGGCACATTGTAAGATCCTTTTACTGTTGGTCTTAAAAGTACGTACCTTTAACTTAAAATATTTTTGGTCGTGTAAAAGGATGATGATAGATTCCCTATTAAAATAGGAACATAGACATAAGCACTGTTACTTGGCCTCTCCAAAAAATGTCGCCGCACCATGTCAGATCCTCCAAAATGCACTATTTTTGGAGGATCCAACATGCACGAGGTGGAAACTTTGAAGAGTCTGAACAACATAAGAGGTACCTGAATTATCATCTTAAACCCTACAGTTGCCAGTACCTCTGGATTGGAATCAGCTTCTTCTATCTAACATGCCTCTTCAATTTTATCCTTCTCTTTTCTCAAGTAGAGAATTGAAAATGTGAAAGATGTGTTTTGTGTAGTGCTATGGAAAATGTGGTTAGTTTTGTATGTTTATAGAGCCAAAAGGATATGATGGTTTGTTGGTAACTAAAATTATTTATATATTGTATGCAATATACATTGCATGCTTGTCGAATTAATTTCCTCGAGAAGAAAACAAAATATATGTAAAGAGGAAACTCTTGACCTCGTATTCATTGTAACTTGTATATCAATGCGAGAATAACTGTCTATGTTCGAGTTTAGTTTGTAAATATTAAAAATTGACTGAAATAAAAATTCATATGTTTATTGGTGCAATGGAGATTACTGAAACTTTTGTCTTTCTTCTTGCATGTTGATCTTTTTCTTTTGAAATGGGAAACTTGTATTAAAATCAAAAAGGCTTTGAAGCCATAATTACAAAGTCTGAGCAAAAACTGACATGTTGATCTTTGAATGTATATATTTTATGCAGGTTGATAATTTGAAGGTGCAACTATTTGAAAAGTTAGAACAGTTCCTTGTGGATCTCCATCTGGAATCTAAGGAAATACCCCACTCTTCGGCAGATCAAGAAAACCTTACTGAATCAGCTACTTCTGCTGCTCATGAGGTGTGTCAAGGTCATTGGTCTTTGAAGTTGGAATATTATGCTACAATGTGAATTGATGTAATACCAAAGAGAGATGAGAAAGAAGCAAGGGGAAGAAACCTTAAGGAGAAAGACAGATGAATATGAGGGAGAGATGGAATACGGGGAGAGGAGTAAGGGGGAGAAGGTAGAGAATAGATAGAATGATTTAGACAAAAGAAGAGGGGGAAAGAGTCAGAGGTTTTATTATGCAATTCCATTTGTCAAATGTTGTTTTCAAAATGAAGTATGTGAAGATCCTAGTGAAGCATGGGGCTTTAAAGTAAGGGAAACTTTTACAACAACAACAATATGCCCAGTGTAATCCCACAAGGGACCAAAAAAAGGGATAAGGATAACTATAACTAAAGATAGAGATATGAATAACTAAAATGATGTTTTTGGTGAGTTATATTACTAGCACTATTTACTTTACTTTGCTTTTTAAGATGAGTACCCCTTCTAACCTTGCAAAGAGGTGGAAATTACAACTACTAAAAGAGAATGTACAAAAAGGGTGTGAATAATACTTGAGAAAGAAACTAACCATAATTAAACTTCAATTGAACTGCATTATGACATGACTTGCCCGTTTATGTGAAAGATAATACCACTTTGCTGAGATATTTGTAAGCGACATGCTAGTTCCCACACTTTCCTTAATACAAGACGGTGAAACCAAAAGGACACAGATTTGGATCTTAAGTATATGCTTCTGTAGTTCCTTTCTTCTGGATTTGAAATGTACGATGTATTATTTATTTTTTTCTCCTTCCCAGCACTAATTGTGTTTACACTAATGCATGTCCTATTCATGTCTTAGGCTTCTATTCGTGAATTTTCCGAGGCTGTCCGTGCTTATCGAGTTATTTTCCATGATTCAGAACAGCAACTCTCTATACTTGCACAAAACTTACCCAAAATGTACGCACTTCTTATTCACCACATCCATTTCTTGTTGCTTTCACTATCATTTGTGCTTTATATATTTGTATCTGTGATTCATATTACAATCCCGCCTACTACCAAATTTAGGCACTTTGAAGCCACCCAGCAGCACATCAAGAAACAACTTGCTTCTTCCGATCTTGTTGCCATGTTAAGTAAGTTAAACTAGCATTCACCTCATGGGCATTGTAAATTGGGCTTCTATTTTCTTTTGCTTATTCAACTTTAGTTTTGCACTTTAGCTGCTCTTTACTTCCTTTATTTGGACTTCATTTTCGTATTTACCTTACAGCATTTCTCCCTGCTATCGATTTTTGATATGATTGATTTTTTTTTTTTTTTGGTCTCAGTCTTCTTGCTTGTTTATTTAGCTTTCTTCTGCTTTCCAAAATCTCAAGTTCACTGTTACTGTAGCCAAGCTTTTCATGTACTACACTTGTATTAGGACACACTAACAATGACTGGTTGAATCTTATGACACTCATATTTTGTCAGGGATTATTTGGACCGATGTACTTCTGATGGATGGAGTGTTACCTGAGGCTGGTCTGCGTGATTTTACTATGGAGGTTGCATATAATAGACAGCTACCTCTTATTAGTCTGTAATGCTCTATTGTCATTGATGTACTGACTCTCTCATTTCAGGCTGCTCATGTTGCCGTTAAACAATACGTTGCTAGCAGATTTAGCCATCTTCTACTTGATATTTCAGGTTTGTGCTGTTAAATCGAAATAATAGATAACATGTAAACTGAAAAAAGAAGAAAAACAAACTGTTACAATTGTAGGTTGTAGGTTACATGCCTAAACTTTGACTGGAAAAGCAAATGTTGATTCAAATAGATATGTAACATATTAGTTAAAAGATATAAAAATATCACTAAGAAGGATGTGTAAACGAACAAACCACTGATTTCAATTAACGCAAAAATAAATAAGAAGAACCTACTCGTTCTCAAAAAAAAAAAAAAAAAAGAACCTACTGATTTCCCGAAATTGAAATGCAGAACCAGCTTTCAATCCCTTCTTCACAAATCAATGACCTACTCAGTCTGCCTCAACTACAACATACCCAGTATGCTCCCCCAAAGTTGGTCTGGGGAGGCTAGAGTGTACATAGACCTTACCTCTACGTCAATGTTGATGTAGAGTGGCTGTTTCGGATAGACCCCGGCTCAGGACAAAAGCAGACTAGAAAAAGACGTAATGGAAATACAAGAGACAATAGATAGTAACAAAAACAACAGATAGCAACAGAACAGTACTACAACGAAATAACACTACAATTGAACCATACGATACAATAGATAGTAATAGACATTGAAAACAAGAAACTACAATAGTAGACTATCTGCCTAAAGTTGGATATTTTATATCATGAGTTGGCTGGATAAGATTCTTAAAGGAACAGCTCGAAATGGATTCAACTTTGCCTTTTGTCTTTCAAAAGGATAGTAAATTGAAAAATGTGCTTCAGAAGTTTTTGTCTTACATTTTGTTCCGTGTAAGATCCAAAGCTCAATGTATAGTCGATAGTAAACTTTCTTAACCAAATATTTTTGCACAATCCAAATGATCACCTTAATTTGAAACCGCATATTTTGCATAAGTTCCAATGCATCTTGATTTTGTCTTTTCTTTATTCTTTTGAGCTGGCAGGTACTGTTGTAAAAGTTGGTAACGAAATGGAGGGTGGTGAAGAAGAAAATTCTTTGCATGCCACCCTTGAGGCTAGTAAAAAAGCAGTAGTGCAAGGCAGTATGGATGTCTTACAGGTAAAATAAGCTGTGACGGAATTGTACGAAGTTCTTATATATCCTTGCGTCAAATAATTCTTGTATTTATTCGAAAGCTATTAATGCTGTTACTTCACTAGTTATACATTGTTACACTCAAGATTTAGACTTCATCAGAGGGCGGGACGGCAGTGATTTTTGAAGTTTATGGTATCTGTTGATCAATTCTACTTCTGCCCTGTACGCTGTTCAGCTTCATTATTAGAGTCTACCTGGACATCAATTAAGAAATCTACATGATGTAGGAGTATATAGTTGAATAGTTATTAATAATAGGTGGAGAACTTACAATAAGTAAATTCATTTCCTTGTGAGTTAATTTTCTTGTGAATAGTTCTCTGGAATGCGTTAATAATATGAGGATGCTTTTACAAATTTGTGCTGCTATTAAATTATTGAAAAGCTTCTTTGCTCTCTGTGGTCTTTGCTTCGAGACATCAATAAAATTGATCTCAAGTAATTGACAGATAGTTTTAACTATTAAGTCGGCCAAAATAACTACCTGAATTATAACTCAACCAGACAAAAACTTGCTCCCTGTATCAACGATAAGAAAACGTGCTTCCTTTATCACAAGGAACCTACCTTCCAAAAGAATAGACAAAGCTATAAAATCACGATCACAGTACAGGCACTAAGTTCCTAGTCAATTGTGTTCTGAGTTGCGCCTTTGCTTTGATTTCTTGTCTGACAGGATTTCCGTCAACTTCTTGATGAAAACTTGGAACTGCTTTCTAAGTTGAGAGATTTTGTCATTGACTGGGTACAAGAAGGATTTCAGGACTTCTTCAGGAAACTCAATGATCATTTTCTCTTACTATCTGGAAAGAAACATCCAGCCGGTCAAGATCTAAGCTTTCGGGAGGGACTACAGGGAGACAAATTATTTCCTGGGCTTGTTCTTGTACTGTCACAACTCTCTGTTTTTGTTGAGCAAAATGCCGTTCCCAGAATTACCGAGGTGTGAGGGTGGTCTAACAGTTATAACCAACATAATTGTCCAATAGTTATAACTATTAACTAGCACAATTATATATTCCTTCCATTTAACTGCACATTTTTGAACTTTTCGTATCTTTCAGGAAATTGCTGCCTCTTTCTCTGCTGGTGGGTCTCGGGGCTATGAAAATGGTCCTGCTTTTGTTCCTGCCGAAATTTGTCGCACCTTCAAAGCAGCTAGTGAAACATTCTTGCAGCATGTATGTTATATATTCTGAGTGTCGTCTTTCTCTTACAGATGCCCAACACCGTGATTCTATTTCAGTGACTGGCTTAACTACAAAATGTGAATTATTTTGCTTAATTACTGAGACTTAATGTCTCCACCATGGTTAGTCTTCTATTGCTAACAAGTCAGTATGTAGTTTCTTTAAGAAGCATACAGCCATTTAATGGTAGGCTTCGAACTGCACAAAATTTTTCTATCGGGAGACAAGTGGTTATTGCAGTATGCAAAGCTATATGTAACACTTGTATAAGGATATCCCGGATCATGTAAGCACAAGCACTTAGTGCTTGGTTGTTATTTATTAAATCCTTAGATGTCTCAAAAAAAAAACTACATTTTTTTTTAAAATATACTTTTTCCTTCGGTGAATGAATTTGCACATTTTGGAAGAAGTAGCATCTTTCTATAATTCTATGTAATAGAACTGCTGAATGTAATTTTTGTTAGTGGGCAGGTCATAAAGAACTTTATTCTCGTATTTAAATGATTTCGCACATTTTTCAAATGCTTGCTTTTGAAGGTTCTTGATGATGTTCTATGTGGTTTGCATAGTTGTCTTTGAAGCATCGTTCATTGTTTTGACTTTCAAATTATCTTCTTGGCTTGATGATAGTTTTATAAATGAAACGTGAAGTTCGTTGATAGTTCTTTTGTTACCTTCATTATTAGAATATGAAATCAAAAATCTGATTCTCTTCATCTCTATTTATTCTCAGTATATTAACATGAGAACTCAGAAGATATCAGTTGTCCTGAATAAAAGGTTTACAACGCCAAATTGGGTCAAGGTAAGAAGAAGATATGGTGAGCTAGGAGTAATTACCCAGGAGGATCAATATAATGCTTTGCGCTAATTTTGCCTTAACCTTTTTCTGTTTGTACAGCATAAAGAGCCCAGAGAAGTTCATATGTTTGTTGATCTGCTTCTTCAAGAGGTATTCTTTGGCTTTTATCTTCAGCATGAGAGAAAACTGACACCTCGTCGTAATTATCTAATGGGTTATATATGGAATAGGATTAGTACAAGAATTAACATTTCCTATTTGATCTTATTGCCAGTTAGATAGTATCGTTAAAGAAGTAAAGAATATTTTACCTGAAGGACTCCAGCGTAAGCATCGCCGTACTGACAGCACTGGGAGCACCACTTCCTCCCGTAGTAATCCATTAAGAGATGACAGAATGTTACGGTCAAATACCCAGAAGGCCAGAAGTCAACTTCTTGAGTCCCATTTGGCAAAACTGTTTAAGCAAAAGATGGAAATTTTTACTAAAGTTGAACACACACAGGTTGGATTCTAGTGCTTGTCCTCTTGGTAAACGTCATTTGTCTCGAAGAAAAATGGATAAGAATGCTCTTGATTTTGCAGGAATCAGTAATAACTACCATCGTGAAACTTTGCTTGAAGAGCTTACAAGAATTTGTCCGACTTCAGACTTTCAACCGTAGTGGGTTTCAACAAATTCAGCTGGACATTCATTTCCTTAAAACTACTCTGAAGGACATTGCCGATGATGAAGCTGCTGTTGATTTTTTGCTCGATGAGGTAAACAGATAAATGCCTACATATGTACTTTACAGCTACTATGTTCAATGAAACTTTGATTGTGCGGTATCAGAGTTCTCAACGGGTCCTTGCTTGCAACTGTATGCATCGATATACTTGTTGATTCAACTGTTCTTTTATCTGATAAGAGATGAAATGAACTCATCGTCCTGAACAGGTAATTGTTGCTGCTGCTGAGCGATGTCTTGATCCAATCCCTCTCGAACCTTCTATCCTCGACAGGCTTACCCAAGCAAAGCTGGCAAAGACTCGGGAGCAGAGTCCTACTCCATAAGAATTATGGAGGCGTTGAACCATTTGATGAACGCGCTATGATCTCAAAGCGTTCACAAGATGCTGGCTAACATTCCAAATATCGTATATCGGAAACACCAGAGCCATGACAACCTTTTATGTAAGTGTTGAGATGAAATGCCATCCAATTTTCCAACTCCTGAAAGTGTTTGTGTTGCTGGAAACTAAGAGGGGAATCCAAGAATTCTTGTTGTATTGAAGCTTCAAACATTTTGAGTGTAATTTCCTGTACTATAATGTAAGGATGGCATGCATCCACAAAGAGCTGCTTAACACATGTACAATGAATGTTGTTTCCTTCTTCCCCTGTTGTGTTAATATATGTGATATGACATTTATATATATATATAGAGAGAGATATAGATATAGATAGCGGAGTAAAAGAAAAGTTAGGACATGAAATAGCAAATAGTAAATAAAAATAGCAGACAATAGTGACACGACAATAACTATGATAAGGCAAAAAACATTAGGAGATTCTTTGCATCTGCCTTAACCTTGGTAGATAGAGTTAGTTGTTGGTGGGAGGTGATGATAGGTATCTTGTGAATTTAGTCGAGGTTCACGAAAGCTGGTTTGAACACCATGATTATCCAGAAAAAAGTGAAAAATAACTATGATAAAATAATATTACTGTGAGTACGGGCATCGGAAGAAATTTTGTGCAAAACTTCTCGGGTGGTCCTCTAACGGCCTATTAAATGGATTGAGTTATTTTGGAGGGGCCGGAGGAGTCATTTTTCAAGTCAATCAAGTGAAACGACAGAAATTGTAGTTTTTTGCGACTTTCGATGATTGTTATAGCTCACGAATCGGAGGTGGATGTAGGCTCCAAAAATTTTTGTAGGCGAAACTTCTTCTTGACGACCTATTAAATGGATCGACGAACACGAACTACATGAGCAATCCTACAAGACAATGCATTGCTAATATTTTTTTTTTTAAATCTTGGTATAATTGGAAAAGAAAAAAAAAATAGATTAGATTGAAAATTTAATATTAAATACTAAATATTTTATTTTCAATTAGCTGTCAATTTTTTACCACCATTAAAATTTAAAAATAAAATAAAATGACAACCTTAATACCAGTTCAGATCCATCCACAAAAATTTGTCTTTTTCCATTGTCAACCAACAAAAAAACATTTAGGTTCATTTTCATTTTTCCATTATTATTATCTTCACCTAAACCCCTAATCAATTCTTTAATCATCTTGTTTAACAACACCCAAGATCTATTTATTGAAAAAAAAAGTTTGCATTAGATCTTTCTTGAATTTGAAGGGAAAAAGTAAATCAAGAAAATGTTTTTGTGGGATTGGTTTTATGGAGTTTTGTCATCATTGGGTTTGTGGCAAAAGGAAGCTAAGATCTTGTTCTTAGGCCTTGATAATGCTGGCAAGACTACTCTTCTTCATATGCTCAAAGATGAGGTACTATTAATCCCCCACCTATTTGTTTATTTATTTTTGATTTGATACGGAGTTTAAGAAAGAATAAAGGCTGCATTTTTTGAAATATGTGAATCATGGTTAATGGGGATTAGGGGAAGGGATTACAATGTAGGGAATAACTTGTGGGGTTAGGCTAGATACATTGTTAGTTGGCACAGAGTTTAAGAAAAAAACCTTATTTTTTGAAATATGTGAATCATGGTTAATGGGGAATAGGGGAAGGGATTACAAGGTAGGAAATGACTTGTGGGGTTAGGCTAGATACATTTTTAGTTGGCACGGATTTTAAGAAAAAGACTTATTTTTTGAAATATTTGAATCATGGTTAATGGGGAATAGGGGAAGGGATTATAAGGTAGGAAATGACTTGTGGGGTTAGGCTAGATACATTGTTAGTTGCCATGGAGTTTAAGAAATAAAACACTGCATTTTTTGAAATATGTGAATCATGGTTAATGATGAATAGGGGAAGGGATTACAAGGTAGGAAATGACTTGTGGGGGGTTAGGCTAGATGTATTGTTAGTTGGCACGGAGTTTAAGAAAAAAGACTTATTTTTTGAAATATGTGAATCATGGTTAATGAGGAATAGAGGAAGGGATTACAATGTAGGAAATGACTTGTGGGGGGTTAGGCTAGATGTATTGTTAATTGGCACGGAGTTTAAAAAAGAACACATTGCATTTTTTGAAATATGTGAATCATGGTTAATGGGGAATAGGGGGAGGGATTACAAGGTAGGGAATAACTTGTGGGGTTAGGCAAATATATTGTTAGTTGGCACGGAGTTTAAGAAAAAAGACTTATTTTTTGAAATATGTGAATCATGGTTAATGAGGAATAGGGGAAGGGATTACAAGGTAGGAAATGACTTGTGGGGGGTTAGGCTAGATGTATTGTTAGTTGGCACGGAGTTTAAGAAAAAAGATTTATTTTTTGAAATATGTGAATCATGGTTAATGAGGAATAGGGGAAGGGATTACAAGGTAGGAAATGACTTGTGGGGTTAGGCTAGATACATTGTTAGTTGGCACAGAGTTTAATAAAAAAGCCTTATTTTTTGAAATATCTGAATCATGGTTAATGAGGAGCAGGGGAAGGGATTACAAGGTAGGAAATGACTTGTGGGGTTAGGGTAGATATATTGTTAGTTGGCACGGAGTTTATGAAAAAGAGATATTTTTTTAAATATGTAAATAGTTGGGGGTAGGCGGAATGGGGAATGAGGGAGGCGATTACAAGGTAAGGAATAAGGTCCGCATACATCTTATCCTCCCTGGACTCTACTTGTGGGAATATATTGGCTATGTTATTGTTGGCACGGAGTTTTATAAAGAAAGATTGCGTTTTTGGAATATGTAAATCATGGTTTAATTGTTTATAAATGTAGAAAGGTAGCAGTTATTTTCTCGACGGACTGCAAAAGAAAGTGTGCCGCATAAATTGACAGGGGCGGAGGAATTTTGTTACGTTTTTGACCAGACGCAGAGTTTAAGAAAAAAAATTGAAGCATATGAATCATCTTATTAGTGGCTAAATTGTTTTTAAATGTAGAAGGCTAGCATTTTTTTGGGATGGATGGAGTGATTATAATGAATCTTTGAGAAAACTTGAATTGAGTGGAAATGAGCAAATGTGTGATGAGGATTTATATTGTATGTATTTGATTGATTGATTGGTTGGTGTTTTATTAACTTGATTTATCATAAAAGCTTCGTTTTTTGATTTGATTATTCTTTGATTGTGTTTCGTTTTTATAGAGGTTAGTTCAGCATCAGCCAACTCAGTATCCTACATCTGAAGAGTTGAGTATCGGGAAGATAAAGTTCAAAGCTTTTGACTTGGGAGGTCATCAGATTGCTCGTCGAGTCTGGAAAGATTACTATGCCAAGGTATGCTTTTGTTTCAAATATGCATTTTCTGCGCATGAAGATAGAACGTGTCATGCTCATCCGTTTCGTCATTATGTTTCTCTGCGTTTCAAGACAAGTGTATTAGTTCGGGGAATTGTGTTGAATCGTTCTCCGATTAATATTTTACCAACACCTGAATTGGTAATCTAATCCGTGTGGGAATCAAAAGAAATAATCAAAGCGATCTTTTTTCTGAATCCATAAGCAAATAAAACTCACAATTGCCTTTTACATCAACCACACTGTATCTCTACATCAACTGTCGTGTAATTGCATTAGATTCATGTTGTTTGTACTGCACGTGGAGTTCCTTTCCTTTGTTGAAAAGATTGAAAAATTCGGCAAGCTCAACATGTTTGATTACCCTTATCTGTAACACAGCTGGATTTGGCGATGATTACCATAATATATTTGCTATTGCTATGTTCTACATAGTCAGATAGTCTTCTTATCTTTGTCTCTTAGTAAGGCCTCCAATTCTGGATGCCCCTGACATCGACATTGAATGTTAGTGTGCTTCATTTGGTGACTCTTATGTTTGTCAATAATGGAACTTTAGAAAGTTTATTGTGACAAATTGAATTTGTTGAAGGTGCAGTAGGTCTATTGGAGCATTGTTTTTTTTTTCCTTTTTTGTAGTTTCTCTTGTTGCTTCGCTAAAATAACATTTCTTTAGTATAGATGGAGAAAGATGAAATCCTTATTCTTTCCATCCTTCTAGTGTTAGGAAGACCTCAGTTCTCGTGAAGGATAAATTGCCTTTATCCAACATAATTTTCAAAGTCAAATTCGGTTATTGTTAATATTTATGCCAATTAACTATATTCTACTTAGCCAGAAAATCTCCTTGTCTTTCTACTTAACCTGTGAATAGCACCCAAGGGTGTGGTATAATAGTCAACAAAGTAGAAGAACCATGACATCTCAAGTTCAAATTCTAGCAAAGGCAACAAGCACTAGGTGATTTTTTTCCTTCTATCTAATCTCAGTGGGTAGAGTTATCGATGTTTGTGCTGATGGGAGGAAGCAGGTACTTGGTGGAACAGTTGAGGTGTGCGCAAGCTGCCCGAACACCACATTCCTAAAAAAATAACATTTGTATTTGAGAACAAAGGAACTTTTGAAAGTATTCATATGACAAATTAAATTTGTTGAAGGGGAGGTAGGTCTATTCAGCACTGACTTGTGCGTTGTTAACATCAACATCTCTTTGGGTCATTTTAGCATCACAAAACTAAAACTTAAAAAAGGGCAGCCCGGTGCACTATAGCTACCGCTATGTGCGGTGTCCGAGGAAGGGACCCACCACAAGGGTGTATTGTACGCAACCTTACCTTGCATTTCTGCCAAAGGCTGTTTCCAAAGCTTGAACCCGTGACCTCCTCGTCACATGGCAGCAACTTTACCAGTTACTCCAAGGCTCACCTACCACAAAACTAAAACTTTTTTATTAGAAATGGTAAACGATGAAAATCTTATCCTTTCCATCCTTCTGGTGCTAGAAAGATATGAATTCTTATGAAGGATGATATTGCCTTCATCTGAAATGATTGTCCCATATGAATTAAACTGGGTTATACTTAAAGATACTTGAAACAAATATATTTATTCAGTGATAAAGGATAGTGATTCATGCAGGATGTTGGTCTGACCCAAATTTATTTATATTTTGGAAGGACTCCTTCAATTTTTCTTTTTTTGAATTCCGTTGTAGGCTTGCAAACCTCAAGAAAATAATAAAGAGAGCAACATACAGTTGTAGTCCTGTTGGTTAAAAGGACTACACATGCTTGTTCCTTTACTTTAGTTCTCCGTTGTGTCATTTCCCCTGAGGTTACCAGCTTGAAGCCCTGATACTTTTCGATCTTTGAACTTGGTCTTGATTGCTTGATAGCCTGCTGGTGTTTGCCTAACAGGCTTACACTGCTAGCCCTTTCCTTTTTTTTTTTTTTCGTGTTTTTTGTGGGTGAGGGTGGGGGAGCAAATGGTAGCGACAATCCTTAATATTTTCAGACAAGTTTTCCTTACTCTTGACAATTGTGAGATTTGTTCATTGTAATCCAACTTTAATGGACACTTTGAGTCAAATTCTGATCTAACATACATATCAAGGATAAGAAGCTCCTCATACATGATATGTATTTCTTCTTTTTCTTTTGACGAGTTAACAGAAAATCCTCAAACATAATGCGCTAAGCTGCTAATGATTGGATCCGTAAACTCTTTTTGTTTTTCTCTTTTCCTCTATGGCTCTATTTTGTCGATTTGGATAAAAGTGCCATGAAAGTTGAGGGTCTATTAGAAACAACCTCTCTACCCCCACAAAGGCACGGGTAAGGTCGCGTACATCCTACCCTCCCCTGTCCCCACATGTGGGATTACATTGGTATGTCGTTGGAGAAACTCATAAAAGTACCATTAAACTGACATATAAGGGGACATGCTGAGTCCAAATGGATTAAATGTCACAAATTGATGTTTAGGACTAAATTACACTTCTTTTTCCCCTTCCTTTAGAGTTCCTCCCACTACTTTGTATAAGGTTGCATTCTGATGTGTGGCAATGTTGTTCTTGTGGAACTAAACATTATACTTCTTAATGGAATGTTTGTGCAATTCCTTTCGTTTTTGCCTTTTTGGAGACTCTTAAGTTGTCCGGAGTTTTGTGTCAAGTGGCTTGTATTGCTGTTCCACAGGTTGATGCAGTTGTGTACCTGGTTGATGCATACGACAAAGAGCGTTTTGCAGAGTCGAAAAAGGAACTAGACGCACTTCTTTCTGATGAAGCTCTTGCTACCGTCCCCTTCCTCATTTTGGGCAACAAGATAGACATACCATATGCAGCCTCAGAAGATGAATTGCGTTATCATCTTGGCTTGACCGGTGTCACTACTGGCAAGGGTAAGATGAATCTTGCTGATTCTACTGTTCGTCCTTTGGAGGTATTTATGTGCAGCATTGCACGGAAAATGGGATATGGCGATGGATTTAAGTGGGTATCTCAATATATAAAGTAGATTCATTCACTTACCAACGCCATAGAAGTTGAAAGAGATCGCGTTCTCGTTATGCTGTAGATCAGCATTTTTGGAAAATATTGGTTTCACCAGATATTTTATTCATTTGTTTTCGAATTGATCTGGTCTTTCTATTACTGATTTTTTGTATCCTTTGGTATCTATGTAGTTTGATGAGAGATGTTTTTGGTTTCTGTATACGACACTTTTTTCTTCTGAAAACAATGCAGAGAGAGTATAAAATGATAAATCGTTTAAACTAACAAAAATTCTGCAGCTAGCATGGTAAGTACTTTTTTCCCGTGTGTACAATGATATAGGAGCAGTTTTTCTTACTTTTTTTGTTTGGTTGCCCACACGATGTCTGGTGCATACGTTGGGGCCCCGACTAATCTGAATTTGTGCCTCGTAAGGCCCATTTAAGGGTGAAGGGATCCTATCCATGTCACCGCAACCTTTGTCGGTGTCGGAGTAAGTCAGATTCTCAACAGCTCAATGCTTCATATTTCACTGGAATTGGTCGATTAAATGCAGGTTGAGACAACAAGTTCCCAGCGATCGCAAGCTCTCTGCAGAACGCCCCTTTGAACGCTGTCGCGTTTGTAACGTTTGTACTACATGATGCAGTATTACAAACATCTGAATCGAGAGTTTCAGGTCCAGATCGCTGAAGTTCTTGAATTTTCTGAACTTGTCGCTGCATTGCAGCTGTGCTGTAAGTTTCAGTTCTTGATTGTTGTTGTTTATTTATCTGAACTTGTTGCTGCATCAACTGTAATGCAGCAGCAGCCTTATTTCTCTGCTTCTCAGCCGCTTCATCGTCCTTGATTGTCGCCATCAAACTCGCATAGCCCCTCTGTATCTTTCTATAGAGCAGTAAAGCTGACATTTTTGCTCTATCCTTTACAGAATCGATATCTTGTTCATCTGCAAATTCGCACCTTTCTATGAAACTCGTCGATTTATCTGGCTTGTGTCTCAAAGTTAACAACAAATGTGCTCTTTCCAGTTCTGATCTTGAACAACCATACTTCAAACCAATCAATGCATAGTAATCCACATTCCCCGTTTCGCCATTTGCAACTCTCTTCTGCAGTTCTTGAATTTTCGTAGCCAACGAGCAAAGCCTCCCTGGAATCTCCCTGTATCCCACGTGATGACGCTTCCATATTGGTCCTGGTAGTTTCCTATCCCGGAGAATTGAACTGTACAAGAGTTTTAAATGCTCCAAATCATGGAGACTATCAGGCAAGCATCTTATGGTTTCGAATAATGCAGCTCTAGTTCTAAGAGCTGATATGCAAGAAGGGTCCAATGCTAGCGTTCGATTGCAATCAGCTATTGCTTCTGCAATTCGACCAGAGGAACGATAAGCTGATGCTCGATGCATATAGCATGCGGCCATAAACCCCTGAGGGGCACCACGACGACCATCCACAATTTTTGAAAAATGCCTAATAGCTTCTGAGTAGAGACCAGCATCATGAGCTGCAATTGCAGCAGCTTTTCGTCGTAAGAGTAGCTTTATATGACTGAGAAGTTGAGAGACTGTTTCCGACTCAGTTATCGGCAAAGTTGCACCTGAGACTGGAAATTTGGCGAACGAGAAGCTGTCGTCAGACCAACATATGCTCTCGCGTCGAGACGCATCTGTAGTCAGGCGTTTGCCAGTTTGTAACAGAACCATTGCATCTTCCATTAGACCTAGATGGGAACAAGCTTGTCCCAAGACCAAGTACCTGTTGAGACATAATGTAATTATGAATTAAACACATAAGCTCCCGCTATGCGCAGGGTCGGGGAAGGGCCCGATAACACAAGGATCTATTAAACGTAGCCTCACCTTACATTTCTGCAAGGGGCTGTTACCAAGGCTTAAACCCGTGACCACCTGGTCACACGTCAGCAACTTTACTAGTTACTCCAAGGACATGTTCACTCTAACTCCTGCTATGCACAAGGTTCGGGGAAGGGCCCGATCACACAAGGATCTATTATACGTAGCCTCACCTTATATTTCTGTAAGGGGCTGTTACCAAGGCTTAAACCCGTGATCACCTGATCACACGTCAGCAACTTTACCAGTTACTCCAAGGATCCCCTTCATGTTCACTCTAAAAAACTTCAACTTTCAAATGAGATGATCACACAACAAAAATTCCTTAGTAGAAGAAATAGCACCTACTAGACATTCTTCGGCCCATGAAAAAGAATTAGACTCACACATGAGAGGGCGTGTTGAGACATACCATAATTAACAACTTCTACTTTTAAACGAGACGATCACACAACAAGAAATCATGGGTACAAAACTCATCGCCACTCAAAAAGCAGCAAATATTTCCACATGAAAAAGAATCAGACCCACACGTGACAGTGACAAGTCATGTTAAAATATAATATAACCAGTTTGACCCATGAAAAAGAATCAGACTCACTAGTGACAGTGACAAATCGTGTTAAAACATAATATAACCAGTTTGACCCATGAAAAAGAATCAGACTCACACGTGACAGTGACAAATCATGTTAAAACATAATATAACCAGTTCAACCCAAGCAAAAGAATCAGACTCACACGTGATAGTGACAAGTCGTGTTAAAACACAATATAACCAGTTGGACCGCTGAAAAAGAATCAGACTCACCTGTGACAGTGACAAGTCGTGTTAAAACACAATATAACCAGTTTGACCAATGAAAAAGAATCAGACTCACACGAGACACACGTGACAGTGACAAGGCGCGTTAAAACATAATACAACCAAGTAACTAAAAGTGTATTCTCTCTAACAAGCTTACCTCCATTGACCTTCTTGATTGCAATTCTTGTAGAAGCTACTCATAACCTTCTTCTTCAAATCAGATAAACAGAAGCACTTGAACTTAGGTTCATCACCATAAGAAATGAGTCTAATTTGCTCCTTTGAGCTATCAAATGAACCAGACGATGAGGAAGACGACGAGTCATCATATGACATTTTCAGACTAGGAATATGGTCCTGTAGCATATAAGCGACGTCGTTAAAACACCTTAGATATAGCAGCGATCGCGCCTTCAGCTCTAACGCTAACTCAAAACGCGGAGAAATTGCAAGTGCAGCTTCAACAAGGGCAAGTGCTGAAGCAATCTCATTTGGTTCTTGAGTACTGGCAATGAGAGTTTTGGCATCTCTTATACATTTCTCCGCGATCTGAAAAACCAAGTTCAGAGCGTAAGTACGAGTTCAGGATTTTGAGTTTACGAGTTATGAATTCTAGCAAATACAGGCTATTGGATTCTTCATATTAAGTGGACTTCAGAGGTTGAGCTAAAGTGAGCTAAAGTTACTGAATTCTGAACTCATCGGCGAAGCTCTAGCTCCGCCCCTTGCATTACTAACTATGAATGCAACAGAAATATAAGGTTCGAGTCAAAGCTACTGAATTCTGCCAAACACGTAAGCAAAGTTCTAGCTCCGCCATTGCATATAACTATGTGTACAATCATCAAACAAAGTGAATGACATGAAAATGTGTAAAATCAAGAAAGTTTTTTCTTTTTTTGAAACACAAATACAAATTTGAGCTGCAGTTACTGAGTTCTGCCGAACCCGCTGAAAGTGAATGAAGAATGAAAATGGATTAAAATCAAGAATGTGTTCTTCAAACACAAATAATAAACTTTAGCTAAAATCAAGAATGTATTTTTTCAAACACAAATACAAACATTTGGGCCAAAGCTACTGAATTCTGTCGAACTCGCATGCTAAACTCTAGCTCCTTCCTTGCATAACTAACTATGTATGCAATTATCCATGAAAATGAACAAAATCAAGAAAGTGTTTTTCAAACACACATAATAAAGTTTAGCTAAAATCAAGAATGTATATATAACCATTGAGGCCAAAGCTACTGAATTTTGTCGAACTCATAGGCGAAATTCTAGCTCCTCCCTTGCATAACTAACTATGTATGCAATTACCCATGAAAATAGATAAAATCAAGAACACATTTTTCAAACACACAAATATAAAGTTCGAGTCAAAATTACTGAATTTTGCCGAACTCGTAACTAGAATATCTAGCTCCACCCCTCCATAACTAACTATGTATGCAATTATCCATGAAAATGAACAAAATCAAGAAAGTGTTTTTCAAACACAACTATAAGGTTCAAGTCAAAATTACTGAATTCTGCCGAACGCGTAGCTAGCATCTCTAGCTCCACCCCTTCATAACTAACTATATATGCAAATGCAATCATCAAAGCAAGCGAATGAAATGAAAAAAGTCAACTATTTAAACAATTACCTTTTTGTTGCTAATCCACCATGGCTTTTTTTCTCCACAACCAACAAAAAATGGAGGGGATGCAACCATTGTTAGATCAAGAAGCAAAATACCCACAAAATTTCTTTGTTTTTTTTAGTGTTTACATTAATATCATCATTTTTTTTTTCCAAAAATAGAAATGACATATGAAGAGAGAACAAAATTGTGTAAATATATTAGAAGAGTGAAATGAATGAAGTGCATGAATAAAATAAATAGATGGAGAAAGCTTCCTGTTTCATTGCTTCACTCTATAATTATAGAGTTATGTAGATGTACATTTAATGAATAAATAAATATTATTCATACACTAGTGTAAATGTTTTTACTTTAAATAAACAACGATAAAGTTGTCTTAATGTGATTTATAGGGAGTTTCAGTGGTGGAGTCAGGATTTTTATTGAGGAAATTTAGAAGTAAGCATACGAACTAGTTGAAGGGTTCAATGTTTACTATATATATATAAATATTTTTAATCATATAAAAATAGTATTATTTTCTGTCGAAGGAGGTTAGGACGAACCCTTAGATGAAAGGTGGCTCCGCCCCTGTCGAGTTTGATTCATAAAAACAACGTTAAAATTTTCTTCATGTGATTTACAGGTCTCGAGTTTCAGTGGTGGAGCCAGAATTTTCATTGAGAGAGTTCAAAAATAAGCATACGAACTAATTGAAGGGGGTTCAACATCATATACATAAATAAAAATATTTTAATCAAGTAAGAATAGTATTATTTTTCGTCGAAGGGGGTTAGGATGAACCCTAGATGAAAGGTGACTCTGCCGCTGCCGAGTTTGACTCATAGAAACAATCAGTACACTTCTTGAGGTGCGACCCTTCCCTCGACCGTGCAACAACAACATAGACACTAGTGCACTCCCCACATAGTGGGGTTTGTGAATGGCAGAGTGTACGTAGACCTTATCAGTATGTAGAGGCGGAGCCACGATTTCAAGTAAGGGAGTTCAATATTTGAAGAAAACCTAGTTGAAAGGGGTTCAACACCTACTATAGATACATAAAAATTAATTTTAATCATGTATAAATGATATATTTTTCGATCGGTCGAAGAAAGTTCGGCTGAACCTCCTACCAAAGGGCTAGATCCGCCCCTGCCAGTATCTCAGGATTGAGGTGGAAAGGTTGGTTTCAATAGACCACTGGTTCAAGAAAGAAACAACTTAAAAAAAGACGTAACAAAAGTACAAGAGATCACAGTAGATAGTAACAAAATAATGCTAAAACGTACTCTTGTAGTTTCTTATTATTCGACGCGAAATAATAATAATTAGCCATTTATAAGTATCAAATAAATTACTTTTATTTTCGGTAAACATACCAAAGGCTAAAGTCATAGCGATATTCCTATTCAACTAACAACACGATACAATGTAATCAAATATATATAAATTTATATATATCTGAAATTAAGAAATAATTTACATAAATTATTTCTATATTAAACTTGCATTTATTAGCACAATTTTAAACTAGTAGATCCAAGGCAAGTTGTTCAAATAAAAGTAAATATAGTGCGTGAATTTATTTATTTCTGCAACAACATAATTAATTACTCATCTATCTCTTACATTGGAAACTTTCTTTTTTTTTTTTGTTTATTTAATTTTCATCCCCCACCCCAATGGATAAGAATTTTCATCACGTGATCGATCAAAACGTCGCGAGCTGTGGTGTAGTGTTTTACACGCGCTGTCATGTCAGCACCACATCTGTAAAAAGTATCATTTTTTTATAGTTAATTAGGTGTGTAATAGGTTAATTGTATAGTTTAGTTGTGGATTCGACTTTTCGATTATGGTTTGGGGTGAAAACGATGCCTTTTTCCTTAATATTTTTAGCCGTTTACTTTTGTTATTTAATAGGTTGGACGCGCCTAAAATAAGTGTAACACACGCGCATTAGAATGGGGGTCGCGGGGAGGTAATAATATCACTTTTATATAGTTAAGGTGTGTAATAGGTCACTTATATAATTTATATATAGCTTAAACTTTTTTTGTATAATACGGGGTGAAAATGATATCTTTTCCCAAATAATATTTTGTTAAAGTACATAATAAAAAAATACAATAGATTATAATATATAATTTGACATAGGAAGAGTATCAAAATATCTACAATGGTGGTACCCTACTTAATTAAAACCCCATACACATTGCTCCTTTTTTGCTGCCAAAATTTACACCTGTCAATGAAGTAAAAAAGAAAAAACAAATACTAGGTAGGCTAGATCTGCCAAAAACATTTAAGAATATTGTAAGGATAGCGTCGGAGTAACCGGTAAAATTACAGTTATGTGATCAGAAGGTTATGGGTTCAAGAATTGAAAATGATTTCTGATAGAAATGCAAGATAAATCTACATATAATACACTCTTTTGGTGGGCCCTTCTCCGGATTCTGCACATAGCAGAAGCTTTAGTACACCGAACAATATCTAACAAAAATATAAGGTAAGATTGCGTGCAATACATCCTTGTAGTGGTCCCTTCTCCGGATCCTGTGCACAGTAGAAACTTTAATACACCGGACAACCTCTGACAAAAATACAAGGTAAGATTGCATACAATACACCCTTGTAGTGGGCTCTTCTCCGAATTTTGCACATAGTAGAAGTTTTAATACACCGAACAATGTCTAACAAAAATGCAAGATATACATTTGTGATGGGCCCTTCCCCGAATCCTACACACAATAGAAGCTTTTTTTGGGGGGTGGAGGGATTTTAACGTATTCCCACAATCAACAACCGTGAAACTTATCCTCCATTCCTACTGTCAGCGTACTAAATGATAGGGAGCAGAAGCTTTAATATATCGGACTGTATTTTTTAATATTGTAAGGGGAGATGGTATATAGTGTGGGCACCATTAATAAAAATTAAAAGCAAAGAAGATAAGTTGGATAGTAAAATTTATATCAATAGTGTTGAGAAAATGACAAGTGAAATTGCTTAATAAGGCAATAGAATTATGCTCTTTTTCCCTTTTACTTTTTGATTTTAATTTAATGAATGCACATGATATATTGAGTAGAACAACCATATTGGTTTGTCTTAAAGTCTCTCTAAAAATAACTTCTTTATGTTTTTTTTTTATTAAGTGATTTAATGATGTATATAACTTTTATATTATTAGAGAACAGAAAGTAATTTAGAAGAAGAGTTTATCCCATGTTTGATTGGGACAAAATGTATGGGATAATTCATCCCGAGATTATACTGTTTTTTTTATCCCTCCTTAAAGATGGAATAACTAATCTCGAGATAGCTAATTCTGGGTATTAATAATTCTGTTAGAACTTGTTTTCCAACCAAACGATCCCTTATAGTTGAACCCTAAAACCTTTTACTTTGCTGAGAATTTAATTGTTTATCTTTCTTTTTTGATCTCTTATATATGGTCCTACAAGCAATAACAACAATATACTCAGTGTATTTTCATAAAGTATAGTCTGAGGAGGGCAAAGTGTACGCAGTCCATACCACTGCTTCAGATGAAATTTATCTTTCTTTCTCGAACTCTTATATATGGTCCTACATGCAGCAACAAAAACATACTCAGAGTACTCCCACAAAGTAACTGAGGAGGATAAAGTGTATGCAGTCTACACCACTACCATAGATGAAGTAGAGATGGGATTACAAGATGATTTTAAATTCTACTGATTTAACCGATAACCCAATAAACTAAAATCGAAACTGAATCGTTTACCCAATAATATTTTTTATAAAACCAATAAAAAATCATTAACCCAATAACCCAATAATATTTTTATTAGTTCGCTTTATTGGTCGGTTCGATTTTTGAACACCCCTAACTATTATAGAGAAGTCTACTGAAATGCATGAAAAGATGATTATTATTCTTTCTGTTTCAATTTGTTTGGTTTATTGTAACTCGACACGGAATTAAAAAAAAAACTTTTTAATTTTTTTAATCTTAAATTTAAAATTTGTCAGATGTATCAAAATCTCATTTAATTTAGTGATAGGATAGTAATTCAAATGCTAGCATAATTTAGTGAATTTTTAGCACATGTTTGAACAAAAGTGAATGAAGTATTGTCAGATTCATAATTAATTAAAACCTACCTCTATTCTAAATCATTGTATTTTATTTATCTCATGAGAATCCTCGATGATATATAAAGTCAAGTCATTTCAAATAAAAATTAGGAATATCAAATCTTCCATTATTATTATTATTATTATTATTATTATTATTATTATTATATGTCTCATTTCAAGTATATAAAAAAAGAAATACTTGCTAAAGTTGTATATCGAAAGAAATAATAGAAATGAAACAGTCATGACAAATACGATAGACAACCAGACAAATCAACCTAAATAGTAATTACATGAGAATACGATAATAATCGAAGTGTAAAAATCATAACTAATAATCCAACTATTAGCGAAATACAACTCATAGTATAGCTACAATAATTAATGTATATGTAAGCATCCAGACAGTTGTAACAATTATATATATATATCCTTTTTATTCTATAGTTTGTTGTATTAAACTATTAATTAGTTTGACATTTTTAAAGAAAAAATAAACTAAACCAAAGGAATACAAGACTTGTATTAAATTATTATTATAGAATTAAACTTACATATGATTCTGTGTGGTTTAATGAGGCAAATCTATTATTATATCTCTAATTTAAATTTTCCAACTTTTTAAATAAAAGTTTTTATAGCTATGTACAATTTTTTTAGTAAATTATAAATTTCAAAAGGCTTATAATTATATAAATTTATGAAATATTTTAGATAATAAGTATCAAATATCTTTTGTCACAGTAACTTGTATTAAACTAATTAGATCCTTAGTTAAAGGGATTGGTGTTTTTGAGGTTTTGGGATCACATAGTTTTTTTTTTTTATTTTCTCCAGACATATTTGATTTAGCAAAAGTCAATATAACTATTTTTCGGGGTTAAATTTGATTAATTGATACAGTATTTTAAATTTAAATATTTAAAAATTATACTAGAAAATATATGATAAGTTGCAATCCTTTTCATACCATGAAAAAATATATGTTAAAATATTTATCATGATTTACATAATTTAATTCTCAAAAAAAAAAAGTGAAAAATAAAAGTAAATAAAAAAATATTTCTTTAGTAAATTTAGTCGTTGTAAATTTGAATTATTTGAAACAGTTAGTTTGGAACATCAAGTACCTCCAAAAAAAAAAAACACGAGGACTGAATCGCAAAAGTTTATTATATGCTGTCTTATTATCTTATATTTCGGCAAGAAATCATTTTAACGACTTGAATTCGCTCTCTATGTTACGTAACAACAACTTTATGCATTACTTCAAGTCTCTCCCTCACGAACATTAAGTACCTCAAGAAAATAAAAGGGAAAAAGGTTTAAATATATTTAAATTTTGACGAAATTTCTTGTAATACGACTCAACTTTACAGGAGTTCCAAGACCCCCTGACTATTTATTATCGTATTTTTGTGACATATATTTGTTCAACTGGGCCACTGCGTAAATAGACACGCATTATGCGCGTGAGAGTCTGAAGTAATCTAGCTGGACAAATATATGTTATAAAAATACAATAATAAATAGTCGAGGAAGGTAATAGAAACACAAAATTGAGAAATGTTACAGTAAAATTCATCAAAATTTAAGTATATTTCTGATTCTTTTTTCAAATAAAAATTATATTTTGTTGATCGTGATCCAATGGCCAATGATCCATACGTAATTCTCGATAGAAAGGTGTGAAGAACTCGAATAAAGATAGAGGATTAGTGGATATGAGTCCGATCATAATAGTAGGAATGAGTGCTTAATTTGTAATTTTATATCTGCGCCTGAAGTTTCTTGTTTATGATATTTCGGTAATGTTTATATTTTGAATATATAGTTTATAGTATTACCTTATAGGTGTCATAGGTGTCATGTTTCCTTTATTATCTAGCAGTGTGTTATAGTTTTGTTGTGTGCGTTTATATTTTTTATTTGTCATACTATTACCCGTCATAAGTCGAGGGACTATAAAAACAGTCTCTCTACTTTATCCGAGGTAGTGACATGGACTGCAGACTCCAGACACTATTTTGTGGGAATACACTAGATATGTTGTTGTTGTTCGATATTACTTAAAAATTATGGATTATACTATGTTGGTGTGTCATCTAATGTATTAGTAATATCTTAATTAGTAATGTTGAACTTGTTTTTTATTGACTAATTATTTATAAATTAAACGAATAGGATGTATTAGAATAGAAATAGCATTCGATATATTAATATTATGATTTACTATATATAAAAATAATACTAAATAAGATGTATAATTAATATATATTTAATTAATAAATATATCAAAAATACTATCAAACTAGAAATTAAATAATATTAAAAATACATGTATTATGTTTTGATGAGATATCAAAATTCCATAATATATTCTATCGGGATTATTAGTGAGTGACCACTAAGGAAAGAATTAAAGAATCTATATGATGGTCAAAATATCAAAGAAAGGAGTGCACATGGAGTGACTAATTAGGGACGGATTCAGAATTTAATTATATTGATAGATTTTTAATTGAATTTGTTGAAAAGTGGCTCGAAAGAGAAAAAAATTATATTTCTGATGGTTCATAGAAAATTCTTGCTTTTAAAATGTTTATTTTAATGAATTCATGTATTTAACCTTTGTATTGTTAATATTATTGTTAAGTATTAGATATGAGTTTGATACTAAAGATTAATGATTTTTTTTGTAATTTTTCGTGTGTATTAACCTATGAATTGATGGTTGGTGTGAGCTTACTAATGCATTTTGGGCGAAACTTCTTGAGCATGCCCACGACCACCTATTAAATGGAACGTGTTGAATTTTTAAAACTGAATTTAAAATGTTGAAATTGACATTCACATCTGCGTTACCACATGGTTTTTTGGGCTAAAGAAGAATGATAATTGCGTACCGAATTGAGGGAGAGTGTCGATTGAACGGGATAAAAGTCATTTTTTTAGAAAATTGCTCGACCAAAATGCCTACCCTTACTAATTTCTAATCGAGGTATCATGAAAGCCCGTTCCATATAAATAAAAATTAAGATAAAAAGGTCAACTAAAAATAGGGAGTGAAAGGAGATAGAAAAAGGTAGTTGTAAATTAGTGAAACTTTGGACCTTCATAACTTTGCGCTCGAATGTCCGTTTGAGGCGTTTTTTTTAATTGGCTTATTTTTTCGAGATCTATGTAGACAGCTGCCGTAGGGCAGTAAGGTCAAGCCGATTTTCCGAAAAATAGCTTTTATCTAATTCAATTGGCACTTTTTCCCAATTCGGTACACAATTTTCATTCTACTTTAGCCAAAAATGTGATGAAAAGTAAACGACTTGGGGTGGACGAGGCGGTTTGGTTGGTCAAACGGCCGAAACGGAGCGAATGGGCCATTTTTGGGCCAAATTGATGTGCTATAGCCCATGATTTTTGGGGTGGGCCCGAGTTTGGGGCGTGATTTTGGTCGAAAATTGATCGGGCTGCCCCAGACAGGCTGGGGAGTGGCTTAGTATGGGCCATTTTGGTTTTCTGGGCGGTTTAGTTGTTCAAACGGGCGAAATGGTGCGACCGGGCCATTTTCGAGTAAAATCGATGTGCTATAGCCCATGGTTTTTGGGGTGGGCCCGAGGTCAGGGCATAATTTTTGTCAAAAATAGATCGGGGCTGCCCAAGGCAGGCTGGAGAAAGGCTTAATATGGGCCATTTTGATTTTCTAGGCATTTTGATTGGTCAAACGGGTGAAATGGCTCGAACGGGCCATTTTCGGACCAAATCGTTGTGCTATATAGCCCACGGTTTTTAGGGTGGACCTGGGGTCTGGGCGTGATTTTAGTCGAATATAGACCGGGCTACCCCAAACAGGCTGGGAAACGACCTAGTGTGGGCCATTTTGGTTTTCTGGGCAGCTTGTTTGGTCAAACGTGCGAAACAGCGCGAATGGGTCATTTTCAAGCCAAATCGGTGTGTTATAGCCCACGGTTTTTGGTGTGGGCTCGTGGTCCAGGCGTGATTTTGGCCAAAAATTGATCGAGCTGCCCCAGGTAGGCTGGGGAGCAGCCTAGTGTGGGCCATTTTGGTTTTCTGGGCGGTTTGGTTTGTTTAACGAGAAAAACGGCGCGAACGGGCCATTTTTGGGCTAAAATTTGTGTACTATAGCCCACGATTTTTGGGTGGGCCTAGGGTTCAAGCGTCATTTTAGCTAAAAATCGATCGGGCTACCCCAGGCAGGCTGAAAAGCGGCCTAATATGGGCCATTTTATTTTTCTGGTCGGTTTGGTTGGTCAAACGGGCGAAATGGCGTGAACGGGCCATTTTTGGGCCAAATCGGTGTGCTATAGCAAGCGATTTTTTGGGTGGGCCCGGTGTCCTAGTGTTATTTTTGGTGAGAATCGATCGGACTTCCCCAGGCAGGCTGAAGAGTGTCCTAGTGTGCGCTATTTTGGTTTTCTTGGTGGTTTGGTTGGTAAAACATGCGAAACGGCGTGAACGAGCCATTTTTGGGCCAAATTAGTATGCTATTGCCCACGATTTTTGGGTGGGCTCGGGTTCAGGCGTGATTTTGGCCGAAAAGCGATCGGGCTTCCCCAGGTAGGCTGAGGAGAGGCCTAGTATGGGCCATTTTGGTTTACTAGGCGGTTTGGTTGGTCAAACGGGCAAAACAATGCGAACGGGCTATTTTTGGGCCAAATCTGTGTGCTATAGCCCACGGTTTTTGGGGTGGGCCTGGAGTTTGGGTGTGATTTTGGCCAAAAATCAATCGGGCTGCCTAGACAGGCTGGGGAACGGCCAAGTGTGGTCCATTTTAGTTTTCTTGGCGGTTTCCTTGGTCAAACTGGCGAAATGGGGCGAACGACCCATTTTCGGGCCAAATTAATGTGATATAGTCCACGGTTTTTGGGGTGGGTTCGGACGTGATTTTTGCCGTAAATTGATCAGCCTGCCCAATCCAGAATGAAGGACGGCCTAGTGCGGGCCATTTTGGTTTTATGGGCGGTTTGGTTGGTTAAATGGGCGAAACGGCGTGAATGGGCCATTTTCAAGCCAAATTGGTGTGCTATAGCCGACGGGTTTTGGGGTGGGCTTGGTGTCCGAGCGTGTTTAGCCAAAAATCAATCCGGTTACCCCATGCAGGCTAGAGAGCGGCCTAGTGAGGGATATTTTTATTTTTTTAGGTGGTTTGGTTAGTCAAACGGGCAAAACAGCATGCACGGGCTATTTTCGGGATAAATCGGTGTGCAATAGCTGACGCGTTTTGGGGTTGGACAGGGGTCCGAGTGTGATTTTAGCCAAAAATTGATCGGCCTGTCCCAGACAGGCTGGGAAAAGACCTAGCGTGGGCCATTTTGGTTTTTTGGGTGGTTTGGTTGGTCAAAAGGGCCAAACGGCGTGAACGAGACAATTTTAGGATAAATCGGTGTGCTAGGGCCAACAATTTTTGGGGTGGGCTTGGGGTTCGAGCGTGATTTTGGCTGATATTCGATCGGGCTGCCCTAGGTAGACTGGGGAGCGGCCTAGTGCGGGCCATTTTATTTTTCTGGGTGGTTTGGTTTCTCAAACGGGCTAAATGACACGAATGAGCCATTTTTGCGCCAAATTGGTGTGCTATATCCTACGAATTTTGGGGTGGGCCAGGGGTCCAAGCATGATTTAGGCCAAAAATCGATCGTGCTGGTCCAGACAGGTCGGAGAGCAGCCTAGTGTTGGCCATTTTGGTTTTCTAGGCGATTTGGTTGGTTAAACGAGCGAAACTGTGAGAACGGGCCATTTTCGAGCAGTGTGCTATAACCCACGGTCTTTGGTGTGGGCTCGGGCTCCGGGTATGATTTTGGCCTAAAACTGATTGGGCTTCCCAAGGCAGGCTGAAGAGAGGCCTAGTGTGGGCTATTTTGGTTTTCTAGGCTGTTTTATTGGTCAAACGGGCAAAACTGCATGAACGGGCCATTTTTGGGCCAAATTGTTGTGCTATAACCCACAGTTTTTAGGGTGGACCTGCGTTTTGAGGGTGATTTTAGCTGAAAATCGACCGGGCTACCCCAGGCAGGTTGGGGAACGGCTGAGTGTGGGCCATTTTATTTTTTGGGCAGTTTTGTTGGTTAAATGGGTAAAACAGCGCAAACGAGTCATTTTCGAGCCAAATCGGTGTGCTATATCCCACAGTTTTGGGGGTTGGCCAAGGGTTCGGGTATGATTTTAGTCGAATATAGACCAGGCTATCCCAACCAGGCTGGGGAGCAGCCTATTGTGGACCATTTTGTTTTTCTGGGCGGTTTGGTTTGTCTAACGAGTGAAACGGCGCAAACGGGTCATTTTTGGGCTAATATCTGTGTGCTATAGCCCACAGTTTTTGGGTGAGCTTGGGGTTCGGGTATGATTTTGGATGAAAATTGATCGGGCTGCCCCAAGCAGGCTGGGGAGCGGCCTACTGTGGGCCATTTTGTTTTTCTGGGCGGTTTGGTTTGTCAAACGGGTGAAACGGCACGAATTGGCCATTTTCGGGCTAAAATCTGTGTGCTATATATAGCCCACAGTTTTTGGGTGGGCCCGAGGTTTGGACGTGATTTTGGCTGAAAATTGATCGAGCTGCCCTAAACAGAGTGGGGAGCGGCCTACTATGGGCTATTTTATTTTAAGGGCGGTTTGGTTGGTCAAACGGACGAAACGGCGTGAACGGGCAATATTCGGGCTAAATCAGTGTTCAATAGCCCTCAATTTTTGGTGTGGGCCTTGTGTTCGAGCGTGATTATGGCTGAGAATTGACTGGGCTGCCCAAGGTCGGCTGGGGAGCGGCCTAGTATGTGCCATTTTGGTTTTCTGGGCGGTTTGGTTGGCTAAACGTTCAAAACGGCACGAACGGGCAATTTTCAGGCCAAATTAGTGTGCTATTGCCCATAATTTTTGGGGTGGGCCCGAGGTTCGATTGTGATTTTTGCCAAAAATCGATCGGGCTTTCCTAGGCATACTGCGGAGCGGCCTAGTGTGGGCCATTTTGATTTGCTGTGCGGTTTGGTTAGTCAACGGGCGAGACGGCGCGAACGGGCTATTTTTGAGCCAAATTTGTGTGCTATAGCCCACGATTGTGGGGGTGGGCCCAGGGTTTGGGCGTTATTTTAGCTAAAAATCGATCGTGCTACCACGCGCAGTCTGGGGAGCAGCTTAGTCTGGTCCATTTTAGTTTTCTGGGTGGTTTGGTTGGTCAAACGGGCGAAACGGGGTGAACGAGCCATTTTCGAGCCAAATCAATGTGCTATAGCCCTCAGTTTTTGGGGTGGGTCCGAACGTAATTTTTGCCGTAAATTGATCGGGTTGCCCCAGGCAGGCGGGGAAACGGCCTACTGTGGGCCATTTTGGTTTTATGGGCGGTTTGGTTGGTCAAACGGGTGAAACAGCGTGAACGGGCCATTTTCAGGCCAAATCGGTGTGCTATAGCCAACGAGTTTTGTTGTGGGCCTGGGCCTGAGGGTGATTTTGGCCAAAAATAGATTAGGCTTCCCTAGGCAGGCTGGGGAGTGACCTAACGTAGGCCATTTTGTTTGTTTGGATGGTTTGGTTGGTTAACGAGTGAAACGATGCGAACGGACTATTTTCGGGCTAAATCGGTGTGCTATAGCCCACGATTTTTTGGGTGGGCTCGGGGTTTGAGCATGATTTTAGCTAAAAATTAATCGGATTTCCCCATGCAGGCTGGGGAGCGGCATATTATAGGCCATTTTATTTTTTCTGGGCTGTTTGGTTAGTCAAACGGGCGAAACAGTGCGAACAGTCCATTGTTTGACCAAATTGGTTTGCTATAGCCCACGAATTTTGGGGTTGGCCTGGGGTCCGAGCATGATTTTTGCCAAAAATCAATCGAACTACCCCAGGCAGGCTGGGAAGCGGCCTAGTGTGGGCCATTTTGGTTTTCTGGGCGGTTTTTTTGGTCAAACGGGCCATTTTTGATCTAAATTGGTGTACTATTGCCCACTGTTTTTGGGGTTAGCCAGGAGTCCAGCTGTGATTTTGGCTGAAAATCGATCGGGCTGCCCCAGGCAGGCAGGGGAGTGACCTAGTTTGGGCTATTTTGGTTTACTGGGCGGTTTGGTTGGTGAAACGAGTGAAACAGCACGGACGGGCCATTTTCTGGCCAAATCGGAGTGCTATAGCGTATGATTTTTGGTGTGGGCCTGGGGTCCAAGCGTGATTTTGGCCGAAAATCGATTGGGCTGCCCTAGGCAGGTTGGGGAGCGGCCTAGTACGAGCTATTTTGGTTTTCTCGGTGGTTTAGTTAGTCAAAGAGGCGTAACAGCGCAAACATGCCCTTTTTTGGCTAAATCGATGTGCTATAGCTCATGATTTTTGGTGTTAGCCAGGGGTCCGATCGTGATTTTGGTTGAAAATCGATTGAGCTTCCCCAGGCAGGCTGGGGAGCGACCTAGTATGCCCTATTTTGGTTTACTGGATGGTTTGGTTGGTCAAACGGGCGAAATAGCATGGACGGGCCATTTTTACGCCAAATCGGTGTGCTATAGCCCACATTTTTTGGGGTGCACCCAGGTTTCAGGCATGATTTTGGCCGTAAATCGACCGGGCTTCCCCAGGCAGCTTAAAAAGTGGCCTAGTGTGGGCCATTTTGTTTTTATGGGTGGTTTGGTTGGTCAAACAGGCGAAACGGTGTGAATTGGCCAATTTTGGGTCAAATCGGTGTGCTATAGCCCACGGATTTTAGGTTGGACCTAGTGTCTGAGCGTGATTTTGGCCGAAAATCGATCGGGCTGCCCCAGGCAGGCTGGAGAGTAGTCTAGTGTGGGCAATTTTTATTTTTTGGGCGGTTTGGTTAGTCAAATGAGTGAAACTGCGTGAACAAGCAATTTTCAAGCCAAATCGGTGTGCTATAGCCCACGGATTTTGGGGTGGTCCCGGGGTCCGAATGTCATTTTGGCTGAAAATTGACAGGGCTTCCTAGGAATGGTTATAGAGTTGCCTAGTGTGCGCCATTTTATTTTCTGGGTGGTTTGGTTGATCAAACGGGCGAAACAGCAAGAACGGGCCATTTTCGAGCTAAATCGGTGTGTTATAGCCCACAGTTTTTGGGGTGTGCCCGGGGTTCGATCGTGATTTTGGTGAAAAATTGACTGGGCTGCCCGAGGCAAGCTGAAGAGAAGCCTAGTGTGGGCCATTTTATTTTTTTAAGCAGTTTGGTTGGTCAAACAGGCGAAATGGTGGAACAGGCCATTTTCTACCCAAATCGGTGTGCTATAACCCACGATTCTTGGGGTGGGCCCTGGGTCTAGGCTTGATTTTGGCCGAAAATCAACCGGGCTGCCCAGGTAGGCTGGAGCGGCCTAGTGTGGGCTATTTTGTTTTTTCGGGCAGTTTGGTTCGTCAAACGGGCGAAACGATGCGAACAGAAAATTTTTTGGCCTAATTTGTGTGCTATAGCCCACGATTTTTTGGGTGGGCCCAGGTTTTGAGGGTGATTTTTGTCAAAAATTGACTAGGCAGCCCCAAGCAGGCTGGGGAGCGACCTAGTGTGGGCTATTTTGGTTTTCTGGGTGATTTGGTTGGTCAAACGGACGAAACGGTGCCAATGGTCATTTTTTAGCCAAATCGATGAGCTAGCACATGGTTTTTGGGGTGGGCCCAGGGTTCGAGTATGATTTTGGCAAAAAATCAACCGGGCCACCCCAGGCAGGCTGGTGAATTGCCTAGTGTGGGCCATTTTATTTTTCTAGGCTATTTGGTTGGTCAAATGAGCGAAACTATGAGAATGGGCCATTTTTTGGGGCAAATCGGTGTGCTATAGGCCATGGTTTTTTGGAGTGGGCCTATGGTCCGAGCGTGATTTTGGTTGAAAATTGATCGAACAACCCTAGGTAGGCTAGGGAGTGGCCTAGTGTGGGCCATTTTGATTTTCTAGGTGATTTGGTTGGTCAAACGGGCGAAACGGTGCAAATGGGACATTTTTGGGCTAACTCGGTGTTATATAGCCCACGATTTTTGGGGTGGTCCCTGTGTTGGGGCATTATTTTGGCTGAAATTCGAACGGCTTCCCCAGGAAGGATAGGGAGCGGCCTAGTGTGGGCCATTTTTTTTTGGGCGATTTGGTTGGTCAAACAGGCAAAACGATCCGAACGGGCCATTTTTAGGTTAAATCTGTGTGCTATAGCCCACAGTTTTTGGGTTGGCCTCGAAGTTCGAGAGTGATTTTTATCAAAAATCGATTGGGCTGCCCCAGACAGGCTGGGAATGACCTAGTGTGGGTTATTTTAGTTTCCTGGGCGATTTGGTTGGTCAAATGGATTAAACGGCGCGAACGAGCCATTTTCGGGCGAAATCGGTGTACTATAACCCATGATTTTTGGGTTGGGCTCGGGGTTCGAGGGTGATTTTGGCCAAAGATCAATCGTGCTGCCCGAAGCAGGCTGAGGAGTGGCCTAGTATGGGCTATTTTTGATTTCTAAGCGATTTGTTGGTCAAACGGGCAAAACAGCCCGAACAGACCATTTTTGGGCCAAATCGATGTTCTATAGGCCATGGTTTTTAGGGTGGACCTGGGGTCCGAGGCTTATTTTTGCTAAAAATCTATCAAACTGCCCTAGGCAGGCAGGGGAGCAGCCTAGTGTTGGCTATTTTGGTTTTCTTGGCGATTTGGTTGATCAAACGGGCGAAACGGTGCGAATGGCCATTTTCAGGCCAAATTATTGTGCTATAGCTGATGGATTTTGGGGTGGGCCCAGTCCTAGCGTGATTTTGGCCTAAAATTAATTGACCTACCCCAGGCAGGATGGGGAGCGGCCTAGTGAGGGCCATTTTAGTTTTCTGGAGGTTTGGTTCATCAAACAGGCAAAACGGCATGAACGACCCATTTTAGGGCCAAATCGGTGTGCTATAGCCCACGATTTTTGGGTGGGCCCCCAGTTCGATCCTTATTTTTACTGAAAATCAACTAGGCTTCCCCAGGAAGGAAAAGAAATGGCTTAGTGTGGGCCATTTTAGTTTTCTGGGTGGTTTGGTTGGTCAAACGGGCGAACGGTGAGAACGGGCCACTTTCAGGCCAAATCGGTGTGCTATAGCGGACAAATTTTGGGGTGGGATCGGAGTCCGGGCATAGTTTTGTTTGAAAATTGATCGGGCTACATAAGGCAGGTTGAAGAGCGGCCTAGTGTGGGCTATTTTGGTTTTTTGGGCGGTTTGGTTCTTCAAACAGGCGAAACGGCATGAACGGGCCATTTTCGGGCCAAATCAGTGTGCTATAGCCCATGTTTTTTGGGGTGGGACTGGCGTTCTGGCGTAATTTTGGCCAAAATTTGATTTGGTTGCCCCAGGAAGGCTGGGGAGCAGCCTAGTGTGGGCAATTTTGGTTTTCTAGGCGGTTTGGTTCATCAAACGGGTGAAACGGCGTGAACGAACCATATTTGGGCCAAATCGGTGTGATATAGCCCACGGATTTTTGGGTGGGCACAGATTGCGAGTGTGATTTTGACCAAAAATCAACTGAGCTTCCCTAGGTAGGGTTGAGAGTAGCCTAGTGTAGGCGATTTTGTTGTTTTGGGCAGTTTGGTTGTTCAAACAGACGAAACGGTGCGAATGGGCCATTTTTGGGTTATATCGGTGTGCTATAGCCCACAATTTTTGGGTTGGGCCCGGGGTCTAAGCGTGATTTTTGTCAAAAATTGATCGGGCTGCCCCAGGCATGTTGGGGAACGACCTAGCATGGGCCATTTTAGTTTTCTGGGCTGTCTGGTTGGTCAAGTGGACTAAATGGCATGAACGGGCAATTTATGGCCAAATCGGTCTGCTATAGCCCATGATTTTAGGATGGGCTCAGGGTTCGAGCATGATTTTGGCTAAAAATCGATCGGGCTACCCCAGGCAAGCTGAGAAATGGCCTAGTATGGGCTATTTTTGTTTTCTAGGCGGTTTGGTCAGTCAAACGGGCAAAACGGCACAAACAGGTCATTTTTGGGCCAAATCAATGTGCTATAGCACACGATTTTTTTGGTGGGACTCGGGTTCGAGCATGATTTTTCCTGAAAATCGACTAGGCTGCCCCAGGCAGATTGGGGAGTGGCCTAGTGTGGGTTATTTTATTTTTATGGGCAGTTTGGTTCGTCATACCGATGAAACAGAATGAACGGGCCATTTTTGGGTCAAATAGTTGTACTATAGGCCACGATTTTTGGGGTTGGCTCGGGGTTCGAGTGTGATTTTGGCTGAAAATTGATTGGGCTGCCCCAAGCAGACTGAGGAGCGACCTAGTGTGGCCATTTTGTATTTTTGGGCGGTTAGTTTGGTCAAACGGCTGAAACAATGTGAACGGGCTATTTTCGGCACAAATCGGTGTGCTATGGCTCACGATTTTTTAGGTAGGCCCGAGGTCTGGGGTGATTTTGCCAAAAATTATCTGAGCTTTCCCTGGTAGGTTGGGGAGCGACCTGGTGTGGTCCATTTTTGTTTTATGGGCGGTTTGGTTGGTCAAACGGGCAAAACGGGGCGAACTGGCCATTTTCGGGCCAAATCGGTGTGGTATAACCCACGATTTTAGGGGTAGTCTCGGGGTCTGAGCGTGATTTTGGGAAAAAATCGATTGGGCTACCCCAGGCAGACTGGAAAGTAGCTTAGTGTGGGCCATTTTGGATTTTGGCCAGTTTGGTTGGTTAAACGGGCGAAACGGTGCGAACAGGCTATTTTTGGGCCAAATCGGTGTGCTATAGCCCACGATTTTTGGGGTGAGCCCATGGTTCGGGCATGATTATGTTCGAAAGTCGACCAGGCTGCCTAATGTGGGCCATTTTTATTTTTATGGGTGGTTTGGTTGGTCAAATGGGCGAAACAGTGCGAATCGGCCATTTTTGGGCCAAATAAGTGTGCTATAGCCCACGGATTTTGGGGTGGACCTGGGGTCCGAGCGTGATTTTGGCCAAAAATTAATCTGGCTGCCCCAGTCAGGCTGGGGAGAAGCCTAGTATTGGCAATTTTGATTTTTTGGGAGGTTTGGTTGATCAAACGGGTGAAACTTCTTGAACGGGCCATTTTCGAGCCAAATCAGTGTGCTATAGCCCACGGTTTTTGGGGTAGTCCCGGGGTTCGAACGTGATTTTGGTCGAAAATCAACCGGGCTGCCTTGGAATGGCTGGGGAGCTTCCTATTGTGGGCCATTTTGTTTTCTGGGCTGTTCGGTTGGTCAAACAGAAGAAGCAGCGCGAACGGGCCATTTTTGAGCCAAATCAATTTTCTACAGCCCATAGTTTTTGGGGTGGACACGGGGTTCGAGCGTGATTTTGGTCGATAATTGACTGAGCTATCTAAGGCATGCTGAAGAACGGCCTATTATAGGCCATTTTGTAATTCTGGGTGGTTTGGTTAGTCAAATAGGCAAAACAACGCGAACGGGCTATTTTCAGGCCAAATCGGTGTGCTATAGCCCATGATTTTTTGGGTGGGCTCAGGGTCTGGGCGTGATTTTTGCAGAAGATCATTCGGGTTGCCCCAGGTCGGATGGAAAACGGCCTAATGTGGGCCACTTTTCTTTTTTGGGCGGTTTGATTGGTCAAATGGGCAAAACAGTGCGAATGGGCTATTTTTGGGCTAAATCGGTGTGCTATATAGCCCATGATTTTTGGGGTGCGCCCAGGGTTCGGTTGTGATTTTGGCTGAAAATCGACCAGGCTACCCTAAGCAGGCCGGAGAGCGACCTAGCGTAGGCCATTTTGTTTTTATGGGTGGTTTGGTTGGTCAAACAGGCGAAACAGTGCAAATGTACCTTTTTTTGGGCCAAATTGGTGTGCTATAGCCCACGGTTTATGGGGTGGGCCTGGGGTTCGAGTGTGATTTTGGCCGAAAATAGACCTGGATGCCCCAGGCAGGCTGGAGAGCTGCTTAGCATTGGCAATTTTGGTTTTCTGGGAGGTTTGGTTAGTCAAACGAGTGAAACTGCATGAACGGTCCATTTTCGAGCCAAATCGGTATGCTATAGGCCACGATTTTTGGGGTGGTCCCAAGGTCCGAATGTGATTTTTGCTGAAAATCGACCAAGCTGCCCAAGAATGGATGAGGAGCTGCCTGGTATAGGCAATTTTGTTTTATGGGCGGTTTGGTTTGTCAAACGGGCGAAACAGCACGAACGGGCCATTTTCAGGCCAAATCGAAGTGCTATAGACCACAATTTTAGGGTGGGCCTGGGGTCCAAGTGTGATTTTGGTTGAAAATTGATTGGGCTACCCAAGGAAGGATGACGAGTGGCCTAGTATGGGCCATTCTATTTTTTTGGGCGGTTTGGTTGGTCAAACCGGCGAAACGGCGAAACAGGCCATTTTTGAGCCAAATCGGTGTGCTATAGCCCACGATTTTTAGGGTGGGCTCGGTGTCTTGTCTTGATTTTAGCTGAAAATAGAC
This sequence comes from Capsicum annuum, assembly GCF_002878395.1. Classification (NCBI taxonomy): domain Eukaryota; kingdom Viridiplantae; phylum Streptophyta; class Magnoliopsida; order Solanales; family Solanaceae; genus Capsicum; species Capsicum annuum. The sequence goes on from NC_061116.1 coordinate 421,933, forward strand.
TAGGCTGCCCAGGCAGGCTGGGGAATGGTCTAGTGTGGGCCATTTTATTTTTTTGGGCGGTTTGATTGGTCAAACGGGCAAAACGACATGAATGGTCCATTTTGGGCCTAATCATTGTGCTATAGCCCACGGTTTTCAGGGTGGGCAAAGGGTTCGAGCGTTAATTTGGTCAAAAATTGACTTGGCAGCCCCAACCATGCTTAAAATGGCCTAATGTGGGCAATTTTTTTTTCTGGGTAGTTTGGTTGGTCAAACAGGCAAAAAGGCGAGAACGGGCCATTTTTGGGTTAACTCGGTATGCTATAGGCCACAGTTTTTGGGGTGAGCCTACGGTCCGAGTGTGATTTTGGCTGAAAATCGATCGGACAACCCCAGGTAGGCTGGGGAGCGACCTAGTGAGGGCTATTTAGATTTTCTTGGCAATTTGGTTGGTCAAACGTGCAAAATGGCGTGAACGGGCATTTTCAGGGCAAATCAGTGTGATATAGCCCACGGTTTTTTTTGGGGGGCCCGAGGTTCGGGCATAATTTTGGCCAAAATTTGATCGGGCTTCCTCAGGCAGGCTGGGGAGTGGTCTTATATGGCATATTTTGGATTTTGGTCGGTTTGGTTGGTCAAACGGGTTAAACGGTGTGAACGGCCCATTTTTAGGCTAAATCAGTGTGCTATAGCCTACAATTTTTGGGTTGGCCCCAGGGTTCGAGCGTGATTTTAGTTAAAAATCGACTGGTGTGCCCCAAGCAGGCTAGGGAACGGCCTAGTGAGGGCAATTTTGGTTGGTCAAAATGATGAAACGGTGCGAACAGGTCATTTTTGGGCCAAATCGATGTGCTATAGCCCATAATATTTAGGGTGGGCTTGGGTTTCAAGCATGATTTTGTCTGAAAATCGATTGAGCTACCCCAGACAGGCTGAGGAGTGGCCTAGTATGGGATATTTTGGTTTTTAGGGCGGTTTGGTTGGTCAAACGAGTGAAACCGCATGAACGACCTATTTTTGGGCCAAAACGGTGTGCTATAGCCCACAGTTTTTGGGTAGAACCCGGAGTTCGAGCGTGATTTTGATCAAAAATCATTCAGGCTGCCCCTGGAAGGCTAAGAAGTGGCCTAGTATGGGCCATTTTGTTTTTTTCGGCGGTTTGGTTAGTCAAATGGGAGAAACGATGACAACGGGCCATTTTTGGGCCAAATAGGTGCTATAACGGATGGATTTTGGGGTGGGCTCGGAGTCAGGGCGTAATATTAATTGAAAATTTATCGAACTGCCCCAGGTAGGCTGAGGAGCAGCCTAGTGTGGGCTATTTTTGTTTTCTAGGTGGTTTGATTTGTCAAACGAGCGAAACAGCATGAACGGGACATTTTTGAGCCAACTTAGTGTGCTATAGCCCATAGTTTTTAGGGTGGGACTAGGGTTTTGGCGTAATGTTTGCCCAAATTAGATCGGGCTACCCCAGGCAGGCTGTAGAGCAGCCTAGTGTGGGCTATTTTGGTTTTCTGGGAGGTTTGGTTCATCGAACGGGCGAAACGACACGAATGATCCATTTTTGGGCCAAATCAGTGTGCTATAGCCCACGGTGATTTGGGTGGGCCCAAATTTTGAGCATGATTTTGTCTAAAAATTGACCAGGCTTCCCCAGGCAAGCTTGGGAGTGGCCTAGTGTGGGCCATTTTATTTTTCTAGGTGGTTTGGTTGATTAACCGGGCGAAACGGTGCGAACGGGCATTTTTGGGCTAAATCGGTGAGCTATAGCCCATATTTTTTGGGTTGGACCTAGTATCCGAGGGTGATTTTGGTTGAAAATTGATCGGGCTGCCCCAGGAAGGCTAGGGAATGGCCTTGTGTGGGCCATTTTAGTTTTCTAGGCTTTTTGGTTGGTCAAATGGAAGAAACGGCGTGAAAGAGTCATTTTCAGGCTAAATCGGTGTGCTATAGCCCATGATTTTTGGGGTGGGCTCGGATTTTGAGAGTGATTATGTCTGAAAATCGATTGAGTTTCCCCAGGAAGGCTGGAGAGCGACCTAGTGTGGGCTAGTTTATTTTTCTGGGCGATTTGGTTGGTCAAACGGGTGAAACAACGTGAATGGGCCATTTTTGAGCCAAATCGGTGTGCTATAGGCCATGATTTTTGGGGTGGACCTAGGATCCGAGGATGATTTTAGTTGAAAATTGATCGGATTTCCCCAAGCATGCTGGGGAGTGGCCCATTCGCGTTGTTTCATCCGTTTGACCAAACAAGCCACCCAGTAAACCAAAATAGCCTACACTAGGTCATTTCCTAGCTTGACTAGGGTAGGTCGGTCTATATTAAACAAAAATCACGCCCGAACCCCGGGCCAACCCCCAAAACCGTGGGATATAGTACACCGATTTGGCCAGAAAATGTCCCGTTCATACCGTTTCACCCGTTTGACCAACAAAACCACCCAAAAAACCTAAATGGCCCATACTCAGCCATTCCCTAACCTGCCTGGGGTAGCCCAGTTGATTTTCAAATAAAAATCACCCTCGGAACCCGAGCCCACCCTAAAAATCGTGGGTTATAGCACACCGATTTGGCCCAAAAATGGCCCGTTCATGCCGTTTCGTGCATTTGACCAATCAAGAAGGATGGGGAGCACCCAGTGTGGCAATTTTTTACTTTTGGGTGGTTTGTTTTGTTACACAGCCAAAACAACAAGAACGGGCTCTTTTCGACCCAAATTGGTGTGCTATAGCTCACGATTTTTAAGGTGGGCTCGTTGTCTGGGCATGATTTTGGCCAAATATTATCCGTGCTATCCTAGTTAGGCTGGGGAGTCGCCTGGTTTGACCCATTTTATTTTCTGCGTGGTTTGGTTGGTCAAACGGGAGAAACGACGCAAACGGGCCTTTTTAGGCCAAATCGGTGTGCTATATAGCCCATGGTTTTTGGGGTGGGCCTAGGGTCCGAGCGTGATTTTGGCAAAAAATTGATCAGGCTGCTCCAAGCAGACTGGGGAGTAGCCTAGTGTGGGCCATTTTGGATTTCTAGCCGATTTTGTTTGTTAAATGGGCAAAACGGTGAGAACGGGCTATTTTGGGCCTAATCGGTGTGCTATAGCCCACAGTTTTTAGGGTCCGCCTAGGGTTTGGGCATTATTTTGATCAAAAATCGACCAAGCTGCCCCAGGCTAGCTGGGGAGCGGCCTAGTATGGGCCATTTTCTTTTTTTGGGTGGTTTGGTTGGTCAAACGGGCTAAACGATATGAATAGGCCATTTTTGAGAAAAATCAGTGTGCTATAGCCCATGGTTTTTGGGTGGACCCGGGGTTCGAGCGTGATTGTGGCCAAAAATTGATCGGGACACCCCAGGCAGGCTGGGAGCAGCCTAGTATGGGCAATTTTGATTTTTTGGGTGGTTTGGTTGTACAAACGGGTGAAACTGCATGAACGGGCCATTTTTTAGCCAAATCGGTGTGCTCTAGCCCACAGTTTTTGGGGTGGTCCCGGGGTTCAAATGTGATTTTTGCTAAAAATTGATCGGGCTACCCAAGAATAGTTGAGGAGCTGTCTAGTGTGGGTCATTTTGTTTTCTAGGCGGTTTGGTTGGTCAAACAGACGAAACAGCGCGAACGGTCTATTTTTGGGCCAAATCGATGTTCTATATCCAACAATTTTTGGGGTGAACGCGGGGTCTGAGCGTGATTTTGGCCAAAAATTGTTTGGGTTGTTCGAGGTAAGCTGAACAGCGGCCTAGTGTTTGCCATTTTGTATTTCTGGGTGGTTTGGTTGGTCAAACAGGCGATAGAGCACAAACGGGCCATTTTTGGGCTAAATCGGTGTGCTATAGCCCACGTTTTTTGGTGTGGGCCTGGTGTCTGGTCTTATTTTAGCCGAAAATTGATCGGGCTTCCTAAGCAAGCTGGGGAGAAACCTAATGTGGGTCATTTTTGTTTTCTGGGTGGTTTGGTTGGTCAAACGGACAAAACGGTGCGAACGGGCTATTTTTGAGCCAATTTGGTGTGCTATAGCCCACAATTTTTGGGGTGGGCCCGGGGTTGGGGCGTGATTTTGGCCAAAAATTGATGAGGCTGCCCCAGGCAGGCTGAAGAGTATCCTAGTGTGGGCTATTTTGGATTTCTGGGCGGTTTGGTTGGTCAAACGGGCGAAACAACATGAATAGGCCATTTTTTAGCCAAATCGGTGTGCTATAGCCCACTATTTTAGGGGTGCGCCAGGGTTCGAGTGTGATTTTGGTCAAAAGTCGATCGGGCTGCGCCAGGCAGGCTGGGGAGCAACCTAGTGTGGGCTATTTTTTTTTTATGGGTGGTTTAGTTGGTCAAACGGGCAAAACGCTGAGAATGGGCCATTTTTGAGCTAAATCGGTGTGCTATAGGCCAAGGATTTTAGGGTGGGCCTGGGGTCCGAGCATGATTTTATCCGAAAATTGATCGGGCTGCCACAGGCGGTCTGGGGAATAGCCTAGTATGGTCAATTTTTGTTTTGGGCAGTCTTGTTAGTCAAACGGGTGAAACTGCTTGAACGGGCCATTTTTTAGCCAAATTGGTGTGCTGTAGCCCGCAATTTTTAGGGTGGTCCTGGGGTTCAAATGTGATTTTTGCTGAAAATCAACCGAGATGCCTAGGAATGACTGGGGAGCTTCCTAGTGAGGGCCATTTTGTTTTTTGGCAGTTTGGTTTGTCAAACGGGCGAAACAACGCGAATGGGACATTTTTGGGCCAAATCGGTGTGCGATAGCCTATTATTTTTAGGGTGGGCCTAGGGTACGAGCATAATTTTGGTCGAAAATTGATCAGGCTGCCTGAGGTAGGCTGAAGAGCGGCCTAGTGTGGGCTATTTTATTTTTTGGGCGGTTTGGTTGGTCAAATGGACGAAATGGTGGAACGGGCCATTTTTGGGCCAAATCGGTGCGCTATAGCCCATAGCTTTTGGGGTGGGCCTGGGGTCTAGGCTTGATTTTGGTCAAAAATCAACCGGGCTGCCTAGGCAGGCTAGAGAGCAGCCTAGAGTAGGCTATTTTGTTTTTTAGGGCGGTTTGGTTGGTTAAACGGGTGAAACGACACGAACGGGCCATTTTCAAGCCTAATTGGTGTGCTTTAACCCATGATTTTTGGGGTTGGCCTAGGGTTTGAGTGTGATTTTGGCCGAAAATTAACCAGGCTATCCCAGGCAGGTTGGGGAGCAACCCAGTGAGGGCCATTTGATTTTTTGGGTGGCTTGGTTTATCAAATGGGCGAAACAGCGCGAATGGCCATTTTCGAGCCAAATCGGTGTGCTATAGCCCACAGTTTACGGGGTGTACCCAGGGTCCGACAGTTATTTTGGCCCTAAATCGATCGAGCCTCCCCAGGCAGACTGGGGATTGGCCTAGTGTGGACAATTTTATTTTTCTGGGTGGTTTAGTTGGTCAAACAGGTCAAAATAGCGAGAATGGACCATTTGTGGCCAAATTGGTGTACTATATAGGCCACAGTTTTTGGAGTGGGCCTATGGTCCGAGCGTGATTTTGGCAAAAATTTTATCAGACAGCCCTAGGTAGGTTGGGGAGCGGCCTAGTGTGGGTCATTTTGATTTTTTAGTCTATTTGGTTGGTCAAACGGGCAAAACGGCACGTACAGGCCATTTTTGGGATAATTAGTGTGATATAACCCACAATTTTAGGGGTGGGCCCGGGGTTCGGGCTTGATTTTTGCCAAAATTTGATTGGGCTTCCCCAGGCAGGCTTGGGAGTGGCCTAGTGAGGGCCATTTTATTTTTCTGGGCGGTTTGGTTGGCCAAGCGGGCGAAACGGTGTAAACTGCCATTTTTGAGCTAAATCAGTGTGCTATTGGCCACAGTTTTTGGGTTGGCCCTGGGGCCCGAGCGTGATTTTGGCAAAAATTTGATTGGACAGCCCTAGGTTGGTTGGGGAGCGGCCTAGTGGCCATTTTGAATTTTTAGTCAATTTGGTTGGTCAAACGAGCAAAATGGCACGAACAGGCCATTTTTGGGCCAAATCAGTGTGATATAGCCCACAATTTTAGGGGTGGGCCCGGGGTTCGCGCTTGATTTTTGCCAAAATTTGATTGGGCTTCCCCAGGCAGGCTTGGGAGCAGCTTAGTGAGGGCTATTTTATTTTTCTGGGCGGTTTGGTTGGCCAAGCGGGCGAAACGGTGTGAACTGCCATTTTCAAGCTAAATTAGTGTGCTATTGGCCACAGTTTTTGGGTTGGCCCTGGGCCCGAGCGTGATTTTGGTCAAAAATTAATCGGGCTGCCCCAGGTAGGCTGATGAATGGCCTATTGTGGGCCATTTTGGTTTTCTGAGTGGTTTGGTTGGTCAAAATGATGAAACGGCGCGAATGGGCCATTTGTGGGCGAAATCGGTGTGCTATAGCCCATGATTTATGGGGTGGGCTTGAGGTCGTTGCGTTATTTTGGCCGAAAATCGATCGAGCAGCCCCAGGCAAGCTGGGGAGTGGCCTAGTATGGGATATTTTGGTTTTTAGGGCGGTTTGGTTGGTTAAACGGGCGAAATAGCCCGAACGGGCCATTTTTAAGCCAAATCGGTGTGCTATAGGCCATGGTTTTTAGGGTGGACCTGGGATCCGAGGATGATTTTGATCGAAAATTGATTGGACTACCTCAGGCAGGCTGGGGAGCTGCCTAGTATGGGCCATTTTGGTTTTCTTGGCGGTTTGGTTGGTCAAACGGGGGAAACGACGTGAATAGGCCATTTTTGATCCGAATTATTTTGCTATAGCCAACGGATTTTAGGGTGGTCCCAAAGTCCTGGCGTGATTTTGGTCAAAAATCGATCGAGCTTCCCTAGGAAGGCTGGGGAGCAGCCTAGTGTGGGCTATTTTGGTTATCTGGGCGGTTTGATTCATCAAACGGGTGAAACAGCGCGAACGACCCATTTTTGGGCCAAATTGATGTGCTATATCCCACGCTTTTTGGGTGGGCCCTAGAGTCCAAGTATTATTTTGATCAAAAATCGATCGGGCTACTCAGGCAGGATGGAAAGTGGCCTAGTGTGGGTGATTTTTTTTTTTTTGGCAGTTTGGTGGGTGAAACAGGTGAAACGACGTGAATGTGCCATTTTCGAGATAAATTATTGTGCTATAGCTTACAGATTTTGGGTTGGGCCCAGATTCCTTGCATAATTTTGGCTAAAAATTGATCAGGCATCCCTAGGAAGGCTAGGGAGCGGCCTAGTGTGGGCCATTTTAGTTTTCTGGGTGGTTTGGTTCGTCAAATGAGTAAAACATCATGAATGACCCATTTTAGGGCCAAACGATGTGCTATATCCCACGGTTATTGGGGTGGGCCTAGAGGCCGAGTGTGATTTTGACCGAAAATTGATAGGGCTATCCCAGGAAGGCTGGAAAGCGGCCTAGTGTGTGCCATTTTGGATTTCTGGTTAGTTTGGTAGGTAAAATGGGCAAAAAGGTGCAAACGGTCCATTTTTGGGTTAAATCGGTGTGCTATAGCAGACGACTTTTGGGGTACGTACAGGGTTCGAGCGTGATTTTGGCCAAAAATCAACCAGGCTGCCCTACGCAGGTTTGGGAGCGGCCTAGTGTGGGCCATTTTATTTTCATGGTTGGTTTGGTTGGTCAAACGGGCGAAATGGTGCGAATGGGCCATTTTCGAGCCAAAACTGTGTGCTTTAGCCCACGATTTTTGGGGTGATTTGGGGTTCAAATGTGATTTTGGATGAAAACCGATTGGGATGCCTAGGAATGGCTGGGGAGCAGCCTACTGTTGGCCATTTTATTTTCTGGGTTGTTTATTTTTTCAAACATGTGAAATAGTGCGAACGGGCCATTTTCGGGCTAAATCGATATGCTGTAGCACACAGTTTTTGGGGTGGGCCTAGTTCTAGGCTTGAATTTGGCCAAAAATTGATTGGGCTGCCCAGGCAAGCTGGGGAGCAGCCTAGAGTGGGCGGTTTGGTTGGTCAAAGTGGTGAAATGGTGGAACGGCCCATGTTTGGGCCAAATCGCTGTGCTATAGCACACAGTTTTTGGGGTGGGCCGAGGTCTAGGCTTGAATTTGGCCAAAAATTGATTGATTGCCCAGGCAAGCTGGGGAGCAGCCTAGAGTGGGCCATTTTGTTTTTTTGGGCGGTTTGGTTGGTTAAACAGGTAAAACGACGCAAATGGGCCATTTTTAGGAATAATCGGTGTGCTATAGACCACGGTTTTTAGGGTGGGTCCAGGGTTTGAGTGAGATTTTGGCCTAAACTTGACCAGGCTATCCCAAGCAGGTTGGGGAGCAACCCAGTGAGGGCCATTTTGTTCTTTTGGGCGGTTTGGTTGGTCAAATGGGTGAAACGACGCGAATAGCCATTTTCGAGCCAAATTAGTGTGCTATAGCCCACAGTTTTTGGGGTGGACCCAGGGTCCGATCATGATTTTTACCCAAATTCGACTGGGCCTCCCCAGGTAGGCTAGGGATTGGACTAGTTTGGGCTATTTTTTTCTGGGTGGTTTAGTTGGTTAAACAGGCGAAACAGCGAGAGCGGGCCATTTTTAGGCCAAATTAGTGTGCTATAAGCCATGGTTTTTGGGGTGGGCCTATGGTCCGAGCTTGATTTTGGCAAAAAATTATTCGAACAGCCCTAGTCTATTTGATATGTCAAACGGGCGAAATAGCGTAAATCGGCCATTTTCGGGCCAAATCGGTGTGATATAGCCCATGATTTTGGGGTAGGCCCGGGTTTCGGGCTTGATTTTTGTCAAAATTTGATCGGGCTTCCCCAGGCTGGCTAGGGAGTGGCCTAGTGATTGCCATTTTATTTTTCTGGGCTGTTTGGTTGGCCAAGCGGGTAAAACAGTGCAAACGAGCCATTTTCGAGCTAAATCGGTATGCTATTGGCCACAGTTTTAGGGTTGGCCCTGGGGCCCGAGCGTGATTTTCGTCAAAAATCAATTGGGCTGCCCCAGGAAGGCTGGAGAATGGTCTATTGTAGGCCATTTTGGTTTTCTGGATGGTTTTGTTAGATCAAAAGGATGAAATGATGAGAATGGGCCATTTTCGAGCCAAATCGGTGTGCTATAACCCATGAATTTTGGGGTGGGCTTGAGGTTCGAGTGTTATTTTTGCTAAAAATCGATCGAGCAGCCCCAGGCAAGCTGAGAAGTGGCCTAGGTGTGGGATATTTTAGTTTTCAGGGTGGTTTGGTTAGTCAAACAGGCGGAACAGCCCAAACGGGCCATTTTCGGGCCAAATCGGTGTGCTATAGGCCACGGTTTTTGGGGTGGACCTGGGATTCGAGGCTGATTTTGACCGAAAATCAATTGGACTGCCTCAGGCAGGCTGTGGAGTGACCTAGTATGGGTCATTTTGGTTTTCTGGGCGGTTTGGTTGGTCAAACGGGTGAAACAGCACGAATGACCCATTTTTGGGCCAAATTGATATGCTATATCCCACGCTTTTTGGGTGGGCCCTAGATTCCAAGCATTATTTTGATCAAAAATCGATCGGGCTGCTCAGGCAGGCTGGGAAGTGGCCTAGTGTAGGCGATTTTGGTTTTCTTGGCAGTTTGGTGGGTTAAACAGGCGAAACGACGTGAATATGCCATTTTCGAGACAAATTATTGTGCTATAGCTTACAGATTTTGGGGTGGGCCCAGAGTCTTTGCGTAATTTTGGCTAAAAATTGATCAAGCAGCCCCAGGAAGGCTAGGGAGCGGCCTAGTGTGGCCATTTTAGTTTTCTGGGAGGTTTGGTTCGTCAAATGAGCAAAACATCGTGAACGACCCATTTTAGGGTCATATCGGTGTGCTATATCCCACGGTTATTGGGGTGGGCCCAGAGTTCGAGCGTGATTTTGACCAAAATTCGATTGAGCTATCCCAGGAAGGCTGGGAAATGACCTAGTGTGTGCCATTTTGGATTTATGGTTAGTTTGGTTGGTAAAATGGGCAAAAGGGCGCAAACGGTCCATTTTTGGGTCAAATTGGTGTGCTATAGCAGACGACTTTTGGGGTCCGTGCAGGGTTCGAGGATGATTTTGGCCAAAAATCAACCAGGCTACCCTACGCAGGCTGGGGAGCAGCCTAGTATGGGCCATTTTATTTTTATGGGTGGTTGGGTTGGTCAAACGGGTGAAATGGTGCGAATGGGCCATTTTCGAGCCAAAACTGTGTGCTTTAGCCCACGATTTTTGGGGTGATTCGGGGTTCGAACGTGATTTTGGATGAAAATCGATTGGGCTACCTAGGAATGGATGGGGAGCAGCCTACTGTTGGCCATTTTATTTTCTGGGCAGTTTTTGTTTCAAACATGTGAAACAGTGTGAGCGGTCCATTTTCAGGCTAAATAGATGTGCTATAGCCCACAGTTTTTGGTGTGGACTCGGGATCCGAGCATGATTTTGGTTGAAATATGATCGGGCTGTTTGAGGCAGGCTGAATAGCGACCTAGTGTAGGCCATTTTGTATTTCTGGGCGGTTTGGTTGGTCAAAGTGGTGAAATAGTGGAACGGGCCATTTTTGGGCCAAATCGGTGTGCTATAGCACACAGTTTTTGGGGTGGGCCTGGGTCTAGACTTGAATTTGGCCAAAAATTGATCGGGCTGCCCAGGTAAGCTGGGGAGCAGCCTAGAGTGGGCCATTTTGTTTGTTTGGGCAATTTGGTTTGTTAAATGGGTGAAACGACGCGAACGGGCTATTTTCAGGACTTATCGGTGTGCTATAGACCACGATTTTTAGGGTGGGCCCAGGGTTTGAGCGTGATTTTGGCCTAAAATTGACCAGGCTATCCCAGGTAGGTTGGGGAGCAACCCAGTGAGGGCCATTTTTTTTTGGGCGGTTTGGTTGGTCAAATGGATGAAACGACGCGAATGGCCATTTTCGAGCCAAATTAGTGTGCTATAGCCCACAGTTTTTGGGGTGGACCCAGGGTTCGATCGTGATTTTTACCCAAATTCAACCGGGCCTCCCCAGGAAGGCTGGGGATTGGCCTAGTTTGGGCTATTTTTTTTCTGGGTGGTTTAGTTGGTTAAACAGGCGAAACAGCGAAAGCGGGCCATTTTTAGGCCAAATTAGTGTGCTATAGGCCATGGTTTTTAGGGTGGGCCTATGGTCTGAGCTTGATTTTAGCATAAAATTGATTGGACAGCCCTAGTCGATTTGATATGTCAAACAGGCGAAATGGCGCAAACGGGCCATTTTCAGGCCAAATCAGTGTGATATAGCCCATGATTTTGGGGTGGGCCCAGGTTTCGGGCTTGATTTTTGTCAAAATTTGGAGCAGCCTAGTGATCGTCATTTTGTTTTTCTGGGCTGTTTGGTTGGCCAAGAGGGTGAAACAGTGCAAACGGGCTATTTTTGAGCTAAATCGGTGTGCTATTGGCCACAGTTTTAGGGTTGGCCCCGGGGCCCGAGCATGATTTTGGTCGAAAATTGACCAGGCTGCCCCAAGAAGGCTGGAGATGGTTTATTATAGGCCATTTTGGTTTTCTGGATGGTTTGGTTAGATCAAAAGGATGAAACGACGAGTATGGGCCATTTTCGAGCCAAATCGGTGTGCTGTAGCCCATGAATTTTAGGGTGGGCTCGAGGTTTGAGGGTTATTTTTGCCAAAAATCGATCGAGCGGCCCCAGGCAAGCTGAGAAGTGGCCTAGTGTGGGATATTTTGGTTTTTAGGGCGGTTTAGTTGGTCAAACAGGCGGAACGGCCCAAACGGGCAATTTTCGGGCTAAATCGGTGTGTTATAGGCCACGGTTTTTGGGGTGGACCTGGGATCCGAGGCTGATTTTGACCAAAAATCAATTGGACTGCCTCAGGCAGGCTGTGGAGTGGCCTAGTGTGGGCCATTTTGGTTTTCTTGATGGTTTTGTTGGTCAAACGGGCGAAACGGGGCGAATAGGCCATTTTTGGGCCAAATTATTGAGCTGTTGCCAACGGATTTTGGGGTGGGCCTAGAGTCCTGGCGTGATTTTTTTCAAAAATCGATTGGGCTGCCCCAGGAAGGTCGGGAAGCATCCTAATGTGGGCTATTTTGGTTATCTTCGCGGTTTGATTCATTAAATGGGTGAAACGGCACGAACGACCCATTTTTGGGCCAAATTGATGTGCTATATCCCACGATTTTTGGGGTGGGCCCATAGTCCAAGCATGATTTTGACCAAAAATCAATTGGGCTGCTCAAGCAGGTTGGGAAGCAGCCTAGTGTAGGCCATTTTGGTTTTCTGGGTGGTTTGGTTTGTCAAACGGGCAAAACATCGCGAATGACCCATTTTAGGGCCAAATCGGTGTGCTACAATCCACGATTTTTGGGGTGGGTCTAGAGTTCGAGCGTGATTTTGACCAAAATTCGATTGAGCTATCCTAGGAAGGCTGAGAAACGGCCTAGTGTGGGCCATTTTGGATTTTTGGTCAGTTTGGTCGGTCAAATGGGCAAAACGGCACGAACGAGCCATTTTTAGGCCAAATCGGTGTGCTATAGCGAACGGATTTTGGGGTTCGAGCAGGGTTCGGGCGTGATTTTATCCCAAAATTAACCAGGCTGCCCTACGCAGGCTGGATGCGACCTATTGTGGGCCATTTTGTTTTTATGGGTGATTTGATTGGTCAAACAGGCAAAACGGTGCGAATGGACCATTTTTTAGTCAAATCAGTGTGCTTTAGCCCATGGATTTTGGGGTCAACTCGGGGTTTAAGCGTGATTTTAGCCAAAAATTGAACGGGCTCCCCCTGGCAGGCTGGGGAGCAGCCTAGTATGGGCCATTTTATTTTTTGGGTAGTTTGGTTGGTCAAACAGGCGAAACAATGCGAATGGGCCATTTTTGGGTTAAATTGGTGTGCTATAGCCCACAGTTTTTGGTGTGGGCGCGGAGTCCGAGTGTGATTTTGGTCGGAAAGTGACCGGGCTATTCGAGGCAGGCTGAAAAATGTCCTAGTGTTGGCCATTTTATATTTCTCGGCGGTTTGGTTGGTCAAACAGGCGAAACAGCACCAACAGGCCATTTTTAGGCCAAATCGGTATGCTATAACCCATGATTTTTGGGGTGGGCTCGGGATGTGATTTTACTTTTAGCCGAAGATCGTCTGGACTACCCCAAGTAGGCTGGGGAGCGGCCTCGTGTGGGTCATTTTTGTTTTCTGGGCGGTTTGGTTGGTCAAACAAGCAAAACGGCACTAGTGGGATATTTTCGGGCTAAATTGGTGTGTTATAGCCCACATTTTTTGGGGTGGGCTCGGGGTTCGGGCGTGATTTTGGCCAAAAATTGGTTGGGCTGCCCCAAGCAGGTTGAGGAGTATCCTTGTGTGGGCCAGTTTGGATTTCTAGGCGGTTTTGTTGGTCAAACAGGAGAAACTGTGTGAACGAGCCATTTTGGGGCAGAATCGGTGTGCTATAGCCTATGATTCTTTGGGTTCACCTAGGGTTCGGGCGTGATATTTGTCGAAAATCAATCAGACTGCACCAGGCAGGCTGGGGAGCGGCCTAGTGTGGGCTATTTGTGTTTTTCTGGGCTATTTGGTTGGTCGAACGAGCGAAACGGCATGAACGGACCATTTTTGGGCAAAATTGGTGTGCTATAGCCCATAGTTTTTGGGGTGGGACTGGGGTTTGGGCATCATTTTGGCTGAAATTCGATCGAGATTCCCTAGGAAGGTTGGTCAAACGGGCGAAACGGTGCGAACGGGCCATTTTGGGCTAAATCGGTGTGCTATAGCCCACAGTTCTTTGGTTGGCCCCAGGGTCTGAGCGTGATTTTGGTCGAAAATCGACTGGTCTTCCACATGCAGGCTGAGGAACGGCCTAGTGAGGGCAATTTTAGTTTTCTAGGCGGTATGGTTGGTCAAACGAATGAAACGGCACGAACGGGTCATTTTTGGGCCAAATCGGTATGCTATAGCCCATGATTTTTGGGGTGGGCTCGGGGTTCGAGCATGATTTTTTCTGGAAATTGATCGAACTACCCCAGGTAGACTGGGCAGTGGCCTAATATGGGCTATTTTGGTTTTCAGGGTGGTTTAATTTGTCAAACAGGCGAAACCGCCTAAACAGGCCATTTTTGGGCCAAATCGGTGTTCTATAGGTCACGGTTTTTGGGGTAGACCTGGGGTCTGAGGCTGATTTTGGCCAAAAATCGATTGAACTACCCTAGGTAGGCTGGGGAGCGACCTAGTGCGAGCCATTTTAGTTTTCTTGGTGGTTTGGTTGGTCAAACCGTGTGAATGGGCTATTTTTGGGCCAAATTATTGTATTATAGCCCTGGATTTTAGGGTGGGCCCAGAGTCCTGACGTGATTTTGGTCGAAAATCAATCGAGCTGCCCCAAGAAGGCGGAAAAATGGCCTAGTGTGGGCCATTTTGTTTTTTTGGGCGGTTTGGTTCGTCAAACTGGTAAAACGGCACAAACAACCCATTTTTAGGCCAAATCGGTGTGCTATATCCCATAATTTTTGGGTTGAGCCCAGAGTTCGAGTGTGATTTTGAACGAAAATCATTTGAGCTGCTCAGGCAGGCTGAAAAGCGGCCTAGTGTGGGCCATTTTGATTTTCTGGGCGATTTGGTTGGTCAAACGAGCGAAACGGCACAAATAGGCCATTTTTGGGCCAAATTATTGCGCTACAACTAATGGATTTTAGGGTGGGACCAGAGTCCTGGCGTTATTTTGGACAAAAATTGACTGGGCTGCCCTAGTTGGGCTGGGAGCGGCCTAGTATGGGTCATTTTGGTTTTATGTGCGGTTAGCTTTATCAAACGGGCAAATCGGCGTGAACGACCCATTTTAGGGCCAAATCGGTGTGCTATAGCCAATGGTATTTGGGATGGGCCCAAAGTTGGAGCGTGATTTTGATTAAAAATCGATCGGGCTACCCCTGGAAGGTTGGGAAACATCCTAGTGTGGGCCATTTTATTTTTTCGATGGTTTGTTTTGTCAAACGGGTAAAACGTTAAGAACGGGCCATTTTCGGGCCAAATTAGTGTGCTATAGCGGACGCATTTTGGGTTGGGATTGGATTCAGGGCATAATATTGATTGAAAATTGATCGGTCTTCCCCAGGCAGGCTAAAAAGCAGCCTAGTGTGGGCTATTTTGGTTTTTTGGGCGGTTTGGTTCGTCAAACGGGCTAAATGGCATGAACAGGCCATTTTCGAGCCAAATCGATGTACTATAACCCATGGTTTTTGGGGTGGGACTAGGGTTAGGGCATAATATTTGCCCAAATTAGATCGGGCTTCCCCAAGTAGGCTGGGGAGCAGCCTAGTGTAGGCCATTTTGGTTTTCTGGGATGTTTGGTTCGTCAAACGGGCGAAACAACGCGAATGACCCACTTTTGGGCTAAATCGGTCAGCTATAGCCCACGATTTTTTAGGTGGGCCCAGATTTCGAGTATGATTTTGACCAAAAATTGATCGGGCTTTCCCAGACAGGCTTGGGAGCATCCTAGTATGGGATATTTTATTTTTCTAGATGGTTTAGTAGGACAAACGATCGAAACAGTGCAAACGGGTGATTTTTAGGCTATATCGGTGAGCTATAGCCCACATTTTTTGGGTTGGCCCCAAGGTCCGAGCATAATTTTGGTTGAAAATCGATCGCGCTGCCCCAGGAAGGCTGGGGAATGGGCCATTTTGGTTTTCAGGGTTGTTTGGTTGGTTAAACGGAAAAAACAGCGCGAAAGAGTCATTTTCAAGAAAAATCGGTGTGCTATAGCTCGTGATTTTTGGGGTAGGCTTAGGTTTCGAGCGTGATTATGGCCAATCGATCAAGTTGACCTAGGCAGGCTGGGGAGCAGCCTAGTGTGGGCTATTTTGTTTTTCTGGGCTGTTTGGTTGGTCCAACGGGCAAAACAGCACGAATGGGCCATTTTCAAACCAAATCGGTGTGTTATAGGCCACTATTTTTGGGGTGGACCTAGGATCCGAGGATGATTTTAGTCGAAAATTGATCAGATTTCCCCAGGAAGGCTGGGGAGCGGCCTAGTGTTGGCCATTTTTGTTTTCTTGGCAGTTTGGTTGGTCAAACAGGCAAAACGCCCGAATGGGCCATTTTCGGGCCAACGTATTATGCTATAGCCGGTGTATTTTAGGGTGGGCCTAGAGTACTGGCGTGATTTTGGCCAAAAATTATCGTCCTGCCTGGGGAGCTGCTTAGTGTGAGCCATTTTGTTTTTTTGGGTTGTTTGGTTTTTCAAACGGGCGAATCGGCGTGAACGACCCATTTTTGGGCCAAATCGGTGTGTTATATCCCATGATTTTTAGGGTGGGCCCGAAGTATGAGCGTGATTTTGATTAAAAATTGACCGAGCTGTCCAGGCAGGTTGGAGAGCGACCTAGTGTGGTCCATTTTTATTTTCTGGGTGGTTTGGTTGGTCAAACAGGCAAAATGGCGTAAATGGGCTATTTTTGGTTTAATTTGGTGTGCTATTGCCCACGATTTTTAGGGTGGGCCCAAGGTTCGGGTGTGATTTTGGCTAAAAATTGATGAGGCTGCCCTAGGTAGGCTAGGGAGTAGTAGCCTAGTGTGGGCCATTTTAGATTTTTGGGCGGTTTGGTTGGTCAAACGAGCGAAACAGCGCTAATAGGCCATTTTTTGGTCAAATCAGTGTGCTATAGCCCATGGTTTTGGGGGTGTGCCAGGGTTCGGGCGTGATTTTGGCCAAAAATCGATTGGGCTGCCCCAGGCAGGCTGGGGAGTAGCCTAGTATGGGCTATTTTATTTTTATGGGTGGTGTGGTTGGTCAAACAGGAAAAACAGTGAGAATGGTTCATTTTCGGGCCAAATCGATGTGCTATAACCTATGGATTTTGGGGTGGGCCTCGGGTTCGAGTGTGATTTTTGTCGAAAATCTACCGGGCTGCCCCAGGCAGTCTGGGAAGCAGCCTAGTGTGGGCAATTTTGGTTTTCTGGGTGGTTTTGTAAGTCAAATGGGTGAAACTGCGTGTACGAGCCATTTGTGAGCCAAATTGGTGTGCTATAGCCCATGGTTTTTGGGGTAATCCCAGGGTCGGAATGTGATTTTGGCTGAAAATCGATCGGGCTGCCCAAGAATAGCTGGGGAGATAACCAGTGTAGGCCATTTTGTTTTTTGGGCAGTTTGGTCAGTCAAACAGGCAAAATAGCACGAACGGGCCATTTTCGGGCTAAATTGGTGTGATATAGCCCACAGATTTTGTGGTGGGCTAGGGGTTCGAGCGTGATTTTGGTCAAAAAATTGACTGTGCTGCGCAGACAGGCTGGGGAGAGGCCTAATGTGGTCCATTTTTCTTTTTCGGGCGGTTTGGTTAGTCAAACAGACGAAACAGCACGAACAAGCTATTTTCGGGCTAAATTGGTTTGCTATATCCCACAGTTTTTGGGGTGGGCCCGGGGTTCGAGAGTGATTTTGACTAAAAATCAGTCGGGCTGCCCCAGGCAAGCTGGGGAGTAGCCTAGTGTGGGCATTTTGGATTTCTGGGTGGTTTGGTTGGTCAAACAGGAGAAACAGCATGAATGAGCCATTTTGGGGCCAAATCAGTGTGTTATAACCCATGGTTTTTGCGGTGGTCCCAGAGTTCGAGCGTAATTTTGATCATAAATTGATTAGGCTATTCGAGGCAGGATGAGTAGTGGCCTAGTGTAGGCCATTTTATATTTTTTGGTGGTTTGGTTGGTCAAACGGGCAAAATGGCATGAACGGGCTATTTTCGAGCCAATTTGGTGTGCTATATCCTACGGTTTTTGTGGTGGGCCTGGGGTTCGGGCGTGATTTTTGCCAAAAATCAATAGGGCTGCCCAAGGCAGGCTAGGGAGTATCCTAGTGTGGGCATTTTGGATTTCTGGGCGGTTTAGTCGGTCAAACAGGAGAAACAACACGAACAGGCCATTTTTAGGCCAAATCGGTGTGCTATAGCCCACAGTTTTGGGGGTGCGCCCAGGGTTCCGGTGTGATTTTGGCTGCAAATTGATCGGGCTGCCCCAGGTAGGCCGGGGAGCGACCTAGTATGGGCCATTTTGTTTTTATGGGTGGTTTGGTTTGTCAAACGGGTAAAACGGTGAGAATGGGCCATTTTCAGGCTAAATCAAGTGCTATAGCCCACGAATTTTGGGGTGGGCCTGGGATATGAGCGTGATTTTGGCCAAAAATCGATCGGGCTTCCCCAGGCAGTCTGGGGAGCAGCCTAATGTGGGAAATTTTGTTTTTTCTAGGTGGTTTTGTTAGTCAAATGAGTGAAACTATGTGAACGGGCCATTTTTGAACAAACCTGGTATGCTATAGCCTACGATTTTTGGGGTGGTCCCAAGGTCCGAATGTGATTTTGGCTGAAAATTGACCGGTCTGCCCAGGAATGGCTGAAGAGCTGCCTAGTGTGGGCCATTTTGTTTTTTGGGCGGTTTAGTTGGTCAAAAGGGCGAAACAACGCGAACAGGCCATTTTCGGGCCAAATCGATGTGCTATAGCCCACAGTTTTTAGGGTGGGCCTGGGGTCCAAGTGTGATTTTAGTTAAAAATTGACTGGGTTTCCTGAGGCAGGGTGAAGAGCGACCTAGTGTGGGCCATTTTGGTTTTTTGGGCGGTTTGGTTGGTCAAATGGGCGAAACGGTGGAACAGGCCATTTTTGTGCCAAATCGGTGTGCTATAGCCCACAGTTTTTAGGGTGGGCCTGGGGTCTGGGCTTGATTTTGGCTGAAAATCGATAGGGCTGCCCAGGAGGCTTAGGAACGGACTAGAGTGGACTATTTTGTTTTTTTTGGGCGGTTTGGTTGGTTAAACGGACGAAATAAAGTGAACGGGCCATTTTCAGGCCTAATTAGTGTGCTATAACCCACGGTTTTTGGGGTAGGCCCAGGGTTCGAGCGTGATTTATTCCAAAAATTGACCAGGCTATCCCAGGCAGGTTGGGGAGCAATCCAGTGGGCGCCATGTTTATTTTCTTGGCGGTTTGGTTGGTCAAATAGGAGAAAAGACGTGAATGGCCATTTTTGAGCCAAATCGATTTGTTATAGCCCACAATTTTTGGTGTGGGCCTAGGGTCCGAGAGTGATTTTGGCCAAAAATCCATCGGGCCTCCCCAGGTAGGCTGGGTATTTTCCTAGTATGGGCCATTTTATTTTTGTGGGCAGTTTAATTGGTCAAACAGGCAAAACAACGAGAACGGGCCATTTTTAGGCCAAATCAGTGTGTTATAGGCCACAATTTTTGGGGTGGGCCTATGGTCCGAGCGTGATTTTTCCAAAAATCTATCGGACAGCCCTAGGTAGGCTGAGGAGCAGCCTAGTGAGGGACATTTTGATTTTCTAGGTGATTTAGTTGGTCAAACGGGCGAAACGGCGCGAACGGGCCATTTTTGGGCCAAATCGGTGTGATATAGCCCATGGTTTTTGGTGTGGGCTCGGAATTCGGGCTTGATTTTTACCAAAATGGCCCGTTCTCACTGTTTCACCCGTTTGACCAACCAAACTGCCGAGAAAACCAAAGTAGCCCACACTAGGCCGTTTCCCAGCCTTCCTGGGGCAGCCCGATCAATTTTCAATCAAAATCACGCTCGAGCTCCGGGCCCACCCTAAAAACCGTGGGATATAGCACACTAGGCCACTCCCCAGCCTGCCTGGGGCAGCCCGATTGATTTTCGACCAAAATCATGCCAGGACTCTGGGCCCACCTAAAATCCATCGGCTATAGTACAATAATTAGGCCAAAAAATCGCCAATTCGCGCCGTTTTGCCCGTTTGACCAACAAAATAGCTAAGAAAACCAAAATGGCCAACACTAGTCTGCTCCCCAGCTTGCCTGGGGCAGTCCGATCGATTTTTGGCCGAAATCAGTCTCGGACCCCAGGTCCACCCCAAAAACCGTGGCCTATAGCACACCGATTTGGCCCAAAAATAGCCCGTTCGCGCCGTTTCGTTTGTTTGACCAAATAAACCACCCAGAAAACCAAAATGGCCCACACTAGGACATTCCCCAGCCTGCCTGAGACACCCCGATTAATTTTTGATCAAAATCATGCTCGAACCCCGGGGCCAACCTAAAAACTATGGGCTATAGCACATCGATTTAGCCCAAAAATGGTCCGTTCGCACCATTTCGCCAGCTTGACCAACCAAACTGCCCAAAAAAACAAAATAGCCCTTACTAGGCCCCTTCCTAGCCTGCCTGGGGAAGCCCGGTCGAATTTCCACCAAAATCATGCCTGAACCCCGGGCCCACCCCAAAAACAGTGGGCTATATGCCTATATCACACTGATTTAGCCCAAAAATGGCCCGTTCGAGCCATTTTGCCTGTTTGACCAGCCAAATCGCCCAGAAAATCAAAATGGCCCATACTAGGCCACTCCTCAGCCAACCTGGGGTTGTTTGATTAATTTTTGGCCAAAATCACGCTCGCACTATAGGCCCACCCCAGAAATTGTGGCCTATAGCACACCGATTTAGCCCAAAAATGGCCCATTTTCATTGTTTCGCTCGTTTAACAATCCAAACCGCCCAAAAAAATAAAATAGCCCACACTGGCCAATCCCCAGCCTTCCCGGGGTAGCCCGATCGATTTTTGGCAAAAATCATACTTGGACCCTGTGCCCACCCCAAAAAATGTGGGGGTATAGCACACCGATTTGGCTAAAAAATGGTCATTCGCGTCGTTTCGCCCATTTGACCAGCCATACCGCCCAGAAAACCAAAGTGGCCCACACAAGGTTGCTCCCCAGCCTGCTTGGGGAAGCCTGGTCAATTTTTGGCCAAAATCACGCTTGGACCTTGGGGCCACCTTAAAAACCGTGGGATATAGAACACTGATTTGGCTTGAAAATGGCCCGTTCACATAATTTTGCCCTTTTGACCAACCAAACCGCCCAGAAAACCAAAATTGCCTACATTAAGCCGCTCCCCAGCATGCTTGGGGCTGCCAAGTGGATTTTCGGGCAAAATCACGCTCGAACCCTGGGCGCACCCTAAAAACTGTGGGCTATAGCACGCCGATTAGGCCCGAAAATGTCCAGTTCACGTCATTTTGCCCATTTGACCAACCAGACCGCCCAAAAAAACAAAATGGCCCACACTAAGCCTTCCTGAGCCTGCCTGGGTAGCCCAATCGATTTTTAGCCAAAACCAAGCCTAGACACTGGGCCCACCCCAAAAACTGTGGGCTAGTACATCGATTTGACCCAAAAATGGCCTATTCCACCATTTCACCCGTTTGACCAACCAAACCACCCAAAAAACCAAAACGGCCCATACAAGGACGCTCTTTAGCCTACCTCGGGTAGCCCGATCGGTTTTTGATCAAAATTACGCTTGGACCCGGGCCAACCCCAAAAACTGTGGGTTATAGCACACAGATTTGGCCCAAAAATTGCCCGTTCGCGCTGTTTCGCTCGTTTGACTAGTCAAACCACCCATAAAACAAAATGACCACACTAGGCCGCTCCCCAGCCTGCTTGGGGCAGCCCAGTCAATTTTCAGCCAAAATCACATCGGACCGTGGGACCACCCTAAAAATCGTGGGCTATAGCACACCGATTTAGCTCGAAAAAGGCCCGTTTATGCAGTTTCACCCGTTTGACTAACTAAATCGCCTAGAAAACCATAATTGGCCACACTCGGCTGCTCCACAGCCTGCCTGGGGAAGCCCAATCGATTTTCGACAAAAATCACGCTTGGACCCCGTGCCCACCTTAATATTTGTGGGCTATAGCACACTGATTTGGCCCGAAAATAGTCCATTCGCCCCGTTTCACCCATATGACCAACCAAACAATCCATAAAAACAAAATATCCCACACTAGGATGCTCCTTAGCCTACCTGGGGTAACCCGATCGATTTTCAGCAAAAATCACGCCCGAACCCTGGGCGCACCATAAAAATCGTGGGCTATAGCACACTATTTTGGCCCGACAATGACCAACTAAACCGCCCAGAAATCCAAAATGGCCCACACTAGGCTATTCCCCACCCTGCCTGGGGAAGCCTGATCAATTTTTTTACCAAAATCACGCTCGGACCCCGAGCCTACCCCAAAACCCGTGGGCTACAGCAC
Organism: Capsicum annuum; assembly: GCF_002878395.1. Classification (NCBI taxonomy): domain Eukaryota; kingdom Viridiplantae; phylum Streptophyta; class Magnoliopsida; order Solanales; family Solanaceae; genus Capsicum; species Capsicum annuum. The sequence continues at coordinate 443,872 of NC_061116.1, forward strand.
GCCAATTTAGCTCGAAAAAATAGATCGTTCATGTCGTTTTGCCCATTTGACCAGCCAAACCACACAAAAAACAAAAATGGCCCATACTAGGCCGTTCCCCAGCCTACTTGGGCAACCCGAAAATGGCTTATTGGCCCGAATATGGCCCGTTGGTGCTGTTTCTCCGGTTTGACCAAGCAAACCGCCCAAAAATACAAAATGGCCCATACTAGGCCGCTCTTCATCTTGCCTCGAATAGCTCGGTCAATTTTTGACCAAAATCACGCTCGGACCCCGCGCCCACCTAAAAAATTGTGGGCAACACACTGATTTGGTCCGAAAATGGCCCGTTCACGCTGTTTTTCTTGTTGACCAACCAAACCGCCTAGAAAATAAAGTGGCCCACACTAGGTAGCTCCCCAGCCACTCCTAGGCAATCCGGTCGATTTTCGGCCAAAATTACGTTCGGACCCCAGGACCACCCCAAAAATCATGGGCTATAACACACCTATTAGGCTCGAATATGGCCCGTTCACGCAGTTTTACTCGTTTGACCAATCAAATCGCCCAGAAAACCAAAATTGCCCATACTTAGCTGCTCCCAACCTGCCTGGGGTAGCCCGATCAATTTTCGGCCAAAATCGCACTCAAACCCCGGGTCCATACCAAAATTCGTGGGCTATAGCACACAAATTTGGCTAGAAAATGGCCCATTCGCACCGTTTTTCCCATTCGACCAACCAAACACCTATAAAAACAAAATGGCCTAGACTAGGTCGCTCCTCAGCCACCCTAGGGCAGCTTGGTTAATTTTTGGCCAAAATCATGCTCGAACCCTGGGCGTACCCTAAAATTCATGGGCTATAGCAAACCAATTTGGCCAAAAAATGGCCCGTTCATGCCGTTTCGCCCGTTTGACATGCCAAACCGGCCAAATATCTAAAATGGCCCACACTAGGCTACTCCCATTCTGCCTTGGGCAGCCCGATCAATTTTTTTCCAAAATCATGCCCGGATCCCGGGCCCACCCCAAAAAGTGTGGGCTACAGCACACCGATTTATCCCGAAAATGGCCTGTTCGCTCCGTTTCGCCCGTTTGACCAACCAAACCGCCAAAAAAATAAAAATATCCCATACCAGACCGCTCTTCAGCCTACCTGGGGGAGCCCGAATGATTTTTGGTCAAAATCATGCCCAGACCCCGAGCCCACCCCAAAAACCATGAGTTATAGCACGTCGATTTGGGCTAAAAATGGCCCATTCTCACTGTTTCGGCTGTTTGACAAAACAAATCGTCCAGAAATACAAAATGGCCACACTAGGCCGCTCTTCAGACTGCTTGGGGCAGCCCAGTCAATTTTTGACAAAAATGACACTCGAACCCTGGGCCAACTCTAAAAAATGTGGGCTATAGCACAACTATTTAACCCAAAAATGGCCTGTTCACGCCGTTTAGCCGGTCTGACGAACTTCCACCCAGAAAAATAAAATGGCCCATATTAGGATGCTTCCTAGCCTGCCTAGGAAAGATCGGTCAATTTTTTATCACAATGAACCCCGAACCCCAGTCCCACCCTAAAAATCGAGGGCTATAGCACACCGATTTGGCTCAAAAATGGCCCGTTCGTGCCGTTTGGCCTGTTTGACGGAGCAAACCGCCTAGAAAACCACCAAATTAACCCACGCTAGGCCGCTCCTCAGCTTGCCTAGGGCAACCCAGCCAATTTTCGGCTAAAATCACGCTCGAACCTCGAGTCCACCCCAAAAATAATGGGTTATGGCACACCGATTTGGCCCGAAAATGGCCCGTTCGCCCCGTTTCATCTATTTGACTAACCAAAGCCCCAAAAAACCAAAATAGCCCAAAATAGGCCGTTCCCCATCCTGCCTGGGGCAGCCCGGTTGGTTTTTGACCAAAATCACTCTTGGACCCAGGGCCCAACCAGAAAACTATGGGCTATAGCACACCGATTTAGCCCGAAAATGGCCCATTTGCACCGTTTTGCCCGTTTGACCAACCAAACTGCCCAGAAAAATAAAATGGCCCACATTAGGCCACTCCCAAGCCTGCATGGGGAAGCCCAGTTATTTTTTAGTCAAAATCACACTTGAAATTTGGGCCCATCCCAAAAATCGTGGGCTATTGCCCATCGATTTGGCCCTAAAATGGGTCGTTCTCACCGTTATGCCCGTTTGATGAACCAAACCACCCGGAAAACCAAAATGGTCCATACTAGGCTGCTCTCCAGCCTGCCTGGGGAAGCACGATCAAATTTTGACCAAAATTACGCCCGAATAGTATTTCAACCCAAAAACCATGGGCTATAGCACACCGATTTGGCTCGAAAATGGCCTGTTTATGCCTTTTCGCCCGTTTGACGAACCAAACCACCCAAAAAACCAAAATAACCCACACTAGGCCACTTCTCAGCCTCCCTTCGACAGCTCAATAAATTTTTAATAGAAATTACGCAAGGACTCTGAGCCCACCCCAAAATTGGTTCGCTATAACTCACCGATTTAGCCTAAAAATGGTCCGTTCTCACCGTTTCGCCCGTTTGACCAACCAAACTGCCTAGAAAACCAAAATGGCCCATACTAGGACACTTTCCAACTATCCTGGGGTAGCCCCATTGATTTTTAGTCAAAATCACGCTTGGACTCCGGGCCCACCCCAAAAACCGTGGTCTATAGCACATCGATTTGGCCCTAAAATGGCTCATTCACGCCGTTTCATCCGTTTGACAAACCACACAACCCAAAAAACCAAAATGGCCCACACTAGGCTGCTCCCCATCCGTCCTAGGGTAGCCCAATTGATTTTTAGCCAAAATCACGCTAGGACTCTAGGCCCACCGCAAAATCCGTCAGCTATAGCATAATAATTTAGCCTAAAAATGGTTCATTCGCGCCATTTTGCCTGTTTGACCAACCCAACCACCCAGAAAACCAAAATGGCCCATACAAGGCCGCTTTCCAGCCTGCTTAGGTAGCTCGGTCGATTTTCAATCGAAATCACTCTCGGACTTAGGGCCCACCCTAAAAATCATGAGATATAGCACAAAAATTTAGCCTAAAAATAGGTCGTTCACGCCATTTCGCCCATTTGACAAACCAAACAGCCTAGAAAACTAAAATGGCCCACACTAGGCCACTCCCCAGCCTGCCTGGGGCAACCCAATCGATTTTCAGCCAAAATCACGCCAGGACTCTAGGCCCACCCCAAAATCCGTCAGCTAGAGCACAATAATTTTGCCCAAAAATGGCCCATTCGCGCCATTTCGCCCGTTTGACCAACCAAACTGCCAAGAAAATAAAAATCACTGACACTAGGCCACTCTCCAGCCTGCCTGGGGCAATTCAATCAATTTTGAGCTAAAATCATCCATGGAGCCTAGATCCACCCGAAAAACCATGGCCTATAGCACACCGATATGGCCCATTCGCGTTGTTTCACCCGTTTGACCAACAAAATTAGCCCACACTAGACCGCTCCTCAGCCTGCCTAGGGCAGCTCAATCAATTTTTGGCTAAAATCATGTTCGAACCTCGAGCCTACCCCAAAAATCATGGGCTATAGGACACCGATTTTGCTCGAAATGGCCTGTTCACGCTGTTTCATCTGTTTGACCAACCAAACCTCCCAGAAAACCAAAATGACCCATACTAGGCCACTCTCCAGCCTGCCTAGGGTAGCCCAGTCGATTTTCGACCAAAATCACGCTCGAACCCTGTGGCCAACCCAAAAACTATTTGCTATAGCATACCGATTTAGCCCGAAAATAGCCAGTTCGCACCGTTTCACCTGTTTGACCAACTAAATCGCCCAAAAAGATAAAATGGCCCACACTTGGCCGCTCCCAAGCCTTCCTGGGGAAGCCCGATCAATTTTTGGTCAAAATCACACTCGAAATCTGGGCCCTCCCAAAAAACCGTGGGTTATAGCATAATGATTTGGCCCAGAAATGGGTCGTTTGCATCGTTTTGCCCATTTGACGAACCAAACCTCTCAGAATAGCCCACACTAGGCCGCTCCCTATCCTGCCTGGGGCAACCCGATCGAATTTTGGCAAAATTTACTCCCAAACTACAGTCCCACACCAAAAACTATGGGCTATAGCACACTAATTTAGTCCAAAAATAGCCCGTTAATGTCGTTTTGCCCCTTTGACGAACCAAACCACCCAGAAAACCAGAATAGCCTACACTAGGCTGCTCTTCATCTTACCTAGAGCAACCCAATCAATTTTTAACAAAAATTATGCCCGGTCTCCGAGCCCACCCCGAAATTCGTCCTCTATAGCTCACCGATTTGGCCCGAAAATAGCTCATTTTCACTGTTTCGCCCATTAACCAACCAAAGCACCAAGAAAACCAAAATGGCCCATACTAGGCCACTACCCAGCCTTTCTGGGGCATCTCGGTCGATTTTTCATTATAATAACGCTCGAACTCCGGGTGCACCCCAAAAACCGTGGGCTATAGCACACCGATTTGGCCCTAAAATGGGTCGTTCGTGCTGTTTTGCCCGTTTGACAAACCAAACAGCCCAGAAAACCAAAATGTCCCACCTTAGGCTGCTCCCCAGCCTGCCTGATCCCTGGGCCCACTCCAAAAACCGTGGGCTATATCACACTGATTTGGCCCGAAAATGGCCCGTTCGTGCCGTTTCGCCCATTTGACCAACCAAATCACCCAGAAAATCAAAATGGCCCACACTAGGCTGCTTCCCAGCCTACCTGGGGCTATCCGATCTATTTTTGACTAAAATCACGCTCGAAACATAGGCCCCCCCAAAAATCGTGGCCTATAGCACACTGAATTAGCTAAAATATGGCTCGTTCTTGTCGTTTTGCTCGTTTCCCCAACCAAACCTCCCAAAAAAATAAAATGGCCCACACTAGGCTAATCCCCAGCCTGCCTGGGGCAACCCGGTTGATTTTTGGACAAAATCACGCTCGGACCCTAGGCCCACCCTAAAAACCCTGGCTATAGCACACCGATTTGGCTAAAAAATGGCCATTCGCATCGTTTCTCCTGTTTGACCAACCAAACCGCCCAGAAAACCATAATAGCCCACACTAGGTTGATCCCCAGACTGCTTGGGGAAGCTTGGTCTATTTTTGTCCAAAATCACGCTTGAATACCGGGCTCACCCCAAAAACTGTGGGCACACCGATATGGCTTAAAAATGGCCCGTTCGTGCAGTTTTGCCCTTTTGACCAACCAAATGACCCAGAAAACTAAAATTGCCCATATTAGGCCGCTCCCCAGCATGCCTGGGGCTGCCAAATTGATTTTCCACCAAAATCACGCTCGAACCCTAAGCCCACCCCAAAAATCGTAGGCTATAGCACACCGACTATAATCGAAAATGGCCCGTTCGCATCGTTTCGCCCGTTTGACCAACCAAACCGCCCAAAAAAACAAAATGGCCCACACTAAGCCGCTCCCCAACTTGCCTGGGCAGCCCGATCAATTTTTGACAAAAATCAAGCACAGACACCGGGCCCACCCTAAAAATCATTGGCTATAGCACATCAATTTTAGCTCGAAAATGGCCCGTTCCACAGTTTCGCCCATTTGACAAACCAAACCGCCTAAAAAACCAAAATAGCCCACACTAGGCTGCTCTTTAGCCTGCCTCGGGCAACTCGATCAATTTTTGACCAAAATCACGCTTGGACCCCGGGCCCACCCTAAAAACCGTGGGATATAGCACACCGATTTGGCCCGAAAATGGCCCGTTCGTATTGTTTTGCCAGTTTGACCAACCAAACTACCCAAAAAATAAAATGGCCTACACTAGCTAACTCCCCAGCCATTCCTGGGCAGCCCGGTAATTTTCAGCCATAATCACGTTTGGACCCCGGGGCCACCCCAAATACCGAGGGCTATATCACACCGATTTGGCTAAAAAATGGCTTGTTTAGGCAGTTTCACCCGTTTGACTAACCAAACCGCCCAGAAAACTAAACATGCCCACACTAGGCTGCTCCCCAGTCTGCCTGGGGCAGCCCAGTCCATTTTCGACCAAAATCACACTCGGAACACGGGTCCACCCTAAAATTCGTGGGCTATAGCACATTGATTTGGCCTAAAAATGGGTCATTCACGTCGTTCTCCCATTTGACAAACCAAACCTCCCAGAAAACCAAAATGGCCTACTCTAGGCCGCTCCCCACCTTGCCTGGGGCAGCTAGGTCGAATTTGGGCAAAAATAATGCCCCAACCCAAATCCCACCCCAAAAAACGTGGGCTATTACACACCAATTTTGCTCGAAAATGGCCCGTTCATGCCGTTTCGCCTGTTTGACGAGCCAAACTGCCTAGAAAAACAAAATATCCCACTCTAGGCTGCTCCTCAGCCTACATGGGGCAACCCAATCAATTTACAACCAAAATTATGCCCGAACTCCGAGCCCAACCCAAAACCCATCTGCTAAAGCACACCAATTTGGCCCAAAAATGGCTCATTCTCATCGTTTTGCCCGTTTGACCAACTAAACCGTTGAGAAAACCAAAATATCCCACACTAGGATGCTTCCTAGCCTTCCTGGGGTAGCCCGGTTGATTTTCAGCCAAAATCATACTTGGACTTCGGGCCCACCCTAAAAATCGTGGGCTATAGCACATCGATTTGGCCCTAAAATAGGTCGTTAGCGATGTTTCACCCGTTTGATGAATCGAACCACCCAGAAAACCAAAATGGCCCACACTAAGCCGCTCCCCTACCTGCCTGGGGCAACCCGATCAATTTTTGGCTAAAATCACGCCAGGACTTTGGGCCCACCCCAAAATCCATCAACTATAGCACAATAATTTGGCCTGAAAAATGGACTATTCGCACCGTTTCGCCTGTTTGACCAACCAAACCGCCCAGAAAATCAAAATGGCCCACACTAGGGTGCTTTGCATCTTGCCTGAGCAGCCAAATCAATTTTTGGTCAAAATAACGCTCGAACTCCGGACCCACCCTAAAAACCGTGGGATATGGCACATCGATTTGGCCCAAAAATAGGTCGTTCGTGCCATTTCACCCATTTGACGAACCAAACTATCCAAAAAAACAAAATGGCCCCACTAGGCCACTCCCCAGCCAGTTTGGGATAGCCCGATTGATTTTCAGTAAAAATCATGATAGGAATCTGGGCCCACCCCAAAATCCATCGGTTATAGCACAATAATTTGGCCCAAAAATGGCCAATTCGCGCCATTTTGCCCGTTTGACCCACACTATGCCGTTCTCCAGCCTGTCTGGGGAAGTCTAATTGATTTTCGACCAAAATCAGCCTCGGACCCCAGGTCCACCCCAAAAACCGAGGCTTATAGCACACCAATTTGGCTCGAAAATAACCTATTCGATCTATTTCGCCCGTGCGACCAACCAAACCACCCTGAAAATCAAAATAGCCCACTCTAGGCCGCTCCCCAGCCTACCTGGGGCAGCTAGATAGATTTTCAGCCAAAATCAAGCTCGCACCTAGAGTCCACCCAAAAATCATGGGCTATAAGCATACCGATTTAGCCCAAAAATGGCCTGTTTTCTCCATTTCATCCGTATGACCAACCAAACCGCCCAGAAAACTAGGATGGCCCATACTAGGCCATTCCCCAACCAGCCTGGGGCAGCCCAGTAGATTTTCAACCAAAATCACGCTGGGACACCGGGTCCAACCCAAAAACTGTGGGCTATAGCACATCGATTTAGCCTAAAAATGGCCCGTTCGCACCGATTCGCCTGCTTGACCAACCAAACCGCCCAAAAAAACAAAATGGCCCTCACTAGGCTGCTCCCTAGCCTGCCTGGGGAAGCCTCATCAAATTTTGGAAAAAATCATGCCCGAACCCTTGGCCCACCCCAAAAATAGTGGGTTAAATCATACCATTTGGCCTAAAAATGGCCCGTTTGTGTTGTTTTGCCCATTTGACCAACCAAATCTCCTAGAAAATCAAAATGGCCCACACTAGGCCATTCTCCAGTCTACCTGGGGCTATTAGATTGATTTTTGGCTAAAATCACGCTCAAACCATAGGCCCACCCCAATAACCGTGGCCTATAGCACACTAATTTGGCCCAAAAATGGCTCGTTCTCGCCGTTTTGCCTGTTTGACCAACTAAACCTCCCAAAAAAATAAAATAGCCCTCACTAGGCCAATCCTCAGCCTGCCTGGGGTGGCCCAATCAATTTTCGACTAAAATCACGCTCGGACCTTGGGCCCACCCCCAAAACCGTGGGCTATAGCACACTATTTTGGTTCGAAAAGGCCATTCGCACCGTTTTACCTGTTTGACCAACCAAACCGCCCAGAAAACCAAAATAGCCCTCACTAAGTTGCTCCCTAACCTGTCTGGGACAACCTAGTCAATTTTTGGCCAAAATCACGCTTGAACCCTGGGCCCACCCCAAAAGTCATGGCCTGTAGCACACCGATTTAGCTTGAAAATGGCCCGTTCCTTTAGTTTTGCCCTTTTGACCAACTAAACTGCCCTAAAAACCAAAATTACCCATATTAGGCAGCTTCCTAGCATACCTGGGGCTGGTAAGTTAATTTTTAGCCAAAATCACGCTCGAACCCTGGGCCTACCCCAAAAATCGTGGGCTATAGCACACTGATTTGGCCCAAAAATGGTCTGTTCCATCGTTTCGCCCGTTTGACCAACCAAACCGCCCAAAGACACAAAATGACCCACACTAGGCAGTTTTTCATCAAACCATGGGTAACACGATTGATTTTTGACCAAAATCACGCTCGAACCCCGTGCCCACCCTAAAAACTGTGGGCTATATCACACCAATTTGGTATGTAAATGGCCCGTTCAAGCTGTTTCGCCCGTTTGACTAACCAAACAGCCCAGAAAACAAAAATAGCCCACACTAGGTAGCTCCTCAGCCAACCTGGGGTAGCCCGGTCAATTTTTAGCCAAAATCATGCTCGGATACTGGGCCCACCCCAAAATCCATGGCTATAGCACATCGATTTAGCCCAAAAATAGCCCATTCGCACCGTTTCACCCGTTTGACAAACGAAGCCACCCATAAAAACAAAATGGCCAACACTAGGAAGTTCCCCAGCCTTCCAGGGGCAGCCCGATCAATTGTCAGCAAAAATCACACCCGAACGCTGGGGGAACCCCAAAAACCATGGGCTATAGCTCACCGATTTGGCCCAAAAATGGCCCGTTCTCGCCTTTTTGCCAGTTTGACCAACCAAACCTCCCAGAAATCCAAAATGGCCCACACTAGGCTACTCCCCATCCTGCCTGGGGTAGCACGATCGATTTTTGGCTTAAATCATGCCCGAACCCCGGGCCCTCCCCAAAAACCAGGATATACCACATCGATTTGGGCCAAAAATAGCCCGTTCGCACAGTTTCGCCCATTAGACCAACCAAACCACTCAAAAAAAAAATGGCCCATACTACGCCGCTCTTCAACCTACCTGGGATAGCTGGGATGATATTTAGCCAAAATCATGCCATGAACCCGAGCGCACCGCAAAAACCGTTGGCTATAGCACACCCATTTGGGCCAAAAATGGTCCGTTCATGCTGTTTCACCTGTTTGACCAACCAAACCACCCAGAAATACAAAATAGCCCACACTTGACCATTCTTCAGCCTGCCTTGGATAGCCCGATTAAGTTTTGACCAAAGTCACTCTCCGACCCTATGCCCACCCCACTGTGGGCTATATCAAACCGATTTAGCCCGAAAATAGCACGTTCTTGCTGTTTCACCTTTTTGACCAACCAAACCGCCCAAAAAATAAAATGGCCCACACTGGGCAGCTCCCCATCCATTACTGGGCAGCCTAGTCTATTTTCAAAAAAAATCACGTTCGAACCCTAGGACCACCCTAAAAATTGTGGGCTATAGCACACCAATTTGGTTAGAAAATGGCCCGTTCATGCAGTTTCACCCGTTTGACCAACCAAACCGCTCAGAAAACCAAAATTGCCCATACTAAGCTGCTCCCCAGCTTGCCTGGGGCAGACCGATCAATTTTCGACCAAAATCACGCTCGAACCCGGGTCCACCCCAAAATCCGTATGCTATAGCACACTGATTTGATGCGAAAATGGCCTATTCGCACCGTTTCACCCGTTTGACCAACCAAAACACCCATAAAAATAAATTGGCTCTCACTAGGCCGCTCCCCAGCCTGCCTGGGGCAGCTTGGTCGATTTTCGGCCAAAATCATGCCCGAACTCTAGGCGCACCCTAAAAAACATGGGTTATAGCACACTAATTTAGCCCAAAAATAGCCCGTTTGCACCGTTTCTTCCGTTTGACCAACCGAACTGGACAGAAATCGGAAATGGCCTAAACTAGGATACTCTCCAGTCTGCCTGGGGTAGCCTGATCGATTTTTGGCCAAAATCACACTCAAAAAAATGTGGGCTATAGCACATCGATTTGGCTCGAAAATGTCCCATTCACGCCGTTTCACCCGTTTGACCAACCAAACTGCCCAGAAAATAAAAATAGCCTATACCAAGCCACTCCCCAGCCTACATGGGGTAGCCCAGATAATTTTTGGCCAAATCGGTATGATATAGCCCACAGTTTTTGTGGTAGCTTAGCTAAAATTCGATCGGGCTTCCCCAGGCAGCGTAGAGAGTGGCCTAGTGTGGGCCATTTTGTTTTTTTAGGCAGTTTTGTTGGTTAAACGGGCGAAACAGTGAGAACGGATTATTTTCGGGCTTAATCGGTGTGCTATAGCCCATAGTTTTTGGGTTAGGCCAGAGGTTCGATCGTGACTTTGGTCAAAAATCGACCGGGCTTCCCCAGGAAGGCTGGGGAATGGCCTAGTGTGGGCCATTTTGGTTTTCTGGGCGGTTTGGTTGGTCAAACTAAGCCTGTCAAGTGGGTCGGGCCGACCCGGCCCACCTAAAGAAACCGGCCCAGTTTCACTCGGCCCGATAAGCCTTAGGGATTTAGGGTCCTGGGTCCCGAGCCTATTATTTTTTTAATTTGGGCCCAATTAACCCAGCCCAGACCTAGCCCGATCCAGGCCAGCCGGTTAACCGGCCCGGCTCTGCCCGGAATCCTTTTTTAAAAAATAAATAAAAAAGATAATAGAGTTTTGGGCCAAAATATTAGT
>NC_061116.1:455058-515096 GCF_002878395.1 Capsicum annuum
ATATATATATATATATATATATATATATATATATATATATATATATTGTAATGTATATATATTGTAGTATATTTCATTTAAAGTATTACATATACATTGAATGGTGTGTATACATGTGTACATATCTTCTATAGACGTGTACATTTAACGTATACATGTGTATATGTCTTATAAATTAGTATATATATATATATATATATATATATATATATATATATATATATATTGTAGTATATTTTATTTAAACTTTAAAGTTTAAAGTAGTACATATATATTTGGATGGTGCGTATATATGTGTAATTGTGTATGTGTATATATTTTTTAAATTCTAATGTATTATATACTATATATATAGTGTATATATATTATTTAACGTATTTATAATGTATATAGGTGGATATATATATTGTATATTGAAAATTTTTTTTATATTTTTGTCCTGGTTTGATCGGTTTTTTAATCGGGTTTGACCGAGTTTAGGTGGGTTTGATCGGGTTGGGTTAAGTGGGCCGGATTAGGGTTGTTTTACATGTTTTTACTGTTGATCCCAGACTGGCCCGGCCCACTTAGACCCCAACCCAGACCCGGCCTGGCCCACTAACCGGTTAAATTTTACGAGCCGATTCTGGGTTGGCCCAGCCCAACCCACATAACAGCCCTAGGTAAAATGGACGAAACAGCGCGAACGGGCCATTTTTGGGCCAAATCAATGAGGTATAGCCCATGATTTTTGGGGTGGGTTCAGGGTTCGACCGTGATTTTGGTTGAAAATCGATCGGGTTGCCCTAGGCAGGCTGGAGAGCATCCTAGTGTGGGCTATTTTGGTTTTCTGGACGTTTGGTTGTTCAAACTGGCGAAACAGCATAAATGGGCCATTTTTTGCCAATCGTGTGCTATAGCCCATGGTTTTTGTAGTTGGCCTGGGGTCTAGGCGTAATTTTGGTCGAAAGTTGACCGAGCTGCTCCAGGAAGGCTGGGAAATGGCCTATTATGGGTCATTTTCTTTTTTGGGCGGTTTGGTTGGTCAAACGGGCAAAACAGCGCGAAAAGGCCATTTTAGGACCAAATTAGTGCGTTATAGCCCACGATTTTTGGGGTGGGCCCTGGGTTTAAGCATTATTTTGACCAAAAATTAACTGAGCTTCTCTAGGCAGGCTAGGGGAGGCCTAGTGTGGGCCATTTTGGTTTTCTGTGCGGTTTGGTTGGTCAAACGTCTAAAACAGTGTGAACGGGCCATTTTTGGGCCAAATCAGTGTTCTATAGCTCACAATCTTTGGGGTGGCCCGTGGTCCGAGCATGATATTTGTTGAAAGTCGATCGAGCTACCCCAAGCAGGCTAAGAAGCTGCCTAGTATGGGCCATTTTGGTTTACTATGCGGTTTGGTTGTTCAAACGGGCAAAACGGCCCGAACGAGCCATTTTTTAGCCAAATCGATTGTTATAGGCCATATTTTTTTGGGTGGTCCCAGGTTCAGGACATGATTTTTGCCAAAAATCGATCAGGCTGCCCCAGGCAGGCTGGGGAGCAGCTTAGTGTGGGCAATTCGAGTTTTCTAGGCAGTTTGGTTGGTCAAACGGGTGAAAAGGCGCAAATGGGCCATTTTTGGTTTAAATCGGGGTGCTATATCCCATAGTTTTTGGGGTGGGCCCAGTTTTCATGAGTGATTTTGGCTGAAAAAGATTGAGTCATCCCAGGCAGGCTGGGGAGTGGCCTAGTGTGGGCTATTTTGTTTTTCTAGTCGGTTTGGTTGGTCAAACGGGAAAAACAGCACAAACAGGTTATTTTCGGGCTAAATCAGTGTGCTATAGCCCATGATATTTGGGGAGGCCCTGAGGTCCGAGTGTGATTTTGGCCGAAAATCGATCGGGCTGCCCCATGCAGACTGGAGAGCGGCCTAGTGTGGGCCATTTGGATTTTCTGGGCGATTTGGTTGGTCAAATGCCCAAAACGAAGCAAATGGGCTATTTTCGAGCCAAATTAGTGTGCTATAGCCCACGGTTTTTGGGGTCTGCTCAAGGTTCGAGCGTGATTTTAGCCAAAAGTCGATCGGGCTGCCCTAGGGAGATTGGAGAGCGGCCTAGTGTGGGCCATTTTGGTATTCTCAGCGGTTTGGTTGGTTAAACGAGAAAAACGATGTGAACGGGCCATTTTAGGGATAAATCGGTGTGCTATAGCCCACGGATTTTTGGGTATGCACGGGCTACGAGTGCGATTTTGGACAACAATCAATCGGGATGCCCCAGGCATGTTGGAGAGTGGCCTAGTGTGGGCCATTTTGGTTTTCTGGGCGGTTTGGTAGGTCAAACGGGAAAACAATGCTATTAGGACATTTTTTAGGCCAAATCAGTCTGCTATAGCCCATGGTTTTTGAGGTAGGCAAGGGGTTCGGGCGTGATTTTTTTCAAAAATTGATCGGGCTGCCCCAAGTAGGTTAAGGAGCAGCTTAGTGTGGTCCATTTTGTTTTTCTGGGTGATTTGGTTGGTCAAATGGGCAAAACTGCGCAAACGGGTAATTTTCAGGCCAAATCAGTGTGCTATAGTCCTCGGTTTTTGGGGTGGGCCTAGTGTCATGATTTTTGCCGAAAATCGACACGGCTTCCCCAAGTAGGTTGAAAAGTGGCATACTGTGGGCAATTTTGATTTTCTAGGCGGTTTGGTTGGTCAAACGGGCGAAACGGTGCGAACGGGCTATTTTTGAGATAAATCAGTGTGCTACATCCCATGGTTTTTAGGGTAGGCTCGGGGACCGAGAGTGATTTTTCTAAAAATTAATCGAGCTGCCCCAAGTAGGCTGGGGAGAATCCTAGTATGGGCCATTTTGGTTTTACTGGGCGTTTTGGTTGGTCAAATGGGTGAAACGATGCAAACGGGCAATTTTTGGGCAAAATCAGTGTGCTATAGCCCACGGTTTTTGGGGTTGGTCTGGGGTTCGAGCATGATTTTGGTCGAAAATTGACCGAATTGGACCTCATTGGCTGGGGAGTGGACTAGTGTGGGCCATTATGTTTTTCTGGTCGGTTTTGTGGGTCAAACAGGCAAAACATCACGAATTAGCCATTTTCGGGCCAAATCGATGTGCTATATCTAACGTTTTTTGGGGTGGGCCTGGGTTTCGAGATTGATTTTGGCCGAAAATTCATCATGCCATCCCAAGCAGGCTTGGAAGTGGCCTAGTGTCGGCCATTTTATTTTTCTAGGCGATTTGGTTGGTCAAACGGGCAAAACGATACGAATGGGCTATTTTTGAGATAAATCGGTTGTTATAGCCCACGTCTTTTTGGGTGGGCACGGACTACGGGCGTGATTTTGGCCAAAAATTGATTGGGCTACCCCAGGTAGGCTGGAGAGCGACCTAGTGTGGGCCATTTTGGTTTTCAGGGTGATTTGGTTGGTCAAACGGGCGAAGCAGCGCGAACAAGCCATTTTTGGGCTAAATTGGTTTGCTATAGCCCACGTTTTTTGGGTAGGCCAGGGGTTCGAGCGAGATTTTGGCTAAAAATTTGCCGGGCTGCCCAAGGCAGGTTGAGGAGCAGCCTAGTGTGGGCCATTTTGTTTTTCTGGACGGTTTGGTTGGTCAAACGGGCAAAATTGTGCGAACGGGTCATTTTCAGGCCAAATCGGTGTGCTATAGCGTGATTTGGCCAAAAATTGACACGGTTATTTCAGGCCATGGGTCATTGGGGTGAACCCGGGGTCAGAGCGTGATTTTGGCCAAAAATTGACACGGCTTCCCCAGGCAGGTTGGGGAGCGGCCTAGTATGGGCAATTTTGATTTTCTAGGTGGTTTAGTTGGTCAAATGGGCGAAACGACGCTAACGGGAAATCTTCGAACCAAATTGGTATGCTATAGTCCTCGATTTTTAGGGTGGGCCGGGGTCCAAGCGTGATTTTATCCGAAAATTTATGGGTCTGCCCCAGGCAGGCTTGCGAGCGGCCTAGTGTGGATTATTTTGGTTTTCTGGGCTATTTGGTTGGTCATATGGGCGAAACAGCACGAACGGACTATTTTCAGGCAAAATTGGTGTGTTATAGCCCACAATTTTTTGGGTTGGTCCGGGGTTCGAGAGTGATTTTATCCAAAAATTGACCGAGCCACCCTAGGTAGGTTGGGAAGCGTCCTAGTTTCCACCATTCAGGTTTTCTAGGGGTTTGGTTAGTCAAACGAGCGAAACGGTGCGAACGACCAATTTTTGGCCCAAATCGGTGTGCTATTGCCCTCAATTTTTTTGGTGGGCTTGGGGTTTGGGTGTGATTTAGGCTAAAAATTGGTCGGGCTGCCACAGGCAGACTAGGGAGTAGTCTAGTGTGGGTCATTTTATTTTTCTGGGCGGGTTGGTTGGTCAAACAAATAAAACGATGCAAACGGGCTATTTTCGAGCTTAATTAGTGTGCTATTGCCCACAGTTTTTGGGGTGGGCCTAGGGTCCGAGCGTGATTTTATCAAAAATTGGTCGGGCTACCCCAGACAGTGTGGGGATCGACCTAGTGTAGGCCATTTTAGTTTTCTGGGGGGGGTTTGGTTGATCAAAACATCAAAACGGCGCGAATGGGCCATTTTCGGGCTAAATCGGTGTGCTATAGCCCTCGTTTTTTGGGGTTGGCCCCAAATTCGAGCGTGATTTTGGCTAAAAATCAATCGGGCTACCCTAGGTAGACTGGGGAGCGGCCTAGTGTAGGCCATTTTTGTTTTTTGGGCAGCGTGGTTGGTCAAACGGGCGAAACGGTACAAACGGGCCATTTTCTGGCTAAATCAGTGTGCTATAGACCACGGTTTTTTGGGTAGGCCCGGGGTCCTGGCGTTATTTTGATCGAAAATAGATCAGGTTGCCTCGGGCAGGCTGGGAAGCGACCAAGTATGGGCCATTTTGGTTTGCTGGATGGTTTGGTTTCTCAAACGGGTGAAATAGCGAGAGGGGCCATTTTCGGACCAAATCGGTGTGCTATAGACTACGGTTTTTTATATGGGCCGGTGTTCGGATGTGATTTTAGATGAAAACTGAACAGGCTGCCTTAGGCAGGTTGGAGAGCGGCTTAGTGTGGATCATTTTTTTATTCAGGGTGGTTTGGTTTGTCAAACGAGCGAATCAACACAAACGAGCTATTTTTGGGCACAATCGGTGTACTGTAGCCCACCATTTTTGGGGTGGGCTCGAGGTCCGAGGATTATTTTGGCCAAAAATCAATCGGGCTTCCTTAAGCAGACTGAGAGCGGCCTAGTGTGGGCCATTTTATTTTACTGGGCGGTTTCATTGGTCAAACGAGCAAAACAGTGCGACGGGCAATTTTTGGGCTAAATCGGTGTGCTATAGCCTACAGTTTTTTAGATGGGCCCGAGGTTAGGGTGTGATTTTAGCCAAATATCGATCGGGCCACCCAGGTAGGCTGGGGAGCAGCCTAGTGTGGGCTATTTTAGTTTTTTAGGCGGTTTGGTTGGTCAAACGGGCAAAACGATACGAATAGGCAATGTTTGGGCTAAATCTTTGTGCTATAGCCCATGATTTTTGGGGTGGGCCCGGGGTACGGCTGTAATTTTGGCCAAAAATCGATCGGGGAGGAGCTTAGTATGGGACATTTTGTTTTTCTTTGAAATTTGGTTGGTCAAATGGGCGAAAAGGCATGAACGAGCCATTTTTGGACCAAATCGTCGTGCTATAGCCCATGGTTTTTGGGGTAGCCCGGGGTTCGAGCATGATTTTGGCAAAAAATTGGCAGGGCTTTCCCAGGCAGGCTGGGGAGCGACCTAGTATGGACCATTTTGGTTTTCTGGGCGGTTTGGTTGGTCAAATGATCGAAACAGCATGAACGGGGCATTTTTGGGCTAGATCGATGGGCTATAGCCCACGATTATTGGGTATGCACGGGGTTCGGGCATGATTTTGGCTGAAAATCAATTGGGCTGCCCCAGGCAGGCTGGGAAGCGGCCTAGTATGGGCCATTTTTTCTTTCTGGGCATTTTGGTTGGTCAAACAGGCAAAACAATGCGAACGGGCCATTTTCTGTGCCCATGCTTTTTGGGATAGGCACAGGTTTCAAGCATGATTTTTTTTGAAAATCGATCAGACTGCACTAGGCAGTCTAGGGAGTGGCCTAGTATGGGCAATTTTTTTTGGGTAGTCTGGTTGATCAAACCGACGAAACGGCATGAATGGGTCATTTTCGGGCAAAATTGGTGTTCTATAGCCCATGATTTTTTGGGTGGGCCAAGGATCCGAGCATAATTTTTGACGTAAATTGATCGGGCTGTATCAGGCAGGCTGGGAAGCGGCCTAGTGTGGACCATTTTGATTTTCTAGGTGATTTGGATGGTTAAATGGGCGAAACGTGGGAACGAGCCATTTTCGGGCCAAATAAGTAAGCTATAGCCCATGGTTTTTGGGGTGGGCCCCGGGTCCGACGTGATTTTGGATGAAAAATGATAGGGCTACCCCAGGCAGGCTAAAGAGCGGCCTAGTTTGGGCTATTTTGATTTTTCTAGCCAGTTTAGTTTGTCAAACAGGAGAAACGATGCGAATGGGCCATTTTTAGGCCAAATCAATTTGCAATAACCCACGGTTTATGGGGTGGGCTTGGGGTTCGGGCGTGATTTTGGCTGAAAATTGATCGAGCTGCCTCAGGCAGGCTGGGAGTGGCCTATTATGGGCCATTTTTATTTTCTAGGCGGTTTAGTTGGTTAAACGGCGTAATGGCACGAACGGTCCATTTTCGAGGTATATCGGTGTGCTATAGCACACGATTTTTGGGGTGGGCCCAGGGTCCGAGCGTAATTTTTACTTAAAATTGATCGAATTGGCCCAGACAGGTGGAAGAGCGGCCTAGTGTGGGCCATTTTGGTTTTTTAGGCGATTTAGCTGATCAAACGGGCGAAACGATGTGAACGGGCCACTTTCAGGCTAAAATGATGTGCTATAGCCCTCGGATTTTAGTGTGGACCCAGATTTTAGGCATTATTTTGGCCAAAAATCAATCGAGCCGGCCCAGGCAGGCTGAGGATCGGCCTAGTGTGGGCCATTTTATTAGACTGCATGATTTGGTTAGTCAAACGAACAAAATGGCGCGAACGGGCCCTTTTTGGGCCAAATTAGTGTGCTATAGCCCATGTTTTTTGTGGTGTGCCTTGGGTTCGAGCATGATTTTGGCCAAAAATCGATCGAGCTATCCCAGGCAGGCTGGGAAGCGGCCTAGTGTCGGCTATTTTGGTTTTCTGGATTGTTTGGCTGGTCAAACAGGCGAAACAGCGTGGAAGGGCTGTTTTCAAGACTAATCGATGTGCTATAGCCCATGGTTTTTAGAGTGGGCTCGGGGTTTAGGTGTGATTTTAGCCAAAATTTGATCGGGATAACCCAAGCAGGCTAGGGAGCGGCCTAGTGTGGGCCATTTTGTTTTTCTGGGCATTTGGTTGGTCAAATGGGCGAAACAGCATGAATAGGCCATTTTCGGGCTAAATCGATGTGCATATAGCCCATGGTTTTTGGAGTAACCTCGGGGTCCGGGTGTGATTTTGGCTATTTTGCCCCAGGTAGGATGGGGAGCGACCTAGTATGGGCTATTTTGGTTTATTGGGCCCTTTGGTTGGTCAAATTGGTGAAACGACGCGAACAGACCATTTTTGGGCCAAATCAGTGTGCTATAGCCCACAATTTTTGGTGTGGGCTCGGGGTTCGAGCGTGATTTTAGTCAAAAATTGACCAGGTTGCCTCAGGCAGGCTGGGGAGTGGCCTTGTGTGGGCCACTTTGTTCTTCTGGTAAGTTTGGTTGGTTAAACGGGCGAAACGACCTAAACGGGCCATTTTTGGCCAAATCGCTGTGCTTTAGCCAACGTTTTTAGGTTGGGCTCAGGTTTTGAGCGTAATTTTAGCCTAAAATAGACTAGGCTTTCCCAGGAAGGCTGGGGAGCAGCCTAGTGTCGGCCATTTTTATTTTCTAGGGGGTTTGGTTGGTCAAACAGGCGAAACGGTGCGAACCGGCTATTTTGGGGACAAATCAGTATGTTATAGCCCGTGGTATTTTGTAGTGGGCTCGGGGTTCGGGCATGATTTTGCCTGAAAATCAATTGGGCTGCCCCAGGGAGGCTGGGAAGTGGCCTAGTATGGGCCATTTTATTTTTTTGGGCGGTTTGGTTGGTCAAACTGGCAAAACGGATGGAACGGGCCATTTTCGGGCTAAATCGGTGTACTATAGCCTGTGTTTTTTTGGTGGGCTAGGGGTACGAGCGTAATTTTGGCCAAAAATTGATCGGGCCGCCTAGGCAGGCTGGGAAGCAGCCTAGTATGGGTCATTTTGGTTTTTTGGGTGGTTTGGTTGGTCAAACAGGCAAAACGGAGCGAACGGGCCATTTTTGGGCCATATCGGTGTGCTATAGCTCACAATTTTTAGGGTGGGCCAGGGGTTCGAGCGTGATTTTAGCCAAAAATCGACTGGGCTACCCAAGCAGGCTAGGAAATGGCCTAGTGTGGGCTATTTTGGTTTTGTAGGAGGATGGGTTGGTCAAATGGGCCATTTTTGGGACAAATCGGTGTGCTGTAACCTTCGGATTTTTGGGTGGGATCGGGGTCCGAGTGTGATTTTGGTCAAAAATCAACCTGGCCGCCCCAGGCAGGCTGGGAAGTAGCCTAGTGTGGGCCATTTTGGTTTTCTAGGCGGTTTGGTTAGACGAACGGGTGAAAATGTGCGAACGGACCATTTTCTGGAAAAATCGGTGAGTAATAGCCTACGGTTTTTAGGGTGGCCCTGGGGTTCGGGCGTGATTTTAGCCAAAAATCAATTAGGCTGCCCCAGGAAAGCTGGTGAGAGGCCTAGTATGGGCCATTTTGGTCTTCTAGGTTATTTGGTCTGTCAAATGGGCGAAACAGAAAGAACGAGCAATTTTTAGAACAAATCGGTGTGCTATATCCCATGATTTTGGGGGTGGGCCAGGGGTTCGGGCGTGATTTTGGCAAAAAATTGATCGGGCTTCATCAGGTAGGCTTGGGTACTACCTAGTATGGACCATTTTGTATTTTTGTGTGGTTTGTTTGTTCAAATGGGCGAAACAGCGCGAACGGGCCATTTTCAGGTAAAATATGTGTGCTATAACCCACAGTTTTTGGGGTGGGCCTGAGGTCCAAGCGTGATTTTTGCTGAAAATCGAGCGGGATGCCTCAGGCAGGCTGGGGAGTGGCCTAGTGTGAGGCATTTTGGTTTTCTAGGCAATTTGGTAGGTCAAACGGGTGAAACGGAGCGAACGAGCTATTTTTGGGCCAAATCAGTGTGCTATAGCCCACGATTTTTTGGGGTGGGCCCAGGGTCCAAGTGTGAGTTTCGCCAAAAATTGATTGGGTTACCCCATGCAGGATAGGAAGCGGCCTAGTGTGGGCCATTTTGTTTTTCTGGGCAATTTAGTTGGTCAAACGGGTAAAACGGTGTGACTGGGCCATTTACGGATGAAATTGGTATGTCATAGCCCACGGTTTTAAAGGTGGGCTAGGGGTCCAGGTGTAATTTTGTCTGGATATTGATTGAGCTGCCCCATGCAGGCTTGGGAGCGGCCTAGTGTGGCCCATTTTCTCTTTTTGGGCGGTTTGATTTGTCGAGCGGGCGAAATGGCGTTAACGGGCAATTTTTGGGCCAAATAAGTGTGCTATAGACAACAGCTTTTTAGGTGGGCCCGAGGTTCTGGCATGAGTTTGGCCAAAAATTTATCGAAATATCCCAGGCGGGCTGAGGAGCGGCCTAGTGTGGGCTATTTTAATTTTCTAGGTGGTTTGGTAAGTCAAACCCGCGAAACTGTGCGAATGGGCCATTTTTAAGCCAAATCGGTGTTCTATAGCGCACGGTTTTGTAGGGTGGGCTCAGTGTTCAAGCGTGATTTTAGCTGAAAATCGACTGAGCTGCCCTAGGAATGATAGGGAGCAGAACTATAGTGGGCCATTTTGTTTTTCTGGGCAGTTTGGTTGGTCAAACGGAAGAAACGGTGCGAACGGGCTATTTTCGAGCCAAATTAGTGTGCTATAGCCCATGATTTTTTGGGTGGGCCTGGGGTCCGAGTGTGATTTTTGCCAAAATTTGACCTGGCTGCCCCAAAGTGGCCTAGTGTGGGGTATTTTTCTTTTCTGGGCTGTTTGGTTGGTCAAACGGGCGAAATGGCACTAACGGGCCATTTTCGAACAAAATTAATGTGCTATAACCCACGATTTTCAGGGTGGGCCCGGGGTTCAGGCATGAATTTCACCAAAAATCGATCGAGATACCGCCGACAGGCTGGGGAGCTGCTTAGAATGGGCAATTTTGTTTTTCTATGCGGTTTTAAATGGTCAAACGGGTGAAACTATGCGAAAGGGCTATTTTTTAGCCAAAACGGTTTGCTATAGCCCACGATTTTTGGGGTGGGCTAGGGTTCGGGCGTGATTTTTGTCGAGAATCGACCGAGCTGACCCAGTTATACTGGAGAGCAGGCTAGAGTAGGCCATTTTATTTTTTTGGGCAGTTTCGTTGGTCAAACCAGTGAAACAACGCGAACAGGACATTTTTTATGCAAATCGGTGTGCTATAGCCCATGATTTTTGGGGGGGAGGCCGGTGTTCGAGTGCAATTTTTATTAAAAATCGATCGGGCTGCCCAGGCAAGCTGAGGAGCGCCCTAGTGTTGTCCATTTTGTTTTTTTGGGCGGTTTGATTGGTCAAACGAGCGAAACGGCGCGAACGGGGCTATTTTAAAGCCAAATCTGTGTGCTATAGCCCGTGGTTTTTGTGGTGGACCCGAGGTTCGAGTGTGATTTCGTCCGAAAATCGATCGGGCTACTCCAGACAGGCTGAGGAGTGTCCTAGTGTGGGCTATTTTGGTTTTCTAGGTGATTTGATTGGTCAAACGAGCAAAACAGTGCAAACGGGCCATTTTAGGGCCAAATTGGTTTTCTATGCCCACAGTTTTTAGAGTGGGCTCGGGGCCTTAGATTTATTTTTACCAAAAATATATTTGGCTGCCCCAAGCAGGCTGGAGAGTGGCCTAGTGTAGGATATTTTGGTTTCCTGGGTGGTTTGGTTGGTCAAACGGGCGAATCGGCATAAACGGGCCATTTTTTAGCTAAATCGGTGTGCTATGCCCATGATTTTTAGGGTGGGCCATAGGCCCGAGCATAATTTTTGTTGACAATTGATCGGGCTACCCAAGGCAGGCTGGAGAGCGGCCTAGTGTGGGCCATTTTGGTTTTCTGGGCGATTTGGTTGGTCAAACGAGCAAAACTATGCGAACAGACAATTTTTCGGGCTGAATCGGTGTGCTATAGCCTACACTTTTTGGGATGGGCCCGGAGTCCGAGCGTGATTTTGAATGAAAATTGGTTGAATTACCCTAGGCAGGCTAGGGAGCGGCCTAGTGTGTCCCATTTTTGTTTTTTGGGCGGTTTGGTTAATGAAACGGCCCGATCGAGCCATTTTTAAGCCAAATTGGTGTGCTATAGCCCACGATTTTTGGGTGGGACCGAGCGTGATTTTGGCTAAAAATTGAACGGGCTACCCTAAGCAGGCTAGGAAGCGGCCTAGCGTGGGCCATTTTGGTTTTCTAGGCAGTTTGGTTGGTCAAATGGGTGAAACAGCACAAACGGGCCATTTTCGAGTTAAATCATATGCTATAGCCCACAGTTTTGGGGGTGGGCCTGGATTCCGGATTTTATTTTCTTCGAAAATTGATCGGGCTGCCCCAGGTAGACTGAGGAACTTCCTAGTGTAGGCTATTTTTGTTGCCTAGGCAGTTTGTTTGGTCAAACGGGCAAAACGGTGTGAATGGGCCATATTTGAGCGAGATCGGTGTCCAATAGCCCATGGTTTTTAAGGTGCGCCCGAAGTTCGGGTGTGATTTTGAATGAAAATCAATCGAGCTGCCCCAAGCAGGCTGGGCTGCGGCTTAGTGTGGGCCATTTTACTTTTTGAGGTGGTTTGGTTGGTCAAACGGGCAAAATGGCGTGAATGGGCCATTTTTAGGCCAAATCGATATGTTATAGCCTATGGTTTTTGGGGTAGGCTCGGTATCTGGGCGTGATTTTGGCCAAAAATCAATGGGGCTTCCCTAGGCAGACTGGAGAGCGACGTAGTGTGGGCCATTTTAGTTTTTTGGGTGGTTTTGTTGGTCAAACAGGAAAAGCGAAGTGAACGGGCCATTTTCGGGCCAACTTAATGTGATATAGCCCACGATTTTTGGGGTGGGCACGATTCTGGGCGTGATTTTGGCCGAGAATTGATCGGGCTTCCTCAGGAAGGCTATAGAGCAGCCTAGTGTGGGTCATTTTTGTTTTTTAGGTGGTTTGGTTGGTCAAATGGGCAAAACGTCACGAACGGGCCATTTTCGGGCCAAATCGGTGTTCTATATCCCACAGTTTTTTGGGTGGGCCCTAGGTTCTGGCGTAATTTTTTTAAAAAATCGATCGGGCTACCCCCTCCAGTCTGGGGAGTGGCCTAGTGTGGGCAATTTTTTTCTGGGCGGTTTGGTTGGTCAACGGGAAAAACAGCATGAACAAGCTATTTTCGGGGAAAATCGTTGTGCTATAGCCCACCGTTTTTGGGGAGGACCCGGGTTCCATGCTTGATTTTGGCTGAAAATAAACGCATGCCTTTGGCAGGCTGGAGAGCGGCCTAGTAGGCAATTTTTAGGCCAAATCGGTGTGCTATAGCCCACGGTTTTTATGGTGGGCCCGGGTTCGGGCATGATTTTGGCCAAAAATTGATCGGGTGCCCAGGCAGGCTGAGGAGCGACCTAGTATTGGCCATTTTGGTTTTCTGGGTGGTTCGGTTGGCAAACAAGTGAAACGGCACGAACATGCCATTTGCGGCCAAATAGGTGTGCTATAGCCCACGTTTTTTGCGGTGGGCCCATGGCTCAAGCATAATTTTGTCCAAAAATTAACCAGACTGCTTTAGGCAGGCTGGGAGCAACCCAGTGTGGGCCATTTTATTTTTCTAGGTGATTTGGTTGGTCTAATAAGCAATATGGCGCGAACAGGCTATTTTCGGGCCAAATCGTTGTGCTATATCCCATGGTTTTAGGGGTGGACTTGGGGTTCGAGTGTGATTTTGGCTAAAAATTGATCGGGATGCTCAAGGTTGGTTGGGGAGTAGCCTATTATGGGCCATTTTAGTTTTCTGGGCGATTTAGTTGGTGGAATAGGCTAAAATATATGAATGGGCCATTTTTCGGCCAAATCGACATCCTATTGCCATAGTGTTTTGGGGTGGGCTCGGGATCCGAGCATGATTATGGTCGAAAATTGATCGACCTGCCCCAGCAGGTTGGGGAGCGGCCTAGTGTGGGCCATTTTGGTTTTCTGGGTGGTACGGTTAGTCAAACGGGTGAAACGGCGTGAACGGTCCATTTTCAAGCCAAATCAGTGTGCTATAGCCCACGATTTTTGGAGTGGGCCCGGGGTTCGAGTGTGATTTTGGCTAAAAATTGACTGGGCTACCACAGGCAAGCTGGAGAGTGGCCTAGTGTGGGATGTTTTGATTTTATAGGCGGTTTGGTTGGTCAATCTGGCAAAACGGTGCGAACAAGCTATTTTCTGGCGAAATCGGTGTGCTATCTCCCACAGTTATTAGGTGAACCCGGGGTCTGAGTGTGATTTTTGCCAAAAATCGATCGGCTGCCCCAGGCAGGCTGGGCAGTGGCCTAGTGTGGGCTATTTTGTTTTTCTGGGCGGTTTGGTTGGTCAAATGGGCGAAACGGCGCAAACGGGCTAAATCGGTGTGCTATACCCTACGATTTTTGGGGTGGGCATGGGGTTCGGGTGTGATTTTGGCCAAAAATTAGCAGGCCTGTCCTAGGCAGGCTGGGGTGCGGTTAAGTGTGGTCCATTTTGTTTTTGTGGGTATTTTAGTTGGTAAAACGGGTGAAACAATACGAATGGGCCATTTTTGGGCCAAAATAGTGTGCTATAACTTATGGTTTTTGGGGTGGGCATGGGGTCCAAAAGTAATTTTGGGCAAAAATAGACCGGGCTGCCCCAGGCAGGCTGGGGAGCGGCCAAGTGTGGGCTATTTTGGTTTTCTAGGCAGTTTGGTTGGTAAAACAGGCGAAACGACGCGAATGGGCTATTTTCTAGCCAAATCGGTGTGCTATAGCCTACAGTTTTTGTGGTGGGCCCAAGGTTCAATTATGATTTTGGCCAAAAATTGATCGGGCTATAATAGGAAGGCTAGAGAGTGGCCTAGGGTAGGCTATTTTAGTTTTCTGGGTGGTTTGGTTGGTCAAACGGGCGAAACGGCACGAACGGGTTATTTTCGGGCCAAATCGGTGTGCTACAGCCCCGGTTTTTTGGGTGAGCCCGGGGTCCGAGTGTGATTTTTGTCAAAAATTGACCCGATCATCCCAGGCAAGTTAGGGAGTGGCCTAGTGTGGGCCATTTTGGTTTTCTGGGCGGTTTGATTGGTCAAATGGGCAAAACTGCGCAAACTGAGCATTTTCGGGACAAATTGGTGAGCTATAGCCCATGGTTTTTGGGGTGGGCCTGGGGTTTAGGCATGATTTTGGACAAAAATTGATCGAGTTGCCCCAGCTGGAGAGCAGACTAGTGTAGGCTATTTTGGTTTACTAGATGATTTGGTTGGTCAAACGGGCGATACGGTGCAAATGGGTCATTTATGTCTAAATCGGTGTGCTATTGCCTACAGTTTTGGGGGGTGGGCCCAAGGTTCGAGTGTGATTTTGTTCAAACATCGATAGGGCTACCCATGGCAGGCTGGGTAGCGGCCTACTGTTGGCCATTTTGGTTTTCTAGGATGTTTAGTTGTTCAAACGGGCGATATAGTGCAAAGGGGCCATTTTCAGGCCAAATTAGTGTGCTATAGCCCATGATTTTTGGGATGGACCTGAGGTCCGAACGTGATTTTGGCCAAAAATTGATTGGGCTTTCCCAGGCAGACCGGGGAGCAGCCTAGTGTTGGCCAATTTGGTTTTCTGGGCGATTTGGTTGGTCAAATAGGTGAAACGGCATGAGCGGGCCATTTTCGGGCTAAATCAATGTGTCATAGCCTACGATTTTTGGGGTGGGCCCAGGATCCGAGCGTGATTTTGGCTGAAAATTGATCGGTCTGCACCAGGTATGCTTGGGAGAGGCCTAGTGTGGGCCATTTTTGTTTTCTGGGCAATTTGGTTAGTCAAATGGGCGAAACGGAGCAAACAGACCATATTCAGGCCAAATCGGTGTGCTATAGCCCACAGTTTTTGGGGTTGGCCCTGGGTTAGGGTGTGATTTTGGCCGATAATTAATTGGGCTACCCCAGAAAGGCTGGGAGCGGCCTAGTATGGGCCATTTTATTTTTCTGGTGGTTTGGTTGGTCAAACGGGCAAAACAGCACGACGGGCCATTTTTGGGCCAAATCAGTGTACTATAGACCACGATTTTTAGGGTGGCCTCAAGTTTCAGGTGTTAATTTTGTAAAAAATTGATCAGGCTACCGCTGGCAGGATGGAGAGTGGCCTAGTGTAGGCCATTTTAGTTTTTTAGGCGATTTGGTTGGTCAAATAGGCGAAACAACGTAAACGGGCTATTTTTTAGCCATATCAGTGTGCTATAGCCAAAGGTTTTTGGGATGGGCTCGGGGTTTGATCGTGATTTTGGAATAAAATCACTGGGCTATCCCAGGCAAGCTGAGGAGCGGCTAAGTGTGGGCCATTTTGCTTTCTTGGTGGTTTGGTTGGTCAAACCGACGAAACAGAGCGAATAGGCCATTTTTGGGCCAAATCAGTGCGCTATAGCCCATGGTTTTTGGGGTGGGCCTGGGGTCCGAGCAAAATTTTTGTCGAAAATTGATTGGGCTGCCCCAGGAAGGCTTAGACGGCCTGGTCTAGACCATTTTTGTCTTTAGTGCGGTTTGGTTGGTCAAACAGGCGAAAAATGCGAACGGACCATTTTTGGGCCAAATCAGTATGCTATAGCCCAAGGTTTATGGGGTGAGCCCAGGGTTCGAGCGTGATTTAGGTCAAAAATCGAGAGGGCTACCCCAGGTTGGCTGGGGATCAGCCTAGTGTGGGCTATTTTGTTTTTCTGGGCGGTTTGGTTGGTTAAATCGAGAGGGCTACCCCAGGTTGGCTGGGGATCAGCCTAGTGTGGGCTATTTTGTTTTTCTGGGCCCAGGGTCCGAGCCTGATATTGGCTATAAATTTATCGAGTTGCCCTAGGCAGGTTGAAAAATGGCCTAGTGTGGGCCATTTTGTTTTTTCGGGCAGTTTGGGTTGTTTAATGGGCAAAACTGCGCTAATGGGCCATTTTCGAGCCAAATTGGTGTTGTATAGGCCACGGTTTTTGGGGTGGGCTCGAGGTCCTGGCGTGATTTTGGCTGAAAATCGATCGGGTTGCCCCTGAAACTGGGGAGCGGCCTAGTGTAGGCCGTTTTATTTTTTTGGGCAGTTTGGTTGGTCAAAAAGGCAAAACGGCGCGAAGGGGCCATTTTTGGGCCAAATCGGTGTTCTATAACCCACGATTTTTGAGATGCACCGGGTTTTGAGCATGATTTTGGTTGAAAATCGATCGGGCTTCCCCAGGCTGGCAAGAAAGAGGCCTAGTGTGGGCCATTTTGGTTTTCTGGGCCATTTGGCTGGTCAAACGGACAAATTGGCACGAACGGGCCATTTTCGCGCAATATTGGTATAGCCCACAGTTTTAAGGGTGGGCTCGGGGTTCGGATGTGATTTTGGTGAAAAATTAATCGGGCTGCCCCTGGAAAGTTAAGGAGCAGCCTAGTGTGGTCCATTTTAGTTTTCTGGGCGGTTTGGATTGTCAAATAGGCAAAACTGCGCGAACGAGCCATTTTCGGGCCAAATCAATGTGCTATAGCCTAGGGTTTTTGGGGTGGGCCTGGGGTTTGGGTGCTATTTTGACCGAAAATTGATCGAGCTGCCACAAGCAGGCTGGTGAGCGGCCTAGTATGGGGCATTTTGGTTTTTTGGGCAGTTTGGTTGGTCAAACGGGCGAAATGGTGCGAATGGGCCATTTTTGAACTAAATCGTGTTCTATAGCCCACGGTTTTTGGAGTGGACCCACGGTCCGAGTGTAATTTTGGATAAAAATCGAACGGGCTGCCCCGGGCAGGCTGGGGAGCGGCCTAGTGTCGGCCATTTTGGTTTTTTGGGCAGTTTGGTTGTTCAAACAAGCGAAATAGCGCGAACGAGCCATTTTCGAGCCAAATTAGTGTGCAATAGCCCATAATTTTAGGGGTGGGCTCGATGTCTAATCGTGATTTCAGGAAAAAATCTATCGGGCTGCCCCAGGCAGGCTGGGGTGCGGCCTAGTGTAGGCCGTTTTGGTTTTCTGGGTGGTTTGGTTGGTCAAACGGGCGAAACGGTGCTAACGAGCTATTTTCGAGCCAAATCGGTGTGCTATAGCCCACGATTTTTAGGGTGGGACAAGGTCCGAGCCTAATTTTGGTCATAAATTATCGAGCTACCCTAGGAAGGCTGGGGAGTGGCCTAGTGTGGGCCATTTTAGTTTTCTCGCCGGTTTGGTTTGTCAAACAGGCAAAACAAAGCAAACGGGCCGTATTCAAGCCAAATCGATGTGCTATAGCCCACGGTTTTGGGGGTGGGCTCGGGTTTCGGGCGTGATTTTGGCCTCCAATCGACTGGGCTACCCTAGGCAGGCTGGGGAGCAACCTAGTGTGAGCCATTTTATATTTCTGGGTGGTTTGGTTTGTGAAACAGGCAAAACGGCCCAAACGGGTCATTTTTGGGCCAAATTGATGTGCTATAGCCCACGGTTTTTGGGGTGGGCTTGGGCTTCGGGTGTGATTTTTGAATAAAATCAATCGAGCTA
Source organism: Capsicum annuum (assembly GCF_002878395.1). NCBI lineage: Eukaryota > Viridiplantae > Streptophyta > Magnoliopsida > Solanales > Solanaceae > Capsicum > Capsicum annuum. Next base: position 472,833 of record NC_061116.1, read on the forward strand.
CCGCAGGCAGGCTGGGGAGTGACTTAGAGTGGGCCATTTTGATTTTCTGGGCGGTTAGGTTGGTCAAATGGGCAAAACGGCGCGAACGGGTAATTTTTGACCCAAATTGGTGTGCTATAGCCAAGGGTTTTTGGGGTGGACCCGGGGTTCAGGTGCAATTTGGGTCTAAAACTGATCGGGCTACCCTAGGTAAGCTGGGGAGCGGCCTAATGTGGGCCATTTTATTTTTCTAGGAGGTTCCATTGGTCATACTGGTTAAACTGACCGAACGGGCCATTTTCAGGCTAAATTGGTGTGCTATAGCCCACGGTTTTTGTGGTGGGTCCAGGGTTCGAACGTGATTTTTGCCGAAAATCAACCGAGCTTTCCCAGGCAGGTTGGGTAGCGACCCAGTGTTGGCCATTTTTGTTTTCTGGGCGGTTTGGTTGGTCAAATGGGAGAAACGGCATAAACGGGCTATTTTTAGGCCAAATTGGTGTGCTATAGCCCATGGTTTACGAGGTGGGCCCAAGGTTCGGGCGTGATTTTGACCAAAAATCGATCGGGCTGCCCCAGGCAGGCAGGGCATCGGCTTAGTGTGGGCTATTTTGTTTTTCTTGGAGGTTTGTTTGGTCAAACGTATGAAACCGGGCGAACGGGCCATTTTTTGGCCAAATTAGTTTGATATGCCCCATGATTTTTAGGGTGGGCCTGGGGTCTGAGCGTGATTTTAGCTGAAAATCAATCGGGTTGCCCCGGGCAGGCTGAGGGCGACCTAGTGCGGGCCATATTAGTTTTCTGGGTGGTTTGGTTGGTCAAACCGGCAAAACTGCGCTATGAGCCATTCTTCGGCCAAATCAATGTGCTATAGCCCACGATTTTTAGAGTGGGCCCAGAGTCCGGGCTTAATTTTGGCCAAAAATTGATCGAGCTGCCCCAGGCAGGCTGGGAAGCGGTCTAGTATGGGCCTTTTTGTTTTTTTAGGCGGTTTGGTTGGTCAAATTGGCAAAACGGCACGAACGAACCATTTTTGGGGTAAATTGGTGTGCTATAGCCCACGATTTTTGTGGTGCACCCGGGTTCCGAGCATAATTTTGGCCAAAAATTAACCGGGCTACCCCAGGAAGGCTGGGAAGCAGCCTAGTATGGGCTATTTTGATTTTCATGGCGGTTTGGTTGGTGAAAAGGCAAAATAGCACGAGGGTTCATTTTCGAGCCAAATCGGTGTGCTATAGCCTAGGGTTTTTGGGTGGGCTCGGGGTTCGGGTGTGATTTTTTGGAAAAATCGACCGGGCTGCCCCAGGCAGGTAGGAGAGCGACCAAGTGTTGACCATTTTATTTTTCTGGGAGGTTTGGATGGTCAAATGGGCAAAACAGCGCGAACGAGCTATTTTCGGGCCAACTCGATATGCTGTAGCCCACGATTTTTAGTGTGGGCTCGAGGTTCGATCGTGATTTTGGCAAAAAATCATTCAGGCTTCCCCAGGTAGGCAAGAGAGCGGCCTAGTGTGGGCAATTTAGGTTTCCTGGGTGGTTTTGTTGGTCAAACGAGCTAAATGGCGCGAACAGGCTATTTTCAAGCCAAATCGGTGTGCTATAGCCCACAGTTTTTGGGTGGGCCCAGGGTCAGGGAATGATTTTACCTGAAAATTGATCAAGCAGCCCCAAGTAGTCTGGGAGGCGTCTTATTATGGGCAACTTTGGTTTTCTGGGTAGTTTAGTTGATCAAACGAGCGAAACAGCGCAATCGGACCATTTTCAGGCCAAATTAGTGTGCTATAGCCCACGGTTTTTAGGGTGGGCTTGGGGTTCGAATGTGATGTTGGCCAACAATTGATCGGGCTGCCCCAAGCAGGCTAGAGAACAGCCTAGTGTGGGTCATTTTTTTTCTAGGCAGTTTGGTTGGTTAAAAGGGCAAAATGGCATAAATGGGCCATTTTCGGGCCAAATCAATATTTTATAGCCCACGATTTTTGGGGTAGACCCGAGGTTCGGGCGTTATTTTTGCCAAAAATTGATCGAGCTACCCCAAGCAGCCTGAGGAGGGGCCTAGTGTAGGCCATTTTATTTTTTTAGGCGGGTTGGTTGGTCAAACGGGCGAATGGTGCGAACGGTATATTTTTGGATAAAATCGGAGTGCTATAGCCCATGGATTTTGGGGTGGGCCCGAGGTCCGTGCGAGATTTTGGTTGAAAATTGATCGGGCTTCCCCAGGCAGGCTGGGGAGCGGCCAAGTGTTGGCTATTTTGTTTTCTAGGCGGTTTGGTTGTTCAAATGGGAGAAACAATGTGAACGGGCCATTTTTGAGCCAAATCAGTGTGCTATAGCCCATGGTTTTTGGGGTAGGCTCGGGGTCCGAGCATGATTTTGATCGAAAATTGACCAGGCTACCCCAGGCAGACTGAGGAACGGCCTAGTATGGGTCATTTTAGTTTTCTGGGCGGTATGGTTGGTCAAATGGACGAAACACCGTGAACGGGCTATTTTTAGGTTAAATCGGCGTGCTATAGCCCACGATTTTTAGGGTGGGCCGGGAGTCCGAGTGTGGTTTTGGCCAAAAATCAATCAGGATGTCCCAGGTAGGCTGAGGAACGGCCTAGTGTGGTCAATTTTTTTCAGGGCGGTATGGTTGGTCAAACGGGCGAAATGGCACGAATAGGCTATTTTTGGGCCAAATGATGTACTATAACCCACAATTTTGGGGTGGGCTCGGGGTCCGAGCGTACGAAAATCAATCGGGCTGCCCCTGGCAGGCTAGGGAGCGGCCTACTGTGGACCATTTTTATTTCTTGGGCAGTTTGGTTGGTCAAACGGGTGAAACAGCGTAAAGGGGCCATTTTTGGGCCTAATTGGTGTGCTATAGCCCACGGTTTTTGGGGTGGGCTCGGGGTTCGAGTATGATTTTGGCTGAAATTCAATCGGGCTTCCCTAGTTATGCTGTGGAGCGTCTTAGTGTGGGCTATTTCAGTTTTTTGGGCGGTTTGGTTGGTCAAACAAGCGAAACGGCGGAAATGGACCATTTTTGGGCGAAGTCAGTGTGTTATAGCCCACGATTTTTGGGGTGGGCCTGGGATCCGAGCGTGATTTTGGCAAAAAATTAATCGGGCTGCCCCAGGCAGGCTGGGAGCGACCTAGTATGGGTCATTTTGGTTTTCTGGGCGGTTTAGTTGGTTAAACAGGCGAAACTGCATGAACGAGCCATTTTTGAGCTAAATCAGTGTGCTATAGCCTACAGTTTTTGGGGTGGGCCCGAGATCCAGGCGTGATTTTGGCTGAAAAACAAAGGGCTTTCCCAAAGCAGGCTGGGAAATGGCCTAGTGTAGGCCATTTTGATTTTCTGGGCGGTTTGGTTGGTCAAACGGGCGAAACGGCGTGAACGGGCAATTTTTAGGCCAAATTGGTGTGCTATAGCCCACGATTTTTGGGGTGATCCCAAGGATCGGGAGTGATTTTTGTCGAAAATTAATCGGGCTGCCCCAGGCAACCTGGAGAGCAGCCTCATGTGGGCCATTTTTTCTAGGCGATTTGGTTGATCAAACGGGCGAAATAACGCGAACGGGCCATTTTTGGGCCAAATAGATATTCTATAACCCACGGTTTTTTTGGTGGGCCCGGGGTCTAAGCATGATTTTAATCAAAACTCAACTGGACTTTCACAAGAAAGCTAAGAATTGGCATAGTGAGGGCCATTTTGGTTTTCTGGGCGGTTTCGTTGGTCAAATAAGCGAAACGGCGTGAATGGACCATTTTAAAGCCAAGTGGTGTGCTATAGCCCAAGTTTTTATGGTGGGCCTGGGGTCCAAGCATTATTTTGGTCGAAAATCAATCGGGCTGCCCCAGGCAGGCTAGGGAGTGGCCTAGTGTGGACCATTCTGGGCGGTTTGGTAGGTCAAATGGGCGAAACGGTGCGAAGAGGGTATTTTCGAGCCAAATAGGTATGCTATAGCCCACAATTTTTGGGGTGGGCCCGGGGTCCAGGCGTCATTTTGGCCAAAAATCGATCGAACCACCCCAGGCATGCTGGGGAGCGGCCTAGTATAGTCCATTTTGGTTTTTTTCTGGGCAGTTTGGTTTGTCAAAAGGGCAAAACGATGCGAATGGGCCATTTTTAGGCCAAATCAGTGTGCAATTGCCCACGATTTTTGGGGTGGACCAAGGGTTCGAGCATGATTTTTACCAAAAATCAATCGGGCTGCCCTAGGCAAGTAGGGGAGCGGCCTAGTGTGGGCCTTATTATTTTTCTAGCGGTTTGATTGGTCAAATAGGATGGCATGAATGGGCCATTTTTGGGCCAAATCGATTTGCTATAGCCCATGGTTTTTGGGGTGGGCCTGGGGTGCGAGCGTGATTTTGGCTAAAACTTGATCGGGATGTCCCAGGCAGGCTGAGGAGCAGCCTAGTGTGGGCCATTTTGGTTTTCTGGGTGATTAGGTTGGTCAAACGAGCGAAACGGCATGAATAGGCCTTTTTTTGGGCCAAACGGTGTGCTATAGCCCACGATTTTGGGGTGGGCCCGGGGTCCAAGCATGATTTTGGCCGAAAATTAACTGGGTTGCCCCAGGAAGGCTTGGAAGTGGCCTAGTGTGGACCATTTTTGTTTCCTGGGATGTTTGGTTGGTCAAACGGGCGAAACGGCTCGAATAGGCCATTTTCGAGCTAAATCGGTGTGCTATAGCCCATGGTTATTGGGGTGGTCCTGGGATTCGGGCATCATTTTTGTCAAAAATTGCTCGAGCTGCCCCAGTTTGGCTGGGGAGCGGCCTAGTACGGTCCATTTTGGTTTTCTGGTCAATTTTGTTGGTCAAATGAATGAAATGGTGTGAATGGGCCATTTTTGGGCGTTATCAATGTGCTAATACCGATCGTTTTTGGGTTGGGCCCTATTTTCGAGCATGATTTCTGTTAAAAATAGATAGGGCTGGCCCCGACAGGCTGGAGAGCAGCCTAATATAGGCCATTTTAGTCAAACAGGTAAACGACATGAACGGGCTATACTTTAGCCAAATTTGTGTGCTATAGCCCACGATTTTTGGGGAGTGCTCAAGGTTTGGGTGTAATTTTTCTTAAAAACTGATCGGGCTACCCCAGGCAGCCTAGGAAGCGGCCTAGTGTGGGCCATTTTGTTTTTCTAGGCAGTTTGATTGGTCAAACGGGCGAAACGGCGCACACGGGCCATTTTTACGCCAAATTGATGTTCTATAGCCCACGTTTTTTAGGGTAGGACCGGGTTGCGGCCTAGTGAGGGCCATTTTAGTTTTCTGGATGATTTGGTTGGTAAAATGGGTGAAATAACGTGAATGGGCCATTTTTGGGCCAAACGATGTGCTATAGCCCACGATTTTGGGGTGGGCCTGGGGTTCAGACGTTATTTTTTCCAAAAAATTGATTGAGCTTTCCCAGGCAGGCTGGTGAACGGCCTAGTGTGGGCTATTTTGGTTTTCTGGGTGGTTTTGTTGGTTATACGGGCAAAACGGCTCGAAAGGGTTATTTTTGGGCCAAATCGGTATGCTATAGCCCACAGTTTTAGGGGTAGGCTCGGGGTCCGGGCATGATTGTGGCCAAAAATCATTTAGGATGGCTCAGGCAGGCTGCGGAATGGCCTATTTGGGCCATTTTGGTTTTCTAGGTGGCTTGGTTGGTTAAACGAGCGAAACAGGGCGAACGGTCCATTTTTGGGCCAAATCGGTGTGTTGTAGCCACATTTTTTGGGGTGCACCTGGGGTTCAAGCATGATTTTGTCCAAAATTGACCGAGCTACCCCAGGCAGGCTGGGGAGCAGCCAAGTGTAGGCCATTTTATTTTTCTGGGTGGTTTGGTTGGTCGAACGGGCGAAATGGCAAAACGGGCCATTTTTGGGCCAAATCGGTTTCCTATAAAATACGTTTTTAAGGGTAGGCTCGAGGTTCGAGCGTCGGTTTTTGCCAAAAATTGATCGGGCTACCCAGACAGGCTGTGGAGCGGCCTAGTGTTGGCCATATTGGTTTTCTGGGCGGTTTGGTTGGTCAAATAGGAGAAACTGCATGAACGGGAATTTTTTAGGCCAAATCAGTGTGCTATAGCCCACGGTTTTTAGGGTGGGCCCGAGGTTCGGGTATGATTTTTGCTGAAAATCGATCGAGCTACCCTAGGTAGGCTAAGGAACGACCTAGTATGGGCTATTTAGTTTTTCTGGGCGGTTTGGTTGGTCAAACAAGCAAAACGACACGAATGGTCCATTTTAGGGCCAAATCGGTGTGCTATAGCCCACGGTTTTTGGGGTGGACCCGGGGTTCGAGCGTTATTTTGATCGAAAATCAACCGGGCTGCCCCATGTAAGCTGGAGAGCGGCCTAGTTTGGGCTATTTTATTTTTCTAGGCGGTTTGATTGGTCAAATGTGCGAAATGACACGAATGGGCCATTTTCAGGCCAAATTGGCGTGCTATAGCCCGTGATTTTTGAGGTGGGCCTGGGGTTCGATCATGATTTTGACCAAAAATCGATCAAGCCTCCCAGTCAGGCAGGGGAGCGGCCTAGTATGGGCCATTTTGGTTTTCTGGGCGGTTTGGTTGGTCAAACGGGCGAAACAACGCGAACGGGCCGTTTTAGGGTGGGCCCGAGGTCTGGCGTGATTTTGGCCAAAAATTGATCGAGCTGCCCTAGGCAGTTTGGGAAGCGTCCTATTATGGTCCATTTTGGTTTTCTTGTCAATTTGGTTGGTCAAAAGGGCGAAACGGCACGAACGGGCCATTTTCAGGTCAAATCGGTGTGTTATAGCCCACGGTTTTTGGGGTGAGCCCGGGGTTTGGGCGTGATTTTGGACAAAAATCGATCGAGCTGCCCCGGGCAGGCTGGCGAGCAGCCTAGTGTGGACCATTTTGGTTTTCTGGGTGGTTTGATTGGTCAAACGGGAGAAACTGCGTAAACGGGCCATTTTTGGGCCAAATAGTGTGCTATAGCCCACGGTTTTTAGGGTGGGCTCGGGGTAGGGCGTGATTTTGGCTGAAAATCGATCGGGCTTCCCAGGCAGGTTGAGGAGCGGCCTAGTGTGGGCCATTTTATTTTTCTGGGTGGTTTGGTTGGACAAACGGGCGAAACAGCACGAGCGGGCCATTTTTGAGCCAAATCTGCATGCTATAGCCCACGGTTTTTGGGGTGGGCCCCGGGTCCAAGCGTGATTTTGCCCGAAAATTGACCAGGCTGCCCCAGACAGGTTGGGGATTGGCGTAGTGTAGGCCATTTTGTTTTTCTGGTCGATTTAGTTGGTCAAACATGCGAAACTACGCGAACGGACAATTTTTGGGCCAAATCAGTGTACTATAGCCCACGATTTTTGGGATAGGCTCGGGGTTAGAGTGTGATTTTGGCCGAAAATTGATCGGGCTGCCCCAGGCTGGCTGGGGAACAACCTAGTGTGGGTCATTTTAAAAATTTTAAATTTAAATATTCAAAAGCTATATGAAAAGTATAATGGGGTAGTTTTTATGGAAATAAGTTGTCCCAAGATTAGTTATATACTGGTATAACTAACATTTTTAACTTTAAAGACTATCATTTTTAATCTCAACTTATCAATTTATTAACTTTAAAGTTGAAGATAGCAACTCACTTTCTCACTTTAAAGTTGAAGTTGAAATGGCCATTCGGACCATTTTGGGCTGGGGTTATTAAATGGACCAATTCGGACCATTTCAGGCCGGTTTTATTAAATGAACCAATTCGGGCCATTTGAAAGGTTTATTTTAAAGTTGAAGACAGCAACTCAGTTTTTGATAGCCTAATCACTGTAAAGATGGAAAACTGTCATTTTGTTTTAAGAGTTTAACTTAAATACTATCCACATACGGTATAAATTTTCTTTTGCACAATCAGAAAATATTAAAGCCTATTATAGGTAATTAAGTTCTTTAAATATATTGACCTTTTAATAGTTAGATTAGTTGCCTATTACAGCTAATTAAGTTCTTTAAGTATATTTACCTTTGAATACTTAGATTACAACTAAGGAAAATATTTATGGAAGAAAACTAGGACTTTATATTTAATATACCAAAAGAATACGATGACCTTGTTTACCATATATATATACAAGGACGATCTTCTTCTTCTTTTTCATCAGATTTCAGAGATGGAGAAATATTGTGGTTTATTAGTATAAGTTTAAGACTAAAGAATTCTTTTTAAAAGACTAATCTAACAACTAATGCTGGTTGTTTGTGTTTTAATTATCAAATTTGAAGCAACATTGAGATAATCCTATAATCCTCCACTTTCTCTGGGTTTTTTTTATGTTTTAATCATGTCTCCTCTTTCTTTCTCCGTTTTTTATTTTTTCAGATTAGATATAGTTGGGTGGGCAAAAATGCACTTCTTGGTGTGCACAATCAAGGACCATGTACTTGTTGTTGGGCTTCCTTCGCCACGGGAGCAATAACGGCTGCCGTTGCAATAAGAAGAAGACGTCAACCTAATGCATTGTTAAAACAACAATTAATTGATTGCATGTTTGTGCATTACCCGATCACTGATGAAGCCAAAAAAATTGATATTGGAAAACAATGTCAAAAATGAGTGCACGTGCTTTAATCTTGACTGTGAGAGTGCATATGTTTTTGCTGTGGACATTGACTAATATAAAGAAGCAGAATATCCTTTCATTAAGGAAAGGAGTGAGTGTAAAATGTCACAAATGCCACGTGACACGATATGTAACTGTAACTGTAATTCTTTTTTATTGTCCATTTTCAATAAAAGTCTTACCGTTTGTTTTTTCATGCAGGAAATATCTTATTATGAAACAATAGAAGATAACACACGTAAAGAGGTGATACGACAGTGTATCAAAAAACAACCGATAACGTGTGCCATTGATATTTATCCTAGTTTTGAAAAACACACCGGACAGGTTCCTATTTATCTTTTTCAATTAATGTTTACTTCTAGTCTATGCCTTTTAAGAAAATTTTCAGAACATGCGTGATAAAGGGGAAGATGTACCAGCACATGCTATACTTATAGTCGGTATGGGGTGAAGAATGGTGAAGAATTCTATCTGGGGCAGAATAGCTGGGGGCTACCAAGGACTTCATTCCTCGAAAACTATTTTGTGACAGTTGCTAGAAACTATTTTGTATAGCAAAGATTGAGAAATGTATAATATAATGTAATGTAAAAGACTATTTCACAAAATATGATTATTATAGTAAAATATTAATATTTTAAATAGTAATCCAAATGCTAGCATAATTGTATTCTAAATATAGTGAATTTTTACCACCTGTTTGAACAAAAAGCGAACGAAATATTATCAGATTCATAACTAATTAAAATATCCCTCCATTCTAAATCGATGTATTTTATTTATCTCACCATTTTTGTTGATGATATATAAAGTCAAGTCATTTCAAACAAAAATTAGGAATATCAATTGGAGTAAGCTAATAATTGATGATACCAATTATGAAATTAGATGATTGAAATAAATGGTGTAAAGTATAAACATCCCATGTTAATAGGTGCCTTGGGTTGTTCTTCCATCATTTTATTATTATTATTATTATTATTATTATTATTATTATTATTATTATTATATGTCTCATTTCAAGGATATACAAAAAGAAATAACGGACATAAAACAGTCATGACAAAGAGGTTGTTTTCAGTAGATCCTCACCTCGAGCAAAAAAAAATGCTAAAATTGTATATCGAAAGAAATAACGGAAATGAAATAGTCATGACAAATACGATAAACAACCAAACAAATCAACCTAAATAGTAATTACATCAGAATACGATAATAATCGAGGTGTAAAAATCATAACTAATAATCAAACTCAAAAGACAAAAACTATAAGGGAAATACAACTCATAGTTTAGCTATAAATGTAATTAATATATATGTAAACATTCAGACAGTTGTAACAATTATATATATCCTTCTTATTCTATAGTTTGTTGTATTAAACTATTAATTAGTTTGACATTTCTAAAGAAAAAATAAACCAAACCATAGGAATCCAAGACTTGTATTAAATTATTATTATAGAATTAAACTTACATATGATTCTGTGTGGTTTAATGAGGCAAGTCTATTATTATATATCTAATCAATTTTTTTGAGCTTTTTCTCATTCGTTTTAATTTATATAATATGTTAAACACTCAAAAATCATCTAAAAGTTGAAACTCCCATTTTAACTAAATTTTTAAGAGAATTAAACATGATAATTATGGCTTACTATTATTATTATTATCCATTCATATCCTTAATGTTACTTTATCTTCTCATGCCTTTTTATATTCCAAATATAAGTTCTATAAATTTAAATATTTGAATAAGCATTTCAAAATGCATTTTTTAGAATTAAGTATTGGGTCAATATTGATTGTAATTTTCTTCTAATATTATTTTTTTTGTTTACAGATTTATGCTTCTTCATCACCCAAAAGCAATTATCAAGGTAAACAAATATACTTTATTTTCTTGCGTATGTTAGTAGCTGAAAATTTGTAAGAATACATCATAAAATTTTAAATACATGTTTTTTTATCGTTTAAAAAAATTTTTTAGTGATAATATTTTATAAACTGAAGAAAAATATTCATATAGATCAAATACTAATTATGAATATTAGACCCTTCTTTTAATTTTCGAATGTTTGATTCTAATAGCCAATTTAGTTTTTATTTGTAGAATTAAGCTTGATTTTTGAGGAATATTAATTTATCATAAATTTTGTGAATATTGTTTCTCTTTACCTTGTCTACTAATTTGTTCTTTATACATGTTCCGTTTACTTTCTTACGTAAATTTGCTCTTTATGATGGATAATTAAGACATGTTTGATTATAATTAAGACATGTTCTATTATTTCTGCGGTTTGAATTCAAGAAGTAACTCTTTCATTATTATTACTTTTGAAAAAAAAAAGCTATTAAATTCAAATGTTAATTTATTATAAAAATGCATTTATCATTTTTATTGTTATGTTTTCGGTGCTTATTATATTTTCATGTTTTTTAATGATTAAGTTCGTAAGAATGATGTTGCATCTTTTTGTTTTGCATGTTCTCTATATGATTTCTCTTTATTTTGTATTTTATATGAATTTTTTATTATTGTAGTTTTATAATTATTTTGGTTCAAAATAATAACGTATGATTTTGATAGAAATCTACTATAACCTCACGGACAAATTCACTAGTTTTTAATTATAATAGGTGATATTTATTATCATTTTCGATTATAGTTATTTGAAGAAAAAAAAATAATTGCTTTATTTTGAAAAACTAACTAAATAACCATCAAATAATGTTGACCGTAAACGGGGCCTTCATTATCTAGTTATTACTATATCTATATCTATGTCTATCTCTCTCTCTCTCTCTCTCTCTCTCTCTCTCTCTATATATATATATATATATATATATATATATATATATATATATATATATTCTTATTGGGTTATCGGTTTACCCAATAATCCAATAAGAAAAAATCGAACCGAACCAATAACCCAATAATTTTTTTTATAAAACTATTAACAAATCGTTAATCCAATAACAATAAACCAATAATGTTTTTATCGGTTCGATTTTTGCATACCCGACTACCCAAATCTAATTCTAGGTTGTGTCAATTTGTAGTCATGTTTCCGCCGCCGCTGCCACTATCACCACCATCAGATCCACTGCCATCACCACCACCATTAGAAGCTCCATCAAATCCGCTGCCACCATCAGAAGGTCCATCACATCCGCCGCCATCACCACTACCATGATACGGGTCAAAGAGACATCTTAACACTCAAGACATGAAGACGTGAGTGAAGACCCAAGCTTGTGGGGCTACCCATCCAAGGAACAAGCTTTGAAGTGTAGAGAACAAGTCCCATACTCCAAAGTTGTTACTGTTCATCCATTACTGTTCATCCGCCCCTTTGCAAGGGATTTTTAGTCATTTGAACTAAGTTAACCTAGCTATAAATAGAACCTCATTAGGTCATTTTGGACAAATTTTTGATGATATTTGTAGCCTCTTTTTGAGAGCCTCTTAGCAAGGTAGAATCCTTGTGTTGATGAATCACTTAGAAACGGAGATTGCTTGGAAATTTCGGTTCCCTTGAGGTCACGTAAGATATAGGTTTAGGTTGTGTGTGTTATTAAAGGTCCAAAAGTGGAATAAGCTTTTGGGTTGTTAATATTACCACTTTATTGGTCTATCTATCTATCTTTTATCTTATTGCACTTTGTATGTTTGTGGTGGACTGTTTTTGTATCTTGTTGAATCCGAAAGTTGTGTTCTTGTGTTCATCTTGTTCATCACGTGTTGTTGCTTTTTTAGTGTGTTTTACTCTTGATATCACTTCCTTTCTTGTTCTTCTTGCAAATCCGAGAGAGGTCTTCAAAAGGGTCCATAGTTCTTGAACAAGTGGACTGATTTTGGTGTTTGTGTTGTTGTGTTCTTAGGGAGTCCCGTATCATTTGATATCAGAGCAAGGCTGGTTGTGTTCCTACACTACCAATCTTGGGTTCTCTTGGAAGAAAATTCAAAAAAAAAAAAGTTGAAAACTGAAAAAAAATCTAGAAAATTGAAATCTGTCCATTTTGGTGTTCTTGGCCAAAAATTGTGTTGTTATCTTGGCCAAGATTTGCTTGTTGTGTGTTTAGAACTTGTAGTATTTTGTTTGTTTAGAGTGTTTCTATTGTTGGTTTCTTTCTCACCAACACTAAAAAGTGTCCAAATCTAAGGTTGAACTTGAACTTGTTGAAGTTGTTGATGTGAACAAAGTGTGGCCAAGTTGGATGTTGTTGTTGCCTAAACCTTGGCCGATTTGATGGTCTTATTGAAGTTAAGTTGTAAATTGAAATTGTTGTTGTTCTTGGAGTTGTTGTGTTCTTAAGGATCTTCACCCTTTCATCATCTTATAAATCTTTAAAGTGCAATCTAGATCTAAAAAGGTGAAAGACAAGCTTGTAGTAGTTGTTGGTGAAAGACTTGTCCCTATCACTTCAAAGACTTTTCCTTGATTTAAGGACCTTGTTTCAAGGAGAAAGTTCAAAGAAGTCAAATCTTGCTTTTGAAATTTGAACAAAAAGGCAAGACCACTTTTCCCTCCATTAACCAAATCCACCAATTCCAAATTGTATATTGGTCAAGACTTGAAATTGGGACATTAACTTTTGATAAAACTCGAGGCCAATAGTGAACTGCCACGTCACTAAAGTACTGTTCACGCAACATTTTTTAGTTCAAATTTTAGATTTCTTAGTTTTATTTTATTGTTTCCTAGTTTCGTTTGATGGCTCGACACTAATTGACAACCTAGTAATACCCTACTAGCTTGTAAGTTAGTTTTGTGTACGTTCTTCGTGTTAACGTTGTTTGTTGTGTGCTTTTCTCGTTTTTGAGTCGTAGTATCTTTTTGGTTCAAGTTCATACATTACTTATTTGAGTCATTTCAAACAAGAATCTACCCCAACCTCGAGCCACAATTGGGACCAAGTAATCTCATTGGAGTATAAGCGAATTATCAACACTTGTAAGGCCAATAGAGTGAAAAATGTCAAAGTGTGAAAGTGTCGAATTGTGGACTGATTTTTGCTAACGTTAATGTGTTTGCTACTTTTTGTGTTCTTTGTTTAGTAGCTCTTGATAGGTACAATGGTGAATGAAGCTGAAATGCCTAGTTGGGTTAAATCCATCATGGCAAGGCTTGATGCTATAAATAGTCAAATAATGGCCAGAATGGAAGGAAGATTAGAAGGGACGGACCGTGAGTGGCTATGCTCCAAATGAGCTACAAGGTAATCAAACTAACTCTTGCACTCTAGTAAATGAGGCTAATAACCAACTAAGTGAGAATGATAGTTTGTCTTTAGGTGAGCCGAATATGCCTTTATTTTGTGATGATAATGTACAACTTGAAATTGTGGATATACTAGTTGATCCACCTAGTGTTGAATCTATTGTGGCTAGTGATAGTACATTATCTTATGGAAGTCATCACAACCAACTTATATGTGAAAATGGTGATGTTAAACAAGTTGGCCGATTGACTAAAGATGACCCTCTAGTTGTTTTTGTTGTAGATCATCCTAGTATAGAGGGGATATGTGATTGTATTGGTGGTAGTCTCGGGGAAAGTAAGCATGTCCTCCACCCATGTCCATGGATACTCTACCCCTTTGAACTCGGAGATCACTTGAGGTGTGATATTGATTCATTTCAAACCATATTCGGGAATAACATGTGTGGATTGTGTGAGCATGATTATGTTGTTGCTAAGCATGTCTTGTATGTAATTTGGGTTTCCTGTGATTGGTGTTTCATTTTTGAGAACTCGAGGGATATTTAGGTATACGTGAAGTTTGAGCCACCATGGCATAATGCTATGATTCATTACACTAACCCTAACCCTCATACCTTGAGGAACTTGTATTTGTTTGTCCTTCCTATTGTTTTGCAAGGTTTGAATTCGAGGACGAATCATTTCTAAGGAGGGGAGGATGATACGGGTCAAAGAGGCATCTTAACACTCAATCCATACCACTACCTCAGAGATGAGATTGAGAGGCTGTTTTGATAGACACCCGGCTCAAGATGAAATAATCTAGAAAAGGAATAGTAAAAGTACAAGCTACATGAGTTTCGACAACTAATTGTAAGGTTATCTTCAACTCTTTGAAGTGAAAATAAAGAAAGAAAGAAGAGAACAAATAATTTATTGTACAAAGGTTGATTTTTCATTAATCTGAAGCGGTGCTTAAATACTAAAAAAAAAATGTAATAACTAAAGCCTATTAGAATCTGCGTCTCTTATATTACAGACAGAAGTCCCTTATGCAACCTGAGAGCCTTGGGCATGTTTATCAATATCCATATTTACAGATGAACCTTCAACAAAAGACTGAGTTTCTTGATTAGGTCTCCGATGTATTTCAACATTTGCATTGTCCTTAAAAACTTTTACGCTGTCTGAACCAAGTGATCCATTAATTCCATCTTCAGTAACTCTTGCACTATCAATGGATGCTGCTGTTGCAACAGGTTTATCACTGTCTGCTTTCCCACAGTATCTCTTGAAGGAATTGAATTGTTCATCTCCTCTCCCTCACCATCACCATCACCAGCACCAGCAAGACCTGAAGTTCCCTTCACTTGACGCTTATCTGTTGATAATTTCTTACTACATGAACCACCATCAACGGACAGCTGAGTAACTTGAGTTGTATAAGCAGGATGGATTCATCACATTTGCTCTGGAAGCAATTCTCTGTTCCCTCAATTCCATGACAAGTGTTGTCAGGCATAGAGGATGCTAATGGCTCCCGGGACTGTAAGGTCATTCCGAGTGAGAATCTTTCGACCCAGCATAGGCTCTTGGTTATGGATTTGGGTATAAAGAAGAATAGAAAGAGGAGGAGTAGGGAGTGTAGACCTAGAATTAAGTGGGGCGGCTTGACGCCAGTGAATGCGTGGGAGATAGGGGAGAAGTTGGCGGGAATGGGGGTGTGGGAGTGTAGGGGAGACGTGGATAGTATGTGGGATAGGGCGGCTAGGTGCACCAGGGAGAATGCAAGTGAGGTGTTGGGGGTTTCTAGGGGCCGGGCCGGCCACCATCAGGGGGATTGGTGGTGGAATGAAGAGGTGGAGAAGAAAGTGGGGACCAAGAAAGGGGTGTATGCCAAGTTGGTGGAGAGTAAGGACGAAGAGGAGAAGCGGGTAAACAGGAAAGAGTACAAGCTAGCGAGGAAGGAGGCTAAGTCAGCAGTCACGGCAGCTAAGACGGCCGCCTTTGAGAGCCTGTATGCAGGGTTACAGGGGAAGGGAGGGGAGAAAAAGTTGTTTAGACTCGCTAAGGCTAGGGAGAGGAAGGGTCGTGACCTCGATCAGGTGAGGTGCATTAAGGGGGAGGACGGTAGAGTGTTGGTGGAGGACGGCCACATTAAGAATAGATGGCAGTCGTACTTTCATAGGCTCTTGAATGACGAAGGGGATAGAGCTATTGTGTTAGGGGAACTGGAGCACTCAGAGAAGTGTCGGAATTTTAGCTATTGTAGACGTGTTAAGGTAGAAGAGGTTAGACAGGTTGTTCGCAGAATGCGAAGAGGTAGGGCGACGGGGCCGGATGAGATACCGGTCGAGTTTTGGAAGTTCGTTGGAGAGGCTGGTCTTAGGTGGTTGACGGGATTGTTTAATGAAATCTTCAAGACGGCAAAGATGCCCGAGGCTTGGAGGTGGAGCACCATGATACCTCTCTATAAGAATAAGGGGGACATCCAGAGTTGCAACAACTATAGGGGGATTAAGTTATTGAGTCACTCTATGAAGATCTGGGAGAGAGTGGTCGAGGTGAGGCTGAGACGGATAGTGTCTATTTCAGAAAACCAGTTTGGATTTATGCCTGGCCGCTCGACGACGGAGGCAATTCACCTGGTACGGAGGTTGGTGGAACAGTATAGGGAGAGGAAGAAGGACCTGCACATGGTGTTTATCGACCTGGAGAAGGCCTATGACAAAGTCCCTAGGGAGGTGCTTTGGAGATGCTTGGAGGTGAGTGGAGTACCACTGGCATATATCAGAGCAATCAAGGATATGTATGATGGAGTAAAAACTAAGGTGAGGACGGCGGGAGGGGACTCAGAGCATTTCACGGTCCGGACAGGGTTGCATCAGGGATCTACTCTTAGTCCCTTTTTGTTTGCAGTGGTGATGGATGTGTTGACGCGGCGTATTCAAGGGGAGGTGCCGTGGTGTATGCTTTTTGCAGACGATGTAGTTTTGATAGATGAGACTCGAGGGGGTGTGAGTGACAAATTAGAGGTGTGGAGGCAAACCCTTGAGTCTAAAGGGTTCAGGGTGTGCAGAAGCAAGACAGAGTATGTGGAATGCAAGTTTAATGACGTGAGGCGGGAGAATGAGGTAGTAGTGAAGCTGGAATCACAGGAGGTAGGTAAGAGGGAGAGTTTCAAGTATCTCGGGTCCGTGATCCAGAGTAACGGTGAGATTGACGAGGATGTCTCGCACCGTATTGGGGCGGGATGGATGAAGTGGAAGCTCGCGCTGGGGGTGCTGTGTGATAAGAAGGTGCCGCCTAAGCTTAAAGGCAAATTCTACAGGGCGGTAGTCCGGCCGGCCATGTTGTATGGAGCGGAGTGTTGGCCAGTTAAGAACTCCCACATCCAAAAGATGAGGGTGGCAGAAATGCGGATGTTGCGCTGGATGTGTGGGCTGATTAGAGGGGATAGAGTTCGGAATGAGAACATCCGGGAGAAGGTTGGTGTGACACCAGTGGAGTGCAAGATGCGGGAAGCCCGATTGAGATGGTTCGGACACGTGAAGAGGAGGGGCGTGGATGCCCCGGTCCGTAGGTGTGAGAGGCTAGCTTTGGATGGTTTTAAGCGGGGTAGGGGTAGGCCGAAGAAGTACTGGGGTGAGGTGATTAGGCGAGACATGGAGCAGTTACAGCTCACCGAGGACATGACCCTAGATAGGAAGGTCTGGAGGACGCGAATCAGGGCAGTGGACTAGGGCCAGTCTGAGTCGCTAGTATAGGGAACTACTTGGTGGGGGTTTATTCCTGTTAGGAGTCCGTGTCCCATGTTTTATTATGAAGCTGTGTGCTTTCCTCTGTTTTATATTACTTATGGGTGCCGTATTTATGTTATGTAATCTTGTAACCTTGTGCTGTGCTTTACTATGTGTTTGTGTGGTACCGCGTGTCTCGAGCCGGGGGTCTATCGGAAACAGCCTTTCTACTTCTTCAGAGGTAGAGGTATGGACTGCGTACATCCTACCCCCCAGACCCCACCAGGTGGGAATACACTGGGTTTGTTGTTGTTGTTGTATGCAATAGAAAAGCACTGCTGCTGGCCTGAGCTAAGTCTCTTTTACCACTGATTCCTCAGGTTTACAAGATATATAATTTACCAGCAAGCCCTGCAAGTTGCCTCTCTTTATTTACATAACAACTCAAAGCCAATCCAAGATCTTGTCTTGCCCATGGATGAATCAATTGCACTCAATTTCCCTTCTACAGAGGAAAAACTTGGAGCCCACCCCAGGAACAAGTACACAGTTGTTTTGCATGGTTCAAGCATGCATGCATATTTTTCGAGCGAACAATGGTGGTGTAGATCGAAAAAGAATACATAAACATTCCCTCTAGCTCACTAGTAGCATCAAAAGTGCTCTCCATCGTTGGTGTTTGTGAAGACTGACAAAGAAACTCTCTCCATCTCAACGCGGTTGGTTCTGCATTAAACATAACTCAGCAGTGAAGTTGAATTAAGAGGTACTTGGCTTAGTAGCCTCGTAACTTTATTGCATCTGCCCCGGGCACACCATACCACATGTTTTGGATCCCCCAAATGCATGTAATTTAATGAGTACAAATGGTGATCTTCAACATGCTGTACTCTTGAAATTTAATGAAGTCTCTGAGAAACAACAATTCACTTAATTTTGGACTCAAAAATTATATTGTATATGTAAGAAAGCATATACAATACTAGGATGATACCCAGCCTCCTTGGCCCGAAAAATGCCCCGTTTTAACCGTTCCGTCCGATTGATCATCCAAATGGACCCGCCCACCCAAACGGACCACACTAGTTGGACTTCATTTCCATTTATCTAGCTGATAAACTAGATGGAATTGTAGGTATAAAATTACAATATCTTGCGCATATAGATATATCTCCAGTTGTTAGTGTGACCGTGATTTTCCTTTTCTTGCTTTATAGAAAAAAAAAATTGGTGCAAAAGCTTATCAGCCTAGGCGGCTATGGAATAGCCAGTGCCTTTTGTATTGAGCTCAGTTAAATGATTCTGCGATATTACTCTTAGAAGACGTGCAGAATACAGGAAAACAGAAGGATGAAAGGCCATGATAATTTTCGGTACCATGAGAAAATAACCAGTTTCAGCCATAGCCGAAGCACAAAATGCCACAAGTCTCAGCAGGTAGAAGCACTTGGCTAATGTTCAAGGAAGTAAAACCAAGATTGCCAAACTGTAGCCATTGTCTGGTTAAAACGCCGGCCAAGGCACCAATATCTCCAAAAGGGAAAATAGATTCCATCATAAGAAACAAAAAAAGCTCCGAGTCCTTGCTGCGTAAGCTAAATGAACATGATAGATCACACAGTAGAGATAATACTAAAGTACTACAGTTCCTTGACCATATTCAACAAAGTACCTCAAAATGGAATTTGAAAACTAGACAGGTCTGTCTATTCATTTGACCCAGCAGCAGGACCAACAAGGACTCCTTGTGCAGAGCCTTCCTTTCGACCGCCCTCCTCCTTTACTTCATCAGGCTTTCTGATTCTAATCTTATACTTGGCCTCAAAGTCAGATATCTCCTTTTTCTTTTTCTCCAAGGCTTCATTCAGTCGAGCTATAACTTCCTCGATTCCCTCTTTATTGCGTTGAACAGCAGGCAGGACTTCCTTGATGGTTCTCTCTACAAGAACACCTCCAATCATCCTATAACACCGCCTTGCAGGATCAAGTGGTTGTATAGCATTTATCACAAGAGAGTGCTCACTAACTTCCATTTCTAGTTCTGTAATTTTAGAATAAATCTGGGTGATCTCAGACCTCATAGCACTGTATATGTTGGCTATTGCTTGCTCATTGATTGGTTCTTCAGCTTTAGAAGCCATAGCACTGAGACACACACAAAACAGACTATTAGTTTTTCTTAAAATATCAAAGCTTCCTTGCGTAAGATTAAAGTAGAAGCGTAATGTTATCTCAACAAGTGAATAAATATTAATGCTGCTTACAGAAAACATACTGCTCGAATGGTTTACCCAGTCACATATAATGTCTTTCTTGTGCCATGGACACTCGAAGCTTCCTTGCGTAAGATTAAAGTAGAAGCGTAATGTTATCTCAACAAGTGAATAAACATTAATGCTCTCTACAATGGCTTACAGAAAACATACTGCTCAAATGGTTTACCCAGTCACATAAAATGTCTTTCTTGTGCCCACGGACACACAAAATAAAGATCGTAAATTTGAGCTATTAACAAGGTAGGACAAAGATATTAGAATAGAAATGGTTAGACAAATTTAGTTTCTGTGATTATACTCACAACCAGTGTAAGAATCTCAACCTTCTTCCCCGATAACAAGGAGCAAAGTTTAGTTAAGACAAACACCCCCCATCAACGTCACAACTTTCTCATTGCAGCACGATACATCCAATACAGGCCTTAAACTCATGGGAACCACTGGTGAAGTCCACCAACACAATTTAACCATAGCCGAGGCTGAGTATAGTGACCCAAGTAAGAGATGGACTCTACGCATGATTGAGGGTGCATAATTTCCCCCTCGGAAGTTTCAGAAAGATCTACTTATGCCCATATCAATTCAAAAGGGAAAAGGCATCAAAACCTAAGTTGCTAAAATGTGCATTAATTAACCAAGATTTAGTAATAAGAGCATATGCAAATCCATTGTATCAAGTATCTATTGGGTTGGTGTAAACACTTGGACACATTTTTACCACTATATGCCTTGATCCTTCGACGGATCAACTTAGCTATGCTTCTTTCTCCTGATGGACTTAGATTAATAGCTAACTATTTGTAATTTTGTAAGAGCTGAAATCTTATACTTTCAAAGAGACGAATTCACAAGCAATGCACTCCAATACGATACCAATCCAATAACAGGAGGCAAAGAAACACACGTACAACACGTCCTCCTGTGATGAATGCACAGTGAGCCAAGAATTTCCCTAAACTCTGGTTCGATCATGGTATTGCTTGATCAGTGATATAACGAATTGCTTCTAAAGAAGCATCGATTGTTGAGCCATCTGCCTTTTAACGAAAGACATTAACATAATAAATCAAACATTTGAAGGAAAGTAAGAAAGATGTTATCGCTCGAAGCACATAGAATCACCCATAACTGGGTCATCATATAGAAATTCTATGTACTTTGTGGAAGGTACAAAACCTTGTTCCTGCAGATGATTTCCATTCATGATGACGTACATGCCTGAGCAAATGCGAAAGTCATCATTCCAGAAACTTTCACAATCATGTGACCAAGAATTCTCGCAACCTCCAATTAAAGAGACACAACAGATGTTAAGCACTAACAGCATCATATGCAATTTCTCACAGATAAACTTAGTTCTGCCTAGCAAGGACACTACTAATTGGTGGTTCCAAAAACTCAAAGTAGCACTATACCTAAATAATAAATCAACTTCTGACCCAATAGTATAATAATCCTAAAAAGTTCTGTTTTTTCTAATCAGAAGTAATTCTTTTTTAATCAGAAGTAATTCTTACTTTACCCTTTTTTTCTTGATGGTTTCAATAGAAGGTTAGTTGCAAACAGGTCTTTATTTTCCCAAACACGTTAGCAGGACGAGTATCAGTAAGCAAATTATTCATGGTCAACTATTCAAATAGCTATTGCAAAACCTAGATAGTATAAGAATGCAGTTCACTACATCAGAATTAACTAGACCAGTACCCAGGGGAAGCAAGTAGAAAAGAGTAGATTGCAAGGTTATGGAAGTCAACACTGTTTGAAGCCAAGAGGATATCGAACTAGCTAAATACATTCTTTATATCTCTCAGGAAAAGAATTAACAAATTCCGATGAGACTCATCATTTTGCTAATTCCATCGGAATTAACAAATCTTCTCTGGAAGTTGAAGCTTTTAGACTAGGCAACCACACAATACAAAGAACTGCTGAAGCTTTTAAATGAGACAGCACACACGCAACAACATGATATGAAAGCATATCAAGTATATCATAACACACATCAATTTTGGGTTTGAACCTCACCACCATTAAGAAAATATTTTCAATTACTGGTCCAAGAAAAAGACACAAGAGTGGACGTGTTGCAAATACGAAAGTATTATTTCAAATTCTTAACTTTTACATGATACTTTACACACTTCATCAGGTGCACTTTTAAAAATTGCTACAATTTTAAGTGAACTTATTTTCAACTCATTCTTTTTCTAAAAGGACTGGTGATAAATTCAGTTTATCTAAGAGCTTTTTTATAATTACTGTGTCTAGGCAAGCTTGTGCATACCTCGACCAGCAAATATGGGAGGCAACATCATCTAAATTCATCCAACAGTAAGATTTTCTTTATTACTTTTTCCTAAAAAATAAGGTGCAATGGGTTGATCGCATAATCAACAAATTAATCACAAGAACTAGAAGAATGAGGATAAAGGGCAAAAGGAAAACAATAATCTTCCAAGGGAAAAAGATATCATTTGGTGCCTTACTAGTAGCACTTGCATCAGCTAACTCAAAGTAGGTATTCTTCCCGATGAAGATTGAAACGATTACTCCTAAGCCACTAAAGATTAGACACATGAATACTTATGGAAAAATGGGAGGAAAAAGAAAAATAGAATAACAAAAAGTGTACTCTAACCGTTCACTTTCACTTGTCCACTATACTAAAAATAAATTCACTTTCACTTGTCCACTATACTAAAATAATTTTTCACTTTCACTTGTCCACTATAAGCATAGCAAGAGAGAGACAATTTCTTTCTCCTGTTGTACCCTTAACATTGACTATTCATTCCAAATAATTTCTCAAATCCATTAAAGACAATACACCAATTAATATGAGTATCATGTTAAAATATATATAACTACCAGATTGGGATAAGTTGTACTTGAATATCGAAAGGGTGGTGACTAACATCTGCAATCTCTACCCAAGCAAACCAAAATTCATGAGTCCAAGGCACATCCTCTAAAATATAGAAGATTCACTCCAGAATTCTTACACCGACTATAGGTCGAACCATGTTAAGACCAGAGGTGGAGCTAGGACTTCAACTTAGGGGATTCAATATTCAAAGAAAACTTAGTCCAAGGGGGTTCAACACCTACTATAACCACATAAAAAATAATTTTAATCATGTCTAAATAGTATATTTTTCCGTCGAAGGGGGTTCGGCCGAACCCCCTAGAGGAGGCTAGCTCCGCCTCTGGCTAAGACAACCGGATACACTTCTCTCGCTGAGTAGACTTTGAAAGATTAGAAGTATTAGGAACTAATACAGACCTTCCCTCGAAGATCCGTCAAAGTTAAGTCTCTCTAACCAGAAGAAAAACTGAACCAATAATCCCAAGTTTAATTTACATAATTAACAACAATAATAACTAACCACTTGTCAATACTTTCCTCTTTTGTAGCTTAAGAATATAACAGATAATTGAATCAAGAAAGACCATATACTCTCTTAACACAAACAAGCAAGAAAAAAAAAAAAAAGGAGAAATGCTTTCCTAACTTGTCAACTTAGTAACAAAAATTTCCCAATATAAAAGCAAAATAGTGCTTACCAAGAGTGTAAAGATTGAAGGGGGGTAATGAAAATGGTCAAAAGAGAGCAGAGGTAGTAGCCTACTCTGCACTCTCACCAACAAAGAAATTTGTCGGCTTGGAAATGGAAACACTGGGCGAGTCCTCCATGGAGGCGATTGAGCTACACTCGGCTCCATCTACCTTGCTGGCGGACCACGGAAGAAAGAGGGTGTTTCGATGTCTAAATATGGGGGGTATGTGTGCGCGAGAGAGAGAAAAAGAGAGAGGGAGAGAGAGATCATACCGTCGCCGGAGTTTCGATGGAGGAAGGCAACCACTGCACTGCTGCTTCAATGGTTTCGATGGAGAGGGAGAAAGGGGAGTATTTGATTAAAAGGGACAAATAAGTTTACCAATTAAGTGAGGGTTTTGAGTTTTTTAAATTATGTGGGAGGGATAAAAAAAAAATATTGAGTTTTTTTTTAAAGTTTTTTCATTTTAACAATTTTTTTCAGTTGTCGAATAATTTTAATAGTTGTTTAATAATTTTGTGAAGTTGTTTAACAATAATTAAAGTTATTTGATAACTATGCAAAATTGTTTGATAACTGTGCGAAGTTGTTCGACAATTGGAAGAAGTTGTTCAATAACTATGCGAAGTTGTTGAGACAACTGATGCAGTTGTCGAACAACTATCCCAGTTATTCAAGGAACTTTAACTTTTTTAACTTAATAAGATTGTGAAACCCACTTGTTCCCTTTGTTTAGTTGAAGACTTGGGAGGGTTTATAGATTTATTTTTCTCGGGAGAAAGAGAGAGAGGAGGTTACTTTGCTCTAATTTAATTTTGGGAAAACGATCAAATTTACCTCTCTACTTTGAAGAATTAGTTAAATATATCCTTCGTCATACTTTGTAGTCAAATTTATCCTTGGTGTCATACTTTGGGGCCAAATTTACTCTTTTACTTTAGAAATTGGCTAAATATACCTTTCATCATACTTTGGGGCCAAATTTGCCCTCGTTGTTAAAAAACTTTTCATATGTACACTTTTTAAAAAGAAAAGCTCAAATGAACGTTAAATACCCCATTTTTTAAAAATAAAATACACCTTAATCCAATTCGTCTGATTTGACTCGAACCTCAAAAAAGACACAAATAATAAATATACCCCCTTCAGTTCTGTTGGCCAATTTTGCAACGAGATTAAGTCACTAGATATTTATCAGGCATAGCTCATGAAAAATTGATTTGCATCAGTGCAAACACAAAGAAATATATTCTTTTCTCAATTCGTGGATCTGCATCAGTGCAGAGCTCATGAAAAGTGGCACTTGACAAACTAATGCAATAGATTAAACCCATTGGATATTTCTCTGGATGATTGAGTTAAGGTCTCCTTATGTGCCAATCGGACATCTCTTCATTCATATATATTTATATGCAATTTAGATTTATACAAATTTTTTATCATGTCATTTACTCAAAAAATTTATTCACTGGTTGTAGAATTTTGATGCACATAAAATTACATACAAAAATTTGAAATTTGAACGTAATCGAACAAGAGCAAAGTTTGTAATAGACGTTTTCTCTAGTTTCATGCTTCTCCGTTATCCCATTTCGTTTTACGTTTTATTCATTTGTATACTACCTACCAGTGTTGCATGTTGAAACAAAAGTATTTTTGTTCGTTGAAAAAATTCGACCAACAGAACTAAGGGAGGGGTATATTTGTTTGTATATTTTTTATGGGTCAGATCGACCGAGTTAGATTAAGATGTGATTTATTTTTAAAAAATTGGAGAATTTAATGTTGATTTAGACTTTTCTATTAAAGGAAGGTTAAAAGTGAAAAGTTTCTTAACCATGAGGGTAAATATGGCCCCAAAGTATGAAATCGAGGGTAAATTTGGCCTCAAAGTATGACGAAGTATATGTTTAACCAACTTTTTAAAATAGAGGGGTAAATTTGGCCCCAAAGTATGACAGCGAGGGTAAATTTGACCCCAAAGAATGACGAAGGGTATATTTAGCTAATTTTTTAAAAGTAGAGGAGTAAATTTGACCCTTTTCCCTTTAATTTTAGTTTAGAGAGAGGCAGTGAAGTGAAAGAGGAAGGAAACCACTACAGTTTAATACTTTAATAATTAAAGATAATCTTCTGACTACTACAATCGGCTAAAAGCTGAATATATTTAATTATTCAATATGTTTGATTACAGTAGTCGGATATATTTAATATATTTATAGAGAAGCATTTTTGTAATGTATTTAGTAATATATTTATTTATTATTAAATGTTCCGACCAAAGTAGTCAGAAATCTAATTAATAATATATTTAATTAATTATTAATTTTCTGTATAAGAATATGATTATATATTAAGTCATATATTAGTATTTCCGACTACAGCAGTCGGAAATATATATTTAATAATTTATTTTACTTATTTTTTAAATTTCGTATAAGGGACTGATTATACATTTAGTAATATATTTATTTAATTATTTACATTTCTGACTATAGTGGTCGGATATATATTTAATTAATTATTAATTTTATTTAGTTATTAGTATTTTCAACTACAGAAGTAGGAAATATATATTTAATAATTTATTTAAATAATTAATTAATTTTTGTATAAGGGACTGATTATATATTTAGTATTATATTTATTTAATTATTTATATTTCCTACTATAGTAGACGGATATATATTAAATTAATTATTAATTTTATTTATTTATTAGTATCTCCGACCACAGTAGTCGGAAACATATATTTAATAATTTATTTAATTATTTATATTTTCGGCTACTGTAGTCGGAATATATATTTCTTGAAATTTGCCGCCAAATATTCTGACTGTTTTTGTCACAAATAGTATTGAAAAAATATTTTGTAAAAAAAAAAAAAAAAAAAATAAGATTTTCGACTGAAGTAGTCGGAAATTTTCGACTACTTTTTTCAGTCAAAAAATAGCGAATTTCTGGTAGTAATAATAAATTCTCTTGAGTAGTCAAGTAATGCTAGTACATGGGTGTTGGACATAGCCCTCTTTAATGTCTAAAAAGCTTAGGTAGCATCTTCACTCCAATGGAAGGAATCCTTGTTTAGTAACTCAGTAAGAGGCCTACAGATACTTCCATAATTCTTTACATATTTTCTATAGTAACCGGTCAGGCCAAGAAAGCCCCTCAATGCTCTGATGGTGGTCGGTCTTGGCCAATTCAGCATGGCTTGAATTTTGCTAAGATTAGTTGCTACTCCACTGGCAGATATAATGTGACCATGATATTCTATTCTTAGTTGCCCAAATGAACATTTTGACCTTTTGGCAAACAAAGAATGTTGTCTCAAATTTCTAAACATCTCTCCTAAATGCAGCAAATGCCCCTCTAAAGACTTGCAAAATATTAATATGTCATCAAAGAAGACCAAAACAAACTTTCTGAGTAGGCTTTGAAATACCTGATTCATTAAAGCTTGAAAGGTAGCTGGTGCATTGGTCAACCCAAAGGGCATGACCTTAAACTCATAATGATCCATTGAGTCCTAAATACAGTCTTATGAACATCTTCCACCTTCATCCTAATTTGATGGTAACCAGATCTCAAGGCATAATTTTAGCCAAAAATTGACCGGGCTACCCCAGGCAGGTTGGAGAGCGGCCTAGTGTGGGCCATTTTGGTTTTCTTGGCGGTTTGGTTGGTCAAACGGGTGAAACGGCGCAAACGGATCATTTTCGGACCAAATTAGTGTACTAGCCCACGGTTTTTGGGGTGGGCCCGAGCATGATTTAGAAGAAAATCGACCGAACTGCCCTAGGTAGGCTGAGGAGCGGCCTAGTGTGGGGCATTTTGGTTTTCTGGCCGATTTGGTTGGTTAAATGGGCAAAACGGCATGAACAAACCATTTTTGAGCTAAATCTTGTGCTATAGCCTATGATTTTTGGAGTGGGCCTGGGGTTCGAGCGTGATTTAGGCCAAAAATCGATCGGGCTGCCCCAGGCTGGCTGGGGAGCAGCCTAGTGTGGACCATTTTGTTTTTTTGGGTGGTTTGGTTGGTTAAACGGGAAAAACAGCTCGAACAGGCCATTTTCGATTCAAATTGGTATGCTATAACCCACGGTTTTTGAGGTGGTCCTGGAGATCGGGTGTGATTATTGATGAAAATCGATCGGGCTGCCCTTGACAGGTTGGGTAGCAGCCTAGTGTGGGGCATTTAAGTTTTCTAGGCGGTTTGGGTGGTCAAATGGGCGAAACAGTGCGAACGAGCCATTTTCAGACTATATCGGTGTTCTATAGCCCACGGATTTTGGATTGGGACCGGGGTCCGAAAGTGATATTGGCTTAAAATTGACCGGGTTGCCCCAGGAAGGCTAGGACCGATCTAGTGTGGGCCATTTTGGTTTTCTGGGTTGTTTGGTTGGTCAAACGAGCAAAAAGGAGCAAACGGGCCATTTTCAGGCCAAATCAATGTGCTATAGCCCACACTAGCCCATAGTTTTTGGGGTAGGCCTAGGGTTCGGGCATTATTTTGATTGAAAATCGACTGGGATGCCCCAAGCAGGTTAGGGAGCAAGCTAGTCTGGAGCATTTAGGTTTTCAGGGCGGTTTGGCTGGTCAAACGGGCGAAACGGCGCGAACGAGCCATTTTCGAGCCAAATCGGTGTGCTATAGCCCACGATTTTTTGAGTGGCCTAGGGTCCGGGTGTGATTTTGGGCAAAAGTTGAACGGACTATCCAGGAAAACTGGGGAGCGGCCTAGTGTAGGCCATTTAGGTTTTTTGTGCGGTTTTATTGGTCAAACAGGCAAAACGGCACGAACGGACCATTTTTAGGCCAAAGTTGTGTACTATAGCCCACTATTTTTATGGTGGGCCCGATGTTCGAGTGTAATTTTGGAAAAAACTGATTAGGCTGCCCTTGGCAGGCTGGGGAGCGGCCTAGTGTGGGCCATTTTGATTTTCTAGGCGGTTTGGTTGGTCAAACGGGTGAAACAATGCGAACAGGGCATTTTCGAGCCAAATCGGTGTACTATATCCATAATTTTTGGGGTGGGCCCAGGGTTTGGGCGTAATTTTGGCCAAAAATTGATCAGGATGCCCCAGGCAGTTTGGCGAGCAGCCTAGTATGGGCTATTTTAGTTTTCTGGGCGGTTTGATTGGTCACACGAGCGAAACGAGGCGAACGAGCCATTTTTGGGCCAAATCGGTGTGATATAGCCCATGGTTTTTGAGGTGTGCCCGAGGTCCGGGCATGATTTTGGTCAAAAATTGATCAGGCTGCCCCAGGTAGGCTAGGGAGCGGCCTAGTGTAGGCCATCTTTATTTTCTGGGCGATTTGGTTAGTCAAACAGGCAAAACAGCGCGAACGAGCAAATTTCAGGCTAAATCGGTATGTTATAGCCCACGGTTTTTGGGTTGGGCCCGGGGTTCGAGTGTGATTTTGGACTAAAATTGATCGGGCTACCCCAGGCAGGATGGAGAGCGGCCTAATGTGGGCCATTTTGGTTTTCTGAGCGATTTGATTGCTCAAACGGGCGAAACGGCACGAATGGTCCATTTTTAAGCCAAATCGGTGTGCTATAGCCTACAGTTTTGGGGGTTGGCTCGGGCTTCAGGCATGATTTTGGCCAATAATCACCCATACTATCCTGGGTAAGATAGGGAGTGGCCTACTGTGCGCCATTTAGGTTTTCTGGGCGGTATGGTTGGTCAAACGAGCGAAACGGTGCGAACGGGCTATTTTGGGGCCAAATCGGAGTACTATAGCCCAAGGTTTTTGGGGTTGGCTCGAGGTCTGGGTGTGATTTTTGTCAAAAATCGATCGGGCTGCCACAGGCAGGTTGATGAGCGGCCTAGTGTGGGCTATTTTGGTTTTCTAGGCGGTTTGGTTGGTCAAACAGGCGAAACAGCACAAATGGGCCATTTTCGGGCCAAATCGGTGTGCTATAGCCCATGATTTTTGGGGTGAGCCGGGGTCCGGGCATGATTTCTAATAAAAATTAATTGAGCTGCCTCGAGCAGGTCGGGGAGCGACCTAGTGTGGGCCGTTTCAGTTTTCTGGATGGTTTGGTTGGTCAAATGGGTGAAATGATGTTAACGAGCCATTTTTAGGCTAAATAGAAATGTTATACCCCATGGTTTTAGGAGTAGGCTCGAGGTCCGGGCATGATTTTGGTCAAAAATTGATCGGGCTGCCCCAAGCGGGTTGAGGAGCGGCATAGTTAGGCCATTTTAGTTTTTTGGACGGTTTGGTTGGTCAAATGGGAGAAACAGCGCGAACAAGCCATTTTTGGGGCCAAATTGATGTGCTATAGCCTACAATTTTTGGGGTGGCCCCAGGGATCTAGGCATGATTTTGGCTGAAAATCGACTGGGCTGACCCAGACAGGCTGGGAAGCAGCCTAGTGTGGGCTATTTTTGTTTATGGGCGATTTAGTTAGTCAAACGGGCAAAACGATGCAAATGGGCCATTTTAGATCCAAATCGGTGTGCTATATAGCCCACGATTTTTGGGCTAGGCCAGTGTCCAGGCGTGATTTTAGCCGAAATTCGATCGGGCTGCCCCAGGCAGACTGGGGATCAACCTAGTGTGGGCCAATTTAGTTTTCTGGGAGGTTTAGTTGGTCAAATGGGAGAAACGGCGCGAACATGATATTTTTTAGCCAAATTGGTGTGCTATAGCTCACGGTTTTTGGGGTGGTTCCGGGATCCGGGCATGATTTTAGTCGAAAATTGACTCAGCTGCCCCGGGTAGGTTGAGGAGCGGCCTAGTGTGGGTCATTTTAGTTTTTTGGGCGGTTTGGTTGGTCAAACGGGAGAAACAGCATAAACTGGTCATTTTTTGGCAAAATCAGAGTGCTATACCCTATGGTTTTGAGGGTGGGACCGAGGTCCGGACTTGATTTTTGACAAAAATTGATCGATCTGCCCCAGGCAGGTTGAGGAGTTGCTTAGTGTGGGCCATTTTTATGTTTTAGGGGGTTTGGTTGGTCAAACGAGCGAAACGGCGTGAACGGACCATTTTAGGCCAAATCGGTGTGCTATAGCCTACGATTTTTAGGGTGGTCCCGGGGTCCGAGCGTGATTTTTATTAAAAATCAATCGGGCTATCCCAGGCAAACTGAGGAGCGGCCTAGTGTGGGCCATTTTGGTTTTCTGGGTGGTTTGGTTTGTCAAACGGGCAAAAAAATACAAACAGGCCATTTTTGTGTCAAATTGATAGGCTATAGGCCATGGTTTTGGTGGTGGGCCCAGGTACCGAACGTGATTTTAGGTAAAAATCGATCAGGCTGCCCCAAGCAGGCTTGGGAGCGGCCTAGTGTGGGCCATTTTTATTTTCTGGGCGGTTTGGTTGGTCAAACGGGCGAAACAGCGCAAACAGCCATTTTCGGGCCAAATTGGTGAGCTTATAGCCCACGACTTTTGGGGTGGGCCTGGAGTCCGGGCGTGATTTCCAATGAAAATCGACCAAATGCCCCAAGCAGGCTGGGGAGCAGCCTAGTGTTGGCTATTTTGGTTTTCTGGGCATTTTGGTTGGTCAAACGGGCTAAACGGCGTAAACGGGCCATTTTTAGGGCAAATCGGTGAGCTATTGCCCACGGTTATTGGGGTGGGCCCGGGGTTCAGGTGTGATTTTGGTAAAAAATTGACCTAGCTGCCCCAAGCAAGCTATGGAGCTGCCTAGTGTGGGTCATTTGGTTTTCTGGGCGGTTTGGTTGGTCAAACGTGCAAAACCGCGCGAACGGGCCATTTTTGAGTAAAATCAGTATGCTATAACCTACGTTTTTTGGAGTGGGCCAAGGGTCCACGAGTAATTTTATTCGAAAATTGATCGGGCTATCCCGAGCAGGCTGGGGAGCGGCCTAGTGTGGGCCATTTTAATTTTCTGGGCGGTTTGGTTGGTCAAACGGGTAAAAAGATGCGAACGGACCATTTTTAGGCCAAATCGGTGTGCTATGGCCCACGGTTTTTTGGGTAGGCCTAGGGTCTAAGCGTGGTTTGGGTAAAAAATCAACCAGGCTGCCCCACGCAAGCTGGGGAGCAGCCTAGTGTAGGCCATTTTAGTTTTCTGGGTGGTTTGGTTGGTCAAATAGGCGGAACAGCACGAACGGGCCATTTTCGGGCCAAATCGGTATGTTATAGCCCAGGATTTTTGGGGGTGAGATCGGCGTCTAGGCATGATTTTAGCAAAAAGTCGACCGAGAGTGTGGGCTATTTTAGCTTTCTTGGCGGTTTGGTTGTTCAAACGGGCGAAACGGCGCGAACGGTCCATTTTGGGCCAAATCAGTGTGCTATAGTCCACGGTTTATGGGGTGGGCCCGGGGTTTGGGCATGATTTTGGTAATAAATTGACTGAGCTGCCCCAGGCTTGCTGAGGAGCGGCCTAGTGTGGGCTATTTTGATTTTTTGGGCGGTTTGGTTTGTCAAACTGGCAAAACAGCACGAATGGGCCATTTTTGGTCCAACTTGGTATGGTATAGCCCACGGTTTTTGGGGAGAGCCCAAGGTTCGGGCGTGATTTTTAACGAAAATTGACCGGGCTACCCCAGGCACGCTGGAAAGCAGCCTAGTGTGGGTCATTTTGATTTTCCTGACGGTTTAGTTGGTCAAACGGGCGAAACGGTATGAATGGGTCCTTTTCAAGCCAAATTGGTGTGCTATAGTCCACGGTTTTTGGGGTGGGCACGGGGTCTAGGCGTGATTTTGGCTGAAAATCGACTGGGCAACCCTGAGCAGGCTGTGAAACGACCTAGTATAAGCCATTTTATTTTTCTGGTCGATTTGAATGGTCAAACGAGTAAAACGATACAAATGGGCCATTTTTGTGCCAAATCGGCTTGCTATAGCCCACGATTTTTGGGATGAGCCCAGGGTCCGGGTGTGATTTATGAAAAAATCTATCGGGCTGCCCCAGGCAAGCTGGGGAGCGGCCTGGTGTAGGCTATTTTGGTTTTCTGGGCGATTTGGTTGGTCAAGCAAGTGGAAAAACATGAACGAGCCATTTTTGGGCCAAATCGGTATGCTATAGCCCACGATTTTTGGGGTGGGATCAGGTTTCGGGCGTGATTTTGGTTGAAAATTGACCGAGCTGCCCTGAGTAGGCTGGGGAGCGGCCTAATATGGGCCATTTTAGTTTTCTGGGAGGTTTGGTTGGTCAAACAGGCGAAACGGCACGAACGAAAAAAATTTTACGAAATCAGTGAGCTATAGCCCACGGTTTTTGGGATGGCTCGGGGTTCGAGCATGACTTTGGTCAAAAATTAATCGGGCTACCCCAAGCAGGCTGAGGAGCTGCCTAGTGTGGGCCATTTTGGTGTTCTAGGCGGTTTGGTTTGTCAAACGGATGAAACAGCACAAACAGGCCATTTTTGGGCTAAACCGGTGTGCTATTGCCCACGATTTTTAGGGCGGGCCCCAGGTCTGGGCATGATTTTAGATAAAAATCGATCGGGCTACCTAGGCAGGCTGGAGAGTGGCCTAGTGTGGGTCATTTTGGTTTTCTAGGCGGTTGGTTGGCCAAACGTGCGAAACGGTGCGAACGGGCCATTTTTAAGTAAAATCGATGTGCTATATAGCCCACAGTTTTTGGGGTGGGCTCGGGGTCCAAGCATGATTTTATTCAAAAATCGATAGAGTTGTCTCGGGCAGGTTGGGGAGCAGCCTAGTGTGGGCCATTTTAGTTTTCTAGGTGGTTTGGTTGGTCAAACAGGTGAAAAGATGCGAACGGGCCATTTTTTGGCCAAATCGGTGAGCTATAGCACAAGGTTTTTTGGGTGGGCCTGGGGTCCGGGAGTAGTTTTGGTCAAAAATCGATCGGGCTACCCAAGCAGACTGTGGAGCGGCGTAGTGTAACCCATTTTGGTTTTCTTGGCAGTTTGGTTGGTCAAATAGGAGAAAGAACGTGAACGGGCCATTTTCGGGCCAAATTGGTATGCTATAGCCCACGGTTTTTTAGGTGGGATCAGGGTCCGGGCGTGATTTTGGCCAAAAATCGACCGAGATATCCCGGGCAGGTTGGGTAGCGGCCTACTATGGGCCATCTTAGTTTTTTGGCGGTTTGGATGTTCAAAAAGGTAAAACGGCGCGAACGGGCCATTTTGGGCCAAATTAGTGTGCTATCCACGATTTATGGGGTGGGAACGGGGTTCGGCTATGATTTTGGTCAAAAATTGATCAGGCTACCCCAGGCAGGCTGAGGAGCGACCTAGTATGGGCCATTTTGGTTTTTTGGGCGGTTTGGTTTGTCAAACTAGCGAAACAGCACAAACTGGCCATTTTGGGCCAAAGCGGTGTGCATAGCCTATGGTTTTGGTGGTGGGCCCAGGGTCCAGGCGTGATTTTAGGCAAAAATCGACCGGGCTTCCCCAAGCAGGCTTGGGAGCGGCCTAGTGTAGGCCATTTTGGCTTTCTGGTTGGTTTGGATGGTCAAACGGGCGAAACAGCGCAAATGGGCCATTTTCGGGCCAAATTGGTGTGCTTATAGCCCACGTTTTCTGGGGTGGGCTTGGAGTCTGGGCGTGATTTTCTATAAAAATTGACCGAATGCTCTAGAAAGGCTGGGGAGCAGCCTAGTGTGGGCTATTTTGGTTTTCTGGACAGTTTTATTGATCAAACGGGCTAAACGACGCAAACGGACCATTTTTGGGCCAAATTTAGGTGCTATTGCCTATGGTTATTGGGGTGGGTCCGGGGTTCAGGCATGATGGGAGCGGCCTAATGTAAGCCATTTGCGTTTTCTGGGCGGTTTGGTTGTCAAACGTTCAAAACAGCACGAATGACCATGTTTGAGTAAAATCGATGTGCTATAGCCCACGGTTTTTGGGGTGGACCAAGGGTCCGAACGCGATTTTATCCAAAAAGCGACCGAGCTGCCCCAGGCAGGTTGAGGAATGGCCTAGTATGGGCCATTTTAATTTTATGGGTGGTTTGGTTGCTCAAATGGGTGAAACGGTGCGAACGGATTATTTTTTAGCCAAATCAGTGTGCTATAGTCCACGGTTTATGGGGTGGGCCTAGGGTTCGGGCGTGATTTTGGTAATAAATTGACCGGGCTGCCCTAGGCAGACTGAGGAGCGGCCTAGTGTAGACCATTTTATTTTTCTGGGAGGCTTGGTTTGTCAAACGGGCAAAACTGCAAGAACGGGCCATTTTTGGGCTAAATCTGTGTGCTATAGTCCACGATTTTTAGGGCGAGCTCGAGGTCCGGGCGTGATTTTTAATGAAAATCGATAGGGCTGCCCCCGGTAGGTTGAGAAGCGGCCTAGTGTGGGCCATTTTAGTTTTCTGGGCGGTTCAGTTGGTCAAACAGGCTAAACGGCATGAATGGGCAATTTTCAAGCCAAATCGATGTGCTATAGCCCACGGTTTTTATGGTGGGACTGAGGTCCAGGCTTGAGTTTGGCCGAAAATCGACTGGGCTACCCTGAGCAGGCTGGGGAATGGCCTAGTATAAGCCATTTTATTTTTCTGGGCAATTTGAATAGTCAAACGAGTGAAACGATACAAATGGACCATTTTTGGGCCAAATCGGTGGGCAATAACCCATGGTTTTTAGAATAGGCCCAGAGTTCGGGCGTGATTTTGGTCAAAAATCAATCGGGATACCTCAAGCAGGCTAGGGAGCGGCCTAGTGTAGGCCATTTTGGTTTTCTGGGCGATTTGGTTGGCCAAACGGGCATAATAGCGCAAACGGGCCATTTTTGGGCGAAATCGGTATGCTTAGCCCACAGTTTTTAGGGTGGGATCAAGGTCCTGGCGTGATTTTGGCCCAAAATTGATCGAGCTGCCCCGGGTAAGCTGGGGAGCGGCCTAGTGTGGGCCATTTTAGTTTCTGGGCGGTTAGGTTGGTCAAACGGGCAAAACGACGCGAATGAGCTATTTTTGGACCAAATCAGTGAGCTATAGCCCACGGTTTTTGGGGTAGCCCAGGATTCGAGTGTGACTTTGGTCAAAAATTGATCGGGCTGCCCTAGGCAGGCTGAGAAGCGGAATAGTGTGGGTTATTCTGGTTTTCTGGGCGGTTTGGTTTGTCAAACTGGCGAAACAGCATGAACGGGCCATTTTGGACTAAATTGATATGCTATAGCCCACGATTTTTGGGGCGAGCTTGAGGTTCGGGAATAATTTTGGACGAAAATCGATCGACCAACCCAGGTAGGCCGGAGAGTGGCCTAGTGTGGGTCATTTTGATTTTCTAGGCGGTTTGGTTGGTGAAACGGGCGAAACGGCGCGAACAGGCCATTTTCAAGCCAAATCGGTGTGCTATAGCTTACGGTTTTTGGGGTGAGCCTAGTGTTCGGGCATGATTTTGGCAAAAAATTAATAGAGCTGAACCGAGCAGGTTGGGGAGCGGCCTAGTATAGGCCATTTTGGTTTACTGGTCAGTTTAGTTTGTCAAACGAGCGTAACGACGCAAACGGATCATTTTTGGGCCAAATTGGTGTGCTATAACCCATGGTTTTCTGGGTGGGTCTGGGGTTTGGGCGTGATTTTGGTCAAAAATCGATTGGATTGCTCGGGTAAGCTGTGTGGGCCATTTTAGTTTTCTGGGTGGTTTGGTTAGTCAAACGGGTGAAACGGCCTTAATGGGCCATTTTTGGGCCAAATCGGTGTGTTATAGCCCAAGGTTATTGGGGTGGGCCCGGGGTTCATGCGTGATTTTTGACAAAAATCAACCGAGCTGGCCCAAGCAGGCTAAGAAGCGGCCTAGTGTGGACCATTCTATGCTGTTTGGTTTGTCAAACGGGCGATACTACGTGAACAGGCCATTTTTGGGACAAATCGGTGTGCTATAGCCTACGATTTTTTGAGTGGGCCCGGGGTCCAAACTTTATTTATGAAGAAAATCGATCGGGTTGCCCCAGGCAGGTTGGGGAGTGGCCTGATGGGGGCCATTTTGGTTGTTTAGGCGGTTTTGTTGGTCAAACAGGCAAATCGGTGTGCTATAGCCACCAGTTTTAGGGGTGGGCCCATGGTTCGGCAATGATTTTGGCTGAAAATTTATTGGGGTACCCCGAGGAGGCTAGGGAGCAGCCTAGTGTGCGCCATTTTGGTTTTCTAGGCGATTTGGTTGGTCAAACGGGCAAAACGGCACAAACGGTCCATTTTTCGGCCAAATCGGAGAACTATAGCCCTCGGTTTTTCGGGTCGGCCTGAGTTTCGAGCATGATTTTGGTCAAAAATCAACCGGGCCGCCCTATGCAGGTTGGGGAGCAGCCTAGTGTACTTTATTTTTGTTTTTTTGGTGGTTTGGTTGGTTAAACGGGCAAAACAGCGCGAACGGGCCATTTTTGGGCTAAATCAGTATGCTATCCCATGGTTTTTGGGGCAGGCCTGGGGTCCGAGAATGATTTTGGCCAAAAATCGACCCTGCTGCCCCGGTAGGCTGGGGAGCGGCCTAGTGTGGGCTATGTTGTTTTTTTGGGTGGTTTGGTTTGTCAAACGGACGAAACGGTTCGAGCGGGCCATTTTGGGCTAAATCGATGTGCTATAGCCAAAAAAAATTTAGGTGGGCCATAGGTCCAGGCGTGATTTTGACCAAAAATCGATCAGGTTGCCGCAGGACATCTGAAAAGCTGCCTAGTGTGAGCCATTTTAGTTTTCTGGGTGGATTGGCTGGTCAAACGAGCGAAATGGCGCAAACGGGCCATTTTTGGGCCAAATCGATGTGCTATAGCCTTTGGTTTTTGGGGAGAGCCCTGGATTCAGGCTTATTTTTTGTCAAAAATCGATCGGGCTGCCCCAGGCATGCTAGGGAGCGACCTAGTGTGAGGCTATTTTGGTTTTCTGGGCAGTTTTTTTGGTCAAACGGACGAAACAACTCGAACGGGCTATTTTCAGGCCAAATTAGTGTGCTATAGCCCACGATTTTTGGGGTGGTCCTTGGGTCCGGGCGTGATTTTGGCCAAAAATCGATCGGGCTGCCTCAGGCAGGCTAGAAAGCAACCTAGTGTGGGCCATTTTTGTTTTCTAGGCGGTTTAGTTGGTCAAACGGGCCAAACGGCGGGACCGGGCCATTTTCAGGCTAAATCGGTGTGCTATAAGCCACGATTTTTAGGGTGGTCCCGTGGTTCGAGCGTGATTTTGGTCGAAAATTGAACGGGCTGCCCCAGGTAGGCTGTAGAGCGGCCTAGTGTGGGCTATTTTTGTTTTTTAGGCGGTTTGATTGGTCAAACAGGCGAAACAACACGAACGGGCTATTTTTGGGACAAATTAGTTACTATAGCCCAAGGTTTTTTTGGTGGGCCCAGGGTTCGAGCATGATTTTTGTCAAAAATTAATCGAACTGCCCCAGGCAGGCTAAGGAGCGGCCTAGTATGGGCCATTTCGATTTTATGGGCAGTTTGGTTAGTTCAACGGGCGAAACAACACGAATGGGCCATTTTTTAGCCAAATCGGTGTGCTATAGCCCACGGTTTTTGGGTTGGACACAGGGTTCGAGCATGATTTTGGTAAAAAATCAATCGAACTGCCCCAGGAAGGCTAGAGGACGGCCTAGTATAGGCCATTTTGGTTTTTTGGGCGGTTTGGTTAGTAAAACAGGCGAAACGACAGGAACGGGCCATTTTTGGACCAAATCAGTGTGTTATAACCCATAATTTTTGGGGTGGGCCCAGGGACAGGTGTAATTTTGGACGAAAATCGACTGGCTGCCCAGGCAAGCTGAGGAGTAGACTAGTGTGGGAAATTTAGGATTTTTGGGCGGTTTAGTTGGTCAAATGGCTGAAATGGCGCAAACGGGCCATTTTTGGGCTAAATCGGTGTGTATAGCTCATGGCTTTTGGATTGGGCCTGGGGTACGGGCTTGATTTTGGTCAAAAATTGATAGGGCAGCCCCAGCAAGACTGAGGAGTGGCCTAGAGTGGGCAATTTTGGTTTTCTGGGCAGATTGGTTAGTCAAACAGGCGAAACAACGTGAATGGACCATTTTCGGGACAAATCAGTGTGCTATAATCCACGGTTTTTTGGGTAGGCCCTAGGTCCGGGCGTGATTTTGGATAAAAATTGATTGGGCTCCCCCAAGTAGGCTGGGGAGCGGCCTAGTGTGGGCCATTTTGGTTTCTGGGCGGCTTGGTTGGTCAAATGGGCGAAACGATGCAAAAGGGCCATTTTTGGGCCAAATCGATGTGTTATAGCCCACGATTTTGGCGGTGGACCCGAGGTTCGAGCGTAAATTTGGTCGAAAATCGATCGAGCTGCCCAGGCAGGCTGGAAAGCGGCCTAGTGTGGGCCATTTTTATTTTCTAGGCAGTTTAATTGTCAAATGGGCGAAACAGCGCGAACGGGTCATTTTTAGGCCAAATTGATGTGCTACATCCCGCGGTTTTTAGGGTGGGCCCTTGGTCCGAGCGTAATTTTTCCCAAAAATTGATCGAGCTGCCCCGGGTAAGCCGGGGAGCGGCCTAATATGGGTCATTTTAGTTTTCTGTGCTGTTTGGTTGGTAAAATGGGCGACACGATGTGAACGGGCTATTTTTGGGCCAAATCTATTTGTTATAGCCCATAGTTTTTGAGGTGGACCCGGGGTTCGGGCGTGATTTTGGTCAATAATCAACATGACTGCCCCAGTTTGGCTGGGAAGAGGCCTAATGTTAGCCAATTTGCTTTTCTGGGCAGTTTGGTTGGTCAAACCTATGAAACAGCGTGAATAGGCCCTTTTCGGGCCAAATTGGTGTGCTATAAACCACGGTTTTTGGGGTGAACCCAGGGATCGGGCGTGATTTTGGACGAAAATCGACCGGGCTGCCCCAGGCAGGCTGAGGAAAGGCCTATTGTAAGGAATTTTGGTTTTTTGGGCGGTTTGGTTGGTCAAATGGGCAAAACAACGTGAACGGACCATTTTCTGGCCAAATCGGTGTGCTATAGCCTACGGTTTTTGGAGTGGGCCCAGGGTTCGGGTGAGATTTTGGCCAAAAATTAATCGGGCTACCCCAGGCAGACTGGGAGTGGCATAGTGTGGGCCATTTTGGTTTTGTGGGTAGTTTGGTGGGTCAAACAGGCGAAATGGCGCAAACCATTTTTGGGCCAAAACGGTGTGTTGTAGCCCACTGTTTTGGGGGTGGGCTCGGGGTCCAGGCATAATTTTGGTCGAAAATCATTTGGGCTGCCCCAGGCAGGCTGGAGAGTTTCCTAGAGTGGGTCATTTTAGTTTTTGGGCGGTTTGATTGGTTAAACGGGCGAAACGGCGCGAACGAGCCATTTTTAAGCCAAATCGGTGTGCTATAGCCCACGGTTTTGGGGATAGGCCAAGGGTCCAGGTGTGACTTTTATCAAAAATAGATCGAGCTGCCCCAGGCAGGCTGAGGAGCGGTCTAGTGCATGCCATTTTTTTATTTTCTGGGCGGTTTGGTTTGTCAAACGTAGGAAACAGCACGAACGAGCCATTTTCGGGCAAAATTGGTGTGCTATTGCCCTCAGTTTTTATGGTGGGCTCATGGTTCGGGTGTGATTTTGACCGAAAATCGATCGAGCTGCCCAGGGCAGGCTGAGGAGCGTCCTAGTCTGGGCCATTTTAGTTTTCTGGGCGGTTTAGTTGGCCAAACGGGCGAAACAGCACGAATGGGCCATTTTTGGACCAAATCGGTATGCTATTGTCCACGATTTTTGGGATGGGCCTGGGGTCCGGGCGTGATTTTGGTCAAAAATCGATCGGGCTACCCCAAGCAGGCTGAGGAGCTGCCTAGTGTGGGCCATTTTGGTTTTCTGGGTGGTTTAGTTTGTCAATAGGGCGAAACAGCGCGAACGGCCTATTTTTGGATCAAATCGGTGTGCTATAGCCCATGGTTTTTGGGGTGGGCCCTGGGTTCGAGTGTGATTTTGGACGAAAATCAACTAGGCTTCCCCAAGCAGGCTTAGGAATGGCCTAGTGTGGGCCATTTTTATTTTCTAGGTAATTTAGTTGGTCAAACGGGCCAAACAGCGCAAACGGGCTTTTTTTGAGTCAAATCGGTGTGCTATTGCCCACGATTTTTGGGGTGGGCCAGGGATCCGGGCATGATTTTGGCTGAAAATTGATCGGGCTGCCCCGGACAGGCTGGAGAGCGGCCTAGTGTGGGCTATTTTTGTTTTCTAGGCGTTTTGGTTTGTTGAACGGGCAAAACGACGTGAACGGGCCATTTTTGGTGTTAGGTATAACCCTTTCGTTCGCAAAGCTTATGAGAGTTATGATGAGAGTACACGTGAGGAGTGCGAAGATTCATATTCTCCATCTTGTAGTACTCCTTATCAAGATCGATATAGTGTAAATGGTTATACTAGCTCTAGTGGAGGTTATCCAACGAGAAGAAGAGGGTATGCATCTCCAAAATTGAGGGGTACTCGTGAGCTTTATAATGTTGATCCAAGAAGGAGTGGACACTCTGGAAAGGTGACCATTTGTGGGATACCGGGCTGCCTCATTGTATTAAATGATATGTACTATAGTAACTACATCGTTCCATCCATGATTGCCGCCTTGGGGTTGTTTCGTGAGCCTTTACTTGTTCCATACTTCTTGGACGGGTTTAAGGTTACCGAGAGGGTCAAGGTTGTCTTATCCCAATTTGAATACCATGAGGAGATGTGGTGAGATATTCTTTCATTGACATACGGTCATGTATGCTTAGGTGCCGATTGGTTTGCACAACATAGAGTTCCAAACGTGCAAAATTGGCGAAATATTGTAAGAGACCAATGGAGGAATCGCCTCATGACTTATTTGTTGTCCAAGCCACGAAGAGAAATGTCTACCTACTCCAACCCGAATTATTATGAGAGACAAAAGATTGAGAGGAGTAAGGGAGTGCAAGGTGGTAATACGAGAGTGGAAAAAGGAGAGGTTGTGTGGAGCAACGTGAGGGGATTACCACCAAACCATGCTAACATTGGTTGTCCTTCTATTTCTAAGGACATTTGTGTAGGTACCAATATGGCAAGCGAAGAAGAACAGTGCCAAAAAGAAGTTGTTGCCCAAGCTTTTGGAGGACCTTCACACCATGACAAAGAAGAATCTACTCAAGGACTTCAAGGTAAAATGGCTAACTCTTACACTTTTGTACATGTGAATGATAATTGTGTGGCTAGTAGCCCATTGAGTGTGAGTTGTAACTTGCCTATATGTGAGTCTATTGTTTCTTTGCCACTTGATGATGATGTACATATTGTGAGTGTGGATACACTAGTTGATCCTATTGATGACGAAATCGACTCCTCTTATGAGATTAATTTATGTCCACCTAGTGTTGAAGCCTATATGCTGAATGGAAGTACATCGTCTTGTGTAATGGGTGTTGATCAACTTGTTTGTGAAAACTGTCCACCACTTGAGTATGTGTGTGATGTTCTTAATAGGACTCAAGTGAGTGAAATATTTAAAAATGTTGGTCAACAAAGTGAGAATGAACCCGGGAGCTCTTCTTGGGGTAATATTGTGTTTGAAACATCCTTAAAACTTGATATTGATCATTTAGAGAGTGAGGAACTTGCTTGTTTCAAATATGTCCGTGAGGTAGATCACACTCTTTTTAGGTATAATGTCTTGTTTGAAGATGACTTAAACACTCCTAATGAACCTAATGGTGAAAATGATGGTATAGCTTTCCTTGGAAGCTATAGCCTATATGCTAACCCACTATGGTGTGACAACATTCCTCCTAAAGAGGGAAATCTCTTCTTGGAAAATGAGAGTACTCTTAAGGGTAAGGAATGTGTAGTTGCGGAAGCTACTTCTTCTTCTACTTTGTGTGATTTCATTATTGAGAGTACTCATAGTGATTATTGGGAAACTAGTAGTGAGTACACACATGAGAGCACCTTAGTAGAAGTTGATTTGAGTGATACCTACTCTCTATTTTCTTTGGATGATATGTATGTTATTGTAGAGAGTATGTCATTTAGTTTGGGTGTAGACCACGGGAAAGGAAAGTGTTGTCGAGACCCGTGTCTATGGCCACTTTTCCCATTTGACCCCGGTGCCAAATATAGAAA